>NC_133666.1:699505430-699876264 GCF_037893015.1 Macrotis lagotis
TCATAATTCATATAAAGCAACTTGTTCAGCCATTCCCCAGTTGATGGGCATCCCTGAAATATCCAGGTCCTTGCCACCACAAAGAGCTACAAAATTTTAGCACATATGGGTGCTTTTTCTTTAACTTTAATCATCTTTGGGCAGGTAGGTGATTCAGTGGATAGAATACTGGTCTTGGAGTTAGGAGGATGGGAGTTCGAATCTGACCTCTGACTCTTGAGAATTTATAGCTGTATGATCCCGGGCAAGTCACCCTAATTACCTCACATCCAGGGCCATCTGTAGTTGTCCTGATTCATATGTGGTCACTGGACCCAGATGGCTCTAGAGGAGAGAGTGAGGCTAGTGACCTAGCACAGTGCCTCCTCACTTAAATTTGATTCATGTGCTTGTCATGGCATCACTTCCATGATGGCATGGTCATCTTTTAGAGAGGGAAGGACAAACATCACCAACAATCATCTTTGGAAACAAGTAGTGGTGGGATTGTTGGGTCAAAGAAAAAGGTTGATTAAAAAGCTTTCAGGCATAATTCCAGATTGCTCTCTCAAATGGTTGAACCATTTTACAAATCCATCGACAATGAATTAGTGTCCCAACTTTTCCACATTCCACAACATATATCACTTTTCCATTCTATTCTTTTAGCCAGTCTGATAGGTTGTAAAATGATTTCTCAAGGTTGTTTTAATTTGTATTTCTCTGATCAGTAATGATTTAGAGCATTTTTATTGATATTTGTTTGTCCTTCATTCTCTTTTTTTTAAGTTTTTTTTTTTTTTTTGCAAGGCAAATGGGGTTAAGTGGCTTGCCCAAGACCACACAGCTAAGTAATTATTAAGTGTCTGAGACTGCATTTGAACCCGGGTACTCCTGACTTCAGGGCGGGTGCTCTATCCACTCCGCCACCTAGCTGCCCCTTGTCCTTCACTCTCAAAGAAGACCATGACAAACACAGGAATTAGAATTTAAATGAGGAGGCCTCACTTTCTCTTCCAGTCATCTGGGTCCAGTGGCCAGATATGAATCAGGACCACCTCAAACGGTCTTAAGTTTGAGGCAATCTGAGTTAAGTGACTTGCCCAAGGTCACACAGAAGTGTCAAGTGTCTGAGGTTGGATTTGAATTCTCATCCTCTTGACTCCAAGGCCAGTGCTCTATCTACTGCACCACCTGGTTGTCCCCTTGCCATTCATCTAATCTTAATCTATATTCCCTTCTAAATGTCCTGCCCCCCCACCATCTCCCTTTATTTATTCACCCCTCTTGCAGTTCAGAAGATTCCTATAGGTCTTCAGATGTATACCAGGTTCCTTTATCCCAGATAAGAGTAAAAAACACAGTGTTATTAGCTCTCCATCCTCACCTCCTTCCTTTGTATTCAATTCTTCCTTTCATGCCCTGTTTTTATGAACTAATTTCTCCTTTGAACCTTTTCCTACCCTGTATTGCTTTTTAGAATCAACTTCATCATATACAACTCAGTCACAATCTTTCTTTCAAACTACCATAGTAATGATAACACTTTTTTTTTTTAGGTTTTTTTGCAAGGCAATGGGGTTAAGTGGCTTGCCCAACACCACAGTTAGGTAATTATTAAGTGTCCGAGGCTGGATTTGAACTAGGTACTCCTGACTCCAGGGCTGGTGCTCTATCTACTGTGCCACCTAGTCAACCCAAGAACATTATTGCTAATAAGAATAATTTATTATTACTATTTTTTTTTTTAGGTTTTTGCAAGGCAAATGGGGTTAAGTGGCTTGCCCAAGGCCACACAGCTAGGTAATTATTAAGTGTCTGAGATCAGATTTGAACTTGGGTACTCCTGACTTCAGTGCAGGTGCTCTATCCACTGGGCCACCTAGCTGCTCCTATAATTACTATTATTGATAACATTTTCTTCTATCATAAGTAAGCAGTTTGATTTTAATCAGTGCCTTGTAATTGGTTCTCAATGATTTCCCTCTATTTCTTATGAATCTTTTTCATCAAATTTTTCATTGAGTTCTTATCTTTTTTGTTACAAATACTTGAATGTCTTTCAGTTCATCAACTATCCATTTTTTTTCATATAGGTTAATGCTCAGATTTGCTGGATAAGTAATTCTTGGAGGCAACCCCAGTTCCTTTGCTCATTGAAATATAATGTTCTATGACTTATGATCTTTTAGTATAGAATTTGCTATGTCTTCTGATTATTCTTCCACATTATTTCAGTTGATTTTTTTCCCTGGGTGCTTCAAGTATTTTCTTTTTAACCTGTGAATTTTGAAACATGACTCTGACAGTCCTGACAATTTATGTCTTAGGTTCTTTTTCAAGTGGTGATCAGTTGATTCTTTAGGTTTCTACATTACTTTCTTGGTCTAGAACTTTAGGGAAATTTTTCTTAGGTAATTCTTGTTCTACTATCCAGATTCCCTTTTTTTTAAAACTTAATTTAAGGTCATCAGACAATTCCTGTATTTTCTCTCATTGATCTATTCTTCATATCAGTCATTTTTCTAATGATGTTTCAGATTTGCTTTTTATTTTTTCCTAATACTTTCATATTTTAGTGTCTTATAATGTCATTCAATCCCTCTTTTCCAATTCTAGATTGTAATGAGTTAATTTTTTCTTTAATATTTCATCTCTTCTAATAGGTTCCCTTTTTTTACAATTTTTGATTGCTTTTGTTTTTTTCTCATTTTCCCTTGTTTCTTATTTGATATTTGAATTTCTTTTTCTTCCTAATTTTTTTGTTTCTCTTTTTGCAATTGGTTAACTTTTTTCACAATTTTCTTGATTACTTTTATTTTTTGGAAATTTTTCTCATTCTCCCTGATATAATTTTTCAAATATTTGATTTCTTCCCAAGAATTCCTTTTTGAGCATTTGTTCATAGTTTTTAGAGAATGAAGCTTTTTTTTAATCTCACTATCTTCCTCTGAATATGATCCCAAGTCTTTTTTTTTACATCAATGTGTTAAGCAATAGCCAGGTTCTTTATTCTTTGCTTGTGCATTATTTTTATTAGCTTAATATTATTAAGTTTTCACCTTTAGTTATGGGTAATATTGCCCTGGTCTTCAAGTGCTACTTTCTAACATTTTCTAAATTCTATCTGGAGGCTCCCCCTCAGGGACTTCTCTCTTCCTCTCCCTTACCCCATCCATGCTGTCCCCAAAATGTTCTTCCTCCTTGTGGTACTTGCTCCTCCTTAACTGTAGCCAGTCAGGGTCATGTCCAGTCAGCCCTGCTAGCCATGCCTTCCAGAAACAGTACAACATTCTTCATTTTTCCCCTGCTCATCATATACTTTGCTTTAGATGAATGTTTGTGAGTCAACAATTGCTGTGGTGAAATTTTTTGGTTTTTTTTTTTAAGATTTTTACAAGGGGGTTAAGTGACTTGCCCAAGATCATACAACTAGGTAATTACTAAGTGTCTGAGGCTGGATTTTAACTGAGGTTCTCCTGTCTCCAGGGCCAGTGCTCTATCCACTGTGCCAGCTAGCTGCCCCTGTGGTGAAATTTCTTGAGGCCTTCAGTGCTTCCCTCAGGGTCTCCTGTTTGATGAATCAAGGGAGTGTCTACACTTCAGTCAGTCCAAACCTCATCCCTTGCCAACTTCTCTGAGTTCTCTCAGTTGCTTCTCTCCTCTATTTTTATTTTATTTTATTTTTTGGTTTAACTTTATTTTTTTTTATTTTAAAGATTTTATTTATTTTGAGTTTTACAATTTTTTCCCCTAATCTATGCTTCCCTCCCTCCACCCCAGAAGGCAGTCTGTTAGTCTTTACATTGTTTCCATGTTGTACATTGGTCCAAATTGAATGTGATGAGAGAGAAATCATATCATTAAGGAAGAAAAATAAAGTATAAGAGATAACAAGATTACATAATGAGATAAGTCTTTTCCCCTAAATTAAAGGGAATAGTCCTTGGTCTTTGTTCAAACTCCACCATTTTTCTCTGGATACGTTTTCTCTGGATGACATTCTCCATCACAGATAGCCCCAAATTGTCCCTGATTGCTGCACTGATGGAATGAACAAGTCATCAAGGTTGATCATCACCCCCTTGTTGCTGTTAGGGTGTACAATGTTTTTCTGGTTCTGCTTATCTTGCTCAGCATCAGTTCATGCAAATCCCTCCAGGCTTCCCTGAATTCCCATCTCCCCTGATTTCTAATAGGATATACATATGACATACATATACCACAGCTTGTTAAGCCATTGCCCAGTTGAAGGACATTTACTTGATTTCCAATTCTTTGCTCCCACAAACAGGGCTGCTATGAATATTTTTGTACAAGTGATATTTTTACCCTTTTTCATCATCTCTTCAGGGTATAAACCCAGTAGTGGTATTGCTGGTTCAAAGCGTATGCACATTTTTGTTTCCCATTGGGCATAGTTCCAAACTGCTCTCCAGAAAGGTTGGATGAGTTCACAGCTCCACCAACAGTGTACTAGTGTCCCAGATTTCCCACATTCCTTCCAACATTGATCATTGTCCTTTCTGGTCATATTGGCCAATCTTTTCTATTTTTAGACACTGCTTTTCTCCTCAGTTTTTACTTTCTCTTCATTTCAGGCTGATTTTCTGTCATTTTTAATAGAGAAAATCTATAGAGTCTAGAAATTTCTGGCTTACACCAGCAGTTTCCCAGAACACATCTCCTATTAGGTTTGATAAGGAAGAAATTTCACATCACCTTTCATCTTTTTCCTCCCCAGACTGACTTACTCATTCACTGAGAGAACACAAACTTTCTCCCAAATTCCACAGGGAGATACATTTCTTTGTAAAACAATTTTCACCTTTATTCCAACGCATCACACAAAATGCTTTTCTCAAAAGCCTATCTGTCTCTTAATGACTGTGAGTTTTAGAGCTACTTCTGACTCTCATGTATGATACAGTTTCTGGGCAAATCCCTTTCTACTGACAATTTTTGAGGGTTGAACTTCTTAATTCTGAGGAGTCTTTCATTTCTCTGTGTGATGACTTTTGATGGTCTAGGTATTGGTGACCTTCAAGGATGTGGCTGTGGACTTTACCCAGGAGGAGTGGAACCTCTTGAACCATCCTCAGAAGCAGTTGTACAAGGATGTCATGCTAGAGAATGCTCAGAACCTGGTCTCTGTAGGTAAGGACACTTCCCCTAGTGACATTGAGTCTGCTATCAATGAGAATATCTTTATTCCCTACTGTGGATGGTTTGGAGCATTGATCAAATTTAAGAGAGAAAAGTGTGGTTTGCTTGTATCCAAGAGACTGTGGGTCCTTAAGGAAGATGGTTTTCTTTTGCATTGTGTGAAAGGAACCTGGGGGGGGGGTGTCTCTTCTTTTGCTTTTGAAGCTGACTCTTGCCCATTCTAGGTAGCTTTAGGTCAAAGGTCATGTCACTGTGGCAGCCTCCCTGCTGTGGAATCAATCTTAGGTTATTTAGTTTAATCTCTATATAGACATGAGTTTCACCTGTCAGTTCCCTGAGAACTTTTCAGGCATTTTTTTTTATTACAACTCTTAGGGATGACTTTAGTATTTGGAATATTCTTTTCAGCAAACTTCAGTTTGTAGCTTGAATATCCTCGTTGTCCCTAGTGTAGCAAATTTGTCCTTAATCTTCCTTCATATTGCCATGAAATTCTGGCACAGATGATGGGAAAGGAAGGGAAGAGAATAAATATTTATTTTCACCTGTTATTTTCCATGATCTATGCCAGGTGCTTTCTTTACCATATTATGTCACCTCATCATGATAAGAATCTTCCAAGTTAGGTCATATTATTAACTCCATATAATAGTTGAGGAAACTGAGGCAAATGGAGGTTTGGTAGTACATAACTAGTAACTGCCTGAAGTTAGATTTAAACTCTGGCATTCCTCACTCTTTGCCCAGGGCTCTTTTCACAGTACTATTAAGTACCTTTTATTTCTAGATAATGTTATGAAGTTGCACCAAGATCAAATTTTCTGATTCCAATGAGATTCCATGATGTCCTCTCCCCTCTCCTCAGAGCTCAAAAAAGAAATCTCTGAGACTATTTCAGGAGACCTGGGAGCTACCCTATGATTCCTTTTTTTTTTTTTTTTTTAGGTTTTTGCAAGGTAGTGGGGTTAAGTGGCTTGCCCAAGGCCACACAACTAGGTCATTATGAAGTGTCTGAGGCCAGATTTGAATTCAGGTCCTTCTGACTCCAGGGATGGTGCTCTATCCACTGTGCCACCTAGCCACCCCCATGATTCTTTCTTCCATGCTCTTGGTATTGCCAGGAATAATAGACTGGCCAAGAATTAAAACTGGAACAAATAGGGTTTCTTGAGTTTGCAGGAAAATCTCATCTGTAGAGGCAAAGACTTCCCAGATAAATAGTAGACAATGTGCAGAAACTGCTTCCTCAAGGTCCCTGTTCTGGGACTGGAGACTGATCTTGCACAATAATCCTTTTTACCCAATTTTTGAATTAGATGTTTCTACCAGTATGGAACTTTACAGGATATGGGAGGGGAGGCATGGTAGAGGGTTTGGCTATTTTTCAGAACAACAAATCCTATTTTAGATGATTTGCGTTGCAAGCACTAATGATTGAGTATAGAGTCCTAAGAATGTACATAAGGGAAGTGGTTCCCAAAATACAGCAATGCTACATTCATGCCCCTTTCCAAAATAAAACTAAATTCCAAGTTACTTTCCATTTTTTTTTTCCCTGATTTTCCTTCCCAGGATTTCCAATTACCAAACAAGATGTGATCTCTTATTTTGAACAAAAGGAAGCTCCATGGATGCTGCAGCAAGAAGACCTGAGGACCTGCTGTCCAGGTGAGTGAGATGTAAGCAAGTAAATGAGAGCTCCGATTCCAAGATCTGATTCTATGTGTTATAATGAACCATGCCAGAATTGGGGCATGAAGACCTGGCTTGTAATTCTTTTTGATATATTTCTTTTCTTTTTAGGGCTTTTGCAAGGCAATGGGGTTAAGTGGCTCGCCCAAGGCCATACAGCTAGGTAATGACTGAGGTTGGATTTGAACCCAGGTACTCCTGACTCCAAGTCTGGTGCAATATCCACTGAGCCACCTAGCTAGCCATCCCTGAGTTTCTTTTTTCTTTGATTATTATAATCACCCAAATTGAATATAAAAGGCAAATGAAGGATTATGTCTACACATAGAAAGAGAACTGATAAATGGAAATCTGTGTACGCTCATTTTACATAGATATAGGACAGCTGAAGGGTTGCAATGAGATAATGTGGGTAAGTAAAGGGATTTTCTTTCGCTCCATATGGAGGTTAAAAAGAAGAAGTTATCTGATTTATGAGATAGGAGAAGCATAAAATGGCCCTTGATAAACATCCAATTTTTTCAGTGGTGGGGATGTGGTAGAAACAAGCCTTAAAGGTGAATTGAGGAGGAATGAAAAGATTTGAAACAACTGCAAATTCCTCCATGCAGCACATATATTCAGATATAGGAAATTCCATACATTTTTAAAACTGCTTTAGACATTGTGCTAAACCCAGAGGCTGCAAAGGCTGGCAGGAGATAATCTGCTGTCTCAGAGCTCAGAATTCAATTTACAAAGTAGAGTTGGTTCACAGAAAAGAGAATGTTTGTGAATTGAAATTCTTGTACTGCAAGAAGGAAATAAAAGGAGTGAGGATAATGGCTTAAGAAAGAGAGCAGAACAGAGGAGCAAGAAAAAGTCAAAGAAAAATGAGAGCTAACAATTTTTTTTTACGGCACCTCCTGTGCAAATATTATCTCATTTTATCCTCATAAGAATCCTAGGAGTTAGAGCTATTATTATGATCATTTTACAGATAGAGAAACTGAGGCAAACAGATTTCCTATGACTTCCTTGGAGTCAAAAGAGCAAGTTTTTGAGTTGAGATTGGAACTCAGATCTTCACAATTCACAGTTCCACATTCTATCCAGAACGTCAACAGTTGTCCTCTGATTTTCAAAGAGAATATGTTGAAAGTCTTCACACATGTATGAGGTGGAAAAAGAATGGAGAATTGGGCAAGCTCCCACTGAGGGATGAATTGTTTTAAACTCTCAAACTTATCAAAATGAATTGCTTAATTACTAGTAAGATTTATTTTTCAACTGGCTCATGACAAGTAGTATAACTAATGCATTTCCAGATTAATTGCAAATATTGCCTTTTTAAAAAAAAGTAATCTTTATATACAGAACAACCATTCTAAACACTACACTCCAGTTCCATTCTGATTTTGGAGGTAGAATTGGATATTCTCTCTCTGAGCTGTGAAAATCCATCTCAACCACTCAAAAGGAATTGCTGATTACTATTTTTTAGGGGTTTTTTTTTGCAAGGCAAATGGGGTTAAGTGGCTTGCCCAAGGCCACACAACTAGGGAATTATTAAGTGTCTGAGGCTGGATTTGAATTCAGGTACTCCTAACTCCAGGGCCAGTGTTCTATCCACTGCACCACCTAGCTGCCCTGCTAATTACTATTAAAATGATTTTTTTTATTGGCATGACAAGCAGTGGACTTGACAAATGTACTTGGAAGTATATTCATAAATATTGCTTTTTATTTTATTTTTATTTTTTTAATTTTTATTAAAGATATTATTTGAGTTTTACAGTTTTCCCCCAATCTTGCTTCCCTCTCCCCACCCCCACCCCACAGATAGCACTCCGTCAGTCTTTACTTTGTTTCCATGTTGTACCTCGATCCAAATTGGGTGTGATGAGAGAGAAATCATACCCTTAAAGAGAACAGAATTCTCAGAGGTAACCAGATCAAACCATAAGACATCTGGGGTTTTTTTTTCCGAATTAAAGGGAATAGTCCTTGTACTTTGTTCAAACTCCACAGCTCCTTATCTGGATACAGATGTTACTCTCCTTTGCAGACAGCCTAAAATTGTTCCCAATTGTTGCACTGATGGGATGAGCAAGTCCTTCAAGGTTGAACATCACTCCCATGTTGCTGTTAGGGTGTACAGTGTTTTTCTGGTTCTGCTCATCTCACTCAGCATCAGTTCATGCAAATCCCTCCAGGTTTCCCTGAAATCCCGTCCCTCCTGATTTCTAATAGAACAATAGTGTTCCATGACATACATATACCACAGTTTGCTAAACCATTCCCCAATTGAAGGACATTTACTGGATTTCCAATTCTTTGCCACCACAAACAGGGCTGCTATAAATATTTTTGTACAAGTAATGTTTTTACCCTTTTTCCTCATCTCTTCAGGGTGTAGACCCACTAGTGGTATTGCTGGGTCAAAGGGTATGCACATTTTTGTTGCCCTTTGGGCATAATTCCAAATAGCTCTCCAGAAGGGTTGGATGAGTTCACAGCTCCACCAACAGTGTAATAGTGTCCCAGATTTCCCACATCCCCTCCAACAATGATCATTATCCTTCCTGGTCATACTGGCCAATCTGAGAGGTGTGAGGTGATACCTCAACGAAGCTTTAATTTGCATTTCTCTAATAATTAATGATTTAGAGCATTTTTTCATATGGCTATGGATTGCTTTGATCTCCTCATCTGTAAATTGCCTTTGCATATCCTTTGACCATTTGTCAATTGGGGAATGGCTTTTTGTTTGAAAAATATGACTCAGTTCTCTGTATATTTTAAAATGAGTCCTTTGTCAGAATCATTAGTTGTAAAGATTGTTTCCCAATTTACTACTTTTCTTTTGATTTTGATTACATTGGTTTTATCTGTGCAAAACCTTTTTTAATTTAATGTAAATTGAAATCATCTAATTGGTTTTTAGTGATGTTCTCCAACTCTTCCTTAGTCATAAACTGTTCCCCTTTCCATAGATCTGACGGGTAGACTAGTCCTTGATCTTTTAATTTGCTTATAGTATTGTTTTTTATGTCTATGTCCTGTAACCATTTGGATCTTCTCTTGGTAAAGGGTGTGAGGTCTTGGTCTAATCTAAGTTTCTTCCATACTAACTTCCAATTATCCCAGCAATTTTTATCAGAGAGGGAGTTTTTATCCTGGTGGCCTGACTCTTTGGGTTTATCAAACAGCAGATTACTATAATCCTCTCCTGCTTTTACACCTAGTCTATTCCATTGGTCCACCACTCTATTTCTTAGCCAATACCAAACAGTTTTGATGACTGATGCTTTATATAATATAATTTTAGATCTGGTAGTGCTAAGTCACCTTCGTTTGCATTTTTTTTTCATTAAGCTCCTGGCAATTCTTGACTTTTTATTTCTCCATATGAATTTACTTACAATTTTTTAAATATTGCTTTTTAAAAAAATGTTTACATGCAAAATAGTCTTTGAAAAAAATAGACTTTCTTTAGATGCAATTTTGTTTTTCTTCTACTGATAAACTGGCTACCCTTCCTATCAAACTCTATTGAATGAATAACTTATGTTGCCTGCCAGTTTCTTTGAGAAGCCACCAGATAGAAGAAGAGTAACATAAAGAGAGAAGTTCAAATTATTAAACCAACTGAGCCTTTCAATGAGTTGAACTTTAACATCTGTTTCCACAGAAAGTTGTAGTAGGCCATGATGTTTTCATGGCAGCCTCTACTGTGCATGCCTAGGACCATGGTTGTCATTTAGCCTGCCATCACTGCTGCAAGAATGCAAACCCACATAATCTTCATCTGGTGCAGTGATAGACAGCCACTGAGGCTCTTGGCATGCCAAGGACCATTTGGACATGAATGTCCATCCCTTGTTAGAAGTTTGGAAATGATTCGATATAGTTGAAAATTTAAAAGGAAATGTTGCACTTGATCAGAAACAGACGGTTTGATGTAATCACTACATGATTGCAAAAAGCAGTGTCTTCCTGATCATGATAGTTTGAAATCATACAAACACATATGTTAAGATTGAATGATACACATACTACTTATCCCAGATGATATATATCTGTGTGGGCTATTTGGAAATTATTTACTCCTTCAGTTGCCATCCACAAGTTTTTAGTTCAAGTTCCTTGGACCACCGTCTCAATCCTTCAAGGAGTGTGTGAATCTCTAAATGGGAAGAGCTGCAAGAAGACTAATTGTGAAGCATGCTATCAACTTCCTTAAAAGGATGATTAACTCAAATTCCTCTATGCAACACATTTATTCAGATATAGGAAATTCCATACATTTTTAAAATTGAGTTTTTTTAGAAGATTTCCATTTTACTTTTGGGAGCCATTAAAGGATATTTTTTAAAAAAGGAAATAATGGCTATCCTATAAAAATAATAGGTCAGAACAAATCTTTTATGTCTCAGTTAAATAACAAAAACAGTGCTGATATTATACTTCTGACCTTAGATATTGAAACAGAAAAAAATAAAATTGAATAAAATTGAAAAAATAAAATTTCACCACAGAAATTATATTATGCTTAAAGGTAGGGTGGATAATGAAACAATTTGAATATTTAGTTAATATCTGTGTACCAAATGTCATTCTATGAAGAAAGGGACAGTGAAAGGTCAATCAAAAGACTGATAGTGGAGCTAATTTGTTGAATATTGTGGACTGAATATGCCCACCCACAGAACTTGTGTTCTAGTGTTCAGCTACTGGGATGTATGTCAAGTCAAGAGGCCATTCTGAGTTCATAGTCTGAGTTGGATCATGAGAATGCTGGTCCTGCCTTTGTCACCATGAACTCTGATTGTAATTTAAATCAGTCTTTGTATGTGAACTACTGGCATTTAAAAATGTTTTATTCTGCCCATGTAAGGATAAAGATTTTTTTTTCCCTTTACCCGAGGAAATAAAAAGTAAATGACTTTAAGTTCTAGCAGTGGTGGGATATGTGTGTGTGTGTGTGTGTGTGTGTGTGTGTGTGTGTGAAGTAGCAGGAGGTAGTTTCTGTATATACACTATTTTTTTTCTTTCAGAAGAAGAAATCAGACTTGAAATGAAGGAGACTATTGTAAAGCTGAGCCTTTCTATGGAAGAAACTCACAAGCAAAGAGTCATGAATGATAGTCCCTGTAATATTACCTGGAGAGAATTCTTTGCTACTCATGATAGAATCCAAAGTAGAGATAAATCATATGAACATGATCACTGTGGAAAGATTTTTACATGTAAGAACAGCCCTACCACACAACAGAGAATCCAAACTGTGGAGAAACCTTATGAATGTGATCAGTGTGGAAAGGTTTTTACTTGGGGGACCAATCTTACTATACATCAGAGAATTCATACTGGAGAGAAACCTTATGAGTGTATTCAATGTAGAAAGTCTTTTACTCAGAGTACCCATCTTACTTCACATCCGAGAATGCACACTGGAGAGAAACCTTATGAATGTAATCTATGTGGAAAGGCTTTTACTCAGAGGAACATTCTTAATGAACACCAGAGAATCCACACTGGTGAGAAGCCTTATGAATGTAATCAATGTGAAAAGGCTTTTACATGGAAGTACAGTCTTGCTATACATAAGAGAAGCCACACTGGAGAGAAACGTTATGAATGTAATCAATGTGGAAAGGCTTTTACATGGAAGTGCAGTCTTGCTACACATAAGAGAAGCCACACTGGAGAGAAACCTTATGAATGTAATCTATGTGGAAAGGCTTTTACTAAGAGGAACATTCTTACTGAACACCAGAGAATCCACACTGGTGAGAACCCTTATGAATGTAATCAATGTGAAAAGGCTTTTACATGGAAGTGCAGTCTTGCTACACATAAGAGAAGCCACACTGGAGAGAAACCTTATGAATGTAATCTATGTGGAAAGGCTTTTACTAAGAGGAACATTCTTACTGAACACCAGAGAATTCACACTGGTGAGAAGCCTTATGCTTGTAATCAATGTGGAAAGGCTTTTACATGGAAGTGCAGTCTTAATACACATAAGAGAAGCCACACTGGAGAGAAACCTTATGAATGTAATCAGTGTGGAAAGGCTTTTACTAAGAGGAACATTCTTACTGAACACCAGAGAATTCACACTGGTGAGAAGCCTTATGCTTGTAATCAATGTGGAAAGGCTTTTACATGGAAGTGCAGTCTTAATACACATAAGAGAAGCCACACTGGAGAGAAACCTTATGAATGTAATCAGTGTGGAAAGGCTTTTACTCAGAGGAACATTCTTATTGAACACCACAGAATCCACACTGGAGAGAAGCCTTATGAATGTAATCAATGTGGAAAGGCTTTTACATGGAAGTGCAGTCTTTCTACACATAAGAGAAGCCACACTGGAGAGAAACCTTATGAATGTAATCTATGTGGAAAGGCTTTTACTCAGAGGAACATTCTTACTGAACACCAGAGAATCCACACTGGTGAGAAGCCTTTTGAATGTAATCAATGTGGAAAGGCTTTTACATGGAAGTGCAGTCTTAATACACATAAGAGAAGCCACACTGGAGAGAAACCTTATGAATGTAATCAGTGTGGAAAGGCTTTTACTCAGAGGGACAGACTTACTGCACATCAGAGAATCCACACTGGAGAGAAAAAATGAATGCAATTAATGTGGAAAGGCTTTTACATGGAAACGCAGTCTTACTCCACATCAGAGAATCCACACTGGAGAGAGACCTTATGAATGTAATCAGTGTGGAAAGGCCTTTATTCGGAGGCACCATTTTATTGCACATCAGAGCATCCACACTAGAGAGAAACATTAAGAATGTAATCAATGTGGAAGCACTTTTGCTTGGAGGTACCTTCTTACTGCTCATCAGAACAGTGTTGTAGACTAATGAACAAACTTGCCAAATAATAAGTAACTCCGTTCAATACATTTCTAAGCTATCTTGCACAGAAACATCAGTTCCTCCAACTGTCACTTTGACATTGTGGACTGACTGCATTCAGAGTACGAAAATGATTCTGATCCAATGATCTTTCCTTCTTATTCTTACAGATCCTCATCATATCACACCAGTGCCTAATTTTACATGTATTTTCACTCTGTGCGAAAGAACACATCTGACTAAAACACTCAGTCCATTCTATCCTCGATTTCCACTTCTAAAGAGAGTATGAATACTACTTTCCCAAGAGCCATTTGTTGCCGACTCCTCAAAGTAGAGGGTCCATTGCTTTCAAGAGACTGGTGTTACAGTTTCTGGGAAATGGTAATGACAGTGGAGAGGAGGAGCTTTCAGAGAAGGCTAGTCTGCTGGGTGGGGGCCAGGGCAGAGTTTGAGTACTGGGGAGGGGAGAATTTGGACTTGTGGAAGAGTTTAGAACAAAAGAAGAGATTATTATAGTGGAGAGGGATTTCCATGTGCTGGTGGGCTTACTGAAGAAAGGCAGTCAGGGTCCTTTAGTCCTAATGCTGTGTGAGATTGGAGGGAGCATCCTTAGATCATTAGCATTGCACAGGTTGGGCTCCTGCAATTAGGAACAGTCTTCCAGAATGGGCTGACTGGAAGCAGTTCATCTTTGAGATTGGAGCTGAGATCACTTTGCTTTCTAGCAATCAGTTTTTAGCATGCAGAGGGAGGGAAAAAATATGGAACTCTAAATCTTACTAAAAATGATTGTTGAATGCTATCTTTACATATAAAATGCATGGAAAAATAAATACATTTAATACAAAGGAGTTGAAAAAAGTAAAGTAAATATGGCAATTTTTTCTGTATTCAGTCTATAATATTGTAGACAAAATTAAAATGGTGGGGAATCTACCTGGCAAGAAAAATTCCAGAAACTATGAACTCAATTAGAAGACATGTTTCCCACAGATCAAGTAAGATCTAATCACCTGGAAAAATGTCACTTGTTCATGGCTAGGCTGAACTAAGATTTTTTTTTGTGAGTATACAGATAATTTTTTTTTTGACATTCATTCATTCATTTATTTATTTAATTAAAAAATTTTTTAGCCCCAGTTACCTACAAAGGCAAGTTTCATCATTTACTTCCAAAACTTTGAGTTCCCAGTTTTCTTCCTTTCTCCCACCCATTCCGCCCACTGAGAAAACATGTTATTTGTTGTAGGTGAAAATTAGGTAGCCACGAAAAACATTACTATAGTAGTCATATTCTAAAAGTAAACATAACCACCACTACCATTCCCCCCCCCCCCATAAAGAAAGAGAAACCTGATGAAAAATATAGTGAGAAAAAATATGCTTCAGTCAGTATTTGGACACCAACCGCTGTCTTTAAAGCATTATCATAAGTCCATCAGAGAAATTGCATCAATATTTTTTCCCACAATTTCTATTGCTAGTGTACTTTACTCCATCCTATTCTCTCCACCCCCATTTATTTGTTTGTTTGTTTATTTATTTATTTGTTTTTTTTTTTTTTTAGGTTTTTGCAAGGCAAATGGGGTTAAGTGGTTTGCCCAAGGCCACACAGCTAGGTTATTATTAAGTGTCTGAGACCGGATTTGGACCCAGGTACTCCTGACTCCAGGGCTGGTGCTTTATCCACTGTGCCACCTAGCCGCCCCCCCCATTTATTTTTTAATAGATATTTTATTTGTTTTCCAATTATATATAATAGTTTCTACTTATCATTGTTTTGTAAGATTTTGAATTTTACAATTTCCCCCCTTCTCCCCTCACAGAAGGCAGTCAGATAATCTATACATTGTTTCCATACTATACTTTGATCAAAATTGAATGTATTCAGAGAAAAATCATATAGTTGGAGAAAAAATAAGATATGAAAGATAGCAAAATTATGTAAAACATAAGACAACTTTTTTTTTTTTAATTTGAAGGTAGTAGTCTGGTCTTTGTTTAAATTTCACAGTTCTTTCTCTGGATACAGATGGTATTCTCTGTCACAGATACCCTAAAATTGTCCTTGCTTATGAGCAAGTCCATTAAAGTTGATCCTCATCCCCAAGTAGCAGTTAAGGTGTGCTGTGTTCTGGTTCTGTTCATCTCAACATCAGTTTATGTAAGTCTTTCTAGGCTTCTCTGAAATCTCTCCCCTCCTGGTTTCTAATAAAACAATGTACGTATACCACAATTTGTTTAGCCATTCCCCAACTGATGGACATTCCCTCAATTTCCTCATCTGTAAATTGTCTTTGCATATCATTTGACCATTTGTCAATTGAAAAATAGCTTGTTTTTTTTTATAAATTTGACTCAGTTCTCTACGTATTTTAGAAATGAGTCCTTTGTCAGAAATACTAGCTGTAAAATTGTTTCCCAGTTTACTACATTTCTTTTGATCTTGGTTACAGTGGTTTTGTTTGTGCAAGCTTTTTAATTCAATGTAATAAAAATTATCCAGTTTGTTTATAATGATGTTCTCCATCTCTTCCTTGGTCATAAACTGCTTCCCTTTCAATAGATTTGACAGGTAAACTATTCCTTGATCTTAGTTTGCTTATAATATTGTCTTTTATGTCTAAATCCTGCACTCATTTTGATCTTATCTTGGTATAGGCTGTGAGATGTTGGTCTAAACCAAATTTCTGCCATACTAACTTCCAATTTTCTCAACAGTTTTTATTGAAGAGAATTCTTATCCCAGAAGCTGGGCTCTTTGGGTTTATCAAACAGCAGATTACTATAATGATTTCTGACTGTCTCTTTTGCACCTAGTCTATTCTACTGACCCATCACTATTTCTCAGTCAATACCAGACAGTTTTGATGACTGATCCTTTAGAATATAATTTTAGATCTGGTAAGGCTAAGCCACCTTCTTTTGCACCTTTTCCCCTTTTAAATCCCTTGGTATTCTTAACTTTTTGTTTCTCCATATGAATAGTTACAGTTTTTTCTATTTCATTAAAGTACTTTTTTGGAAGTTTGATTAGTAAGGCACTAAATAAGTGGTTTAATTTAGGTAGGATGGTCATTTTTATTATATTAGCCTGGCCTTTCCATGAGCAGTTATTTTGTTCAGCTATTTAAATCTTATTTTATGTGTGTGAAAAGTGTTTTATAGTTGTTCATAGAGTTTCTGAGTCTGCCTTGGCAGGGAGACTCCCAAGTATTTTACATTTTTCTGAAGTTACTTTAAATGAGATTTCTCTTTCTAGCTCTTGCTGCTGTATCTTGCTAGTAATGCATAGAAATGCTGAGGATTTATGTGGGCTTATTTAGTATCCTTTGATTTTGATAAAGTTGCTAATTCTAGTAGTTTTTTTAGATTTTTTTAAGGATTCTCCAGGTGTACCATTATGTCATCTGCAAATAGTGAGAGTTTTGTTTCTTCCTTCCCAATTCTAATTCCTTCAATTTCTTTTTTCTTATTGCTGAAGCTGACATTTTTTTTAAGGTTTTGCAAGGCAAATGGAGTTAAGTGGCTTACCCAAAGCCACACAGCTAGGTAATTATTATTAAGTGTCTGAGGCTGGATTTGAACCCAGGTACTCCTGACTCCAAGGCTAGTGCTCTATCTGCTGCGCAACCTAGCTGCTCCCTGAAGCCAACATTTCTAATACAATATTGAATAGTAGTGGTGGTAATGGGCATCCTTGTTTCACCCCTGATCTCACTGGGAATTTTTCTGGCTTATTTCCATTGCATATAATACTTGTTGATGGTTTCAGATAGATATAACTGATCATTCTTTTTTTTTTTAAGAAAGATTTTATTTATTTTGAGTTTTACAATTTTTCCACCTAATCTTGCTTCCCTTCATCCACCCCGCACAGAAGGCAGTCTATTAGTCTTTACATTGTTTCCATAGTATACATTGCTTTAAGTTGAATGTGATGAGAGAGAAATCATATCCTTAAGGGAAAAAAGCATAAGAAATAGCAAAATTACATAATAAGAATTTTTTTAAAAATTAAAGGTAATAGTTTTTAGTCTCTGTTCAAACTCCACAATTCTTTCTCTGGATACAGATGGTATTCTTCATCACAGATAGCCCAAAATTGTGCTTGATTATTACACTGATGATTGAATGAGCAAGTCCATTGAGGTTGATCATCACCTCCATCTGATCATTCTGAGGCACAATTCATTTATTCCTACGCTTTCTAATGTTTTTAGTAGGAATGGGTGCTGTATTTTGTCAAAGGCTCTTTCATCATCTTTTGAGGTTATCATATGATTTCTGTTAGATTTGTTATTGATATAGTCAATTATCTTAACATTTTCCTAATATTAAACCAACCCTGCATTCCATTTTACCCTACTTGATCATAGTGTATTATACTAGTAATGACTTGTAATTGCTTTGCTAAGATTTTATTTTAAGATTTTTGCATCCATATTCATTAGAGAAGTTGGTCTATAATATTCTTTCTTTGTTTTGACTCTTCCTGGTTTAGGTATCAGCACCATATTGGTGTCATGGAAGGAGTTAGGCAGAGTTTCTTCTTCACCTATTTTGCCAATGAGTTTATATAGAATTGGAACCAATTGTTTCTTAAATGTCTGACAGACTTCACTTGTGAATCCATTTGGCCCTGGAGATTTTTTTCTAAGGGTATTCAATGATGGCTTGTTGAATGTTTTTTCCTGAGATAGAGTTATTTAGGTATTTAATTTCTTCTTCATTTAACCTGGGCAACTTACATTTTTGTAAAAATTCATCCATTTCACTTAGATTATCAAATTTATTGGCATATAGTTGGGCAAAGTAATTCTGAATTATTACTTTAATTTCCTTCTTATTGGTGGCGAGTTCACCTTTTTAAATTTATGATATTAGTAATTTGGTTTTCTTTTTTTTAAAAATCAAATTAACCAAAGATTTATCAATTTTATTGGTTTTTCTTAAAACCAACTCTTGGTTTTATTTATTAGTGCAATAGTTTTCTTGCTTTCAATTTTATCAATTTCTCATTTACTTTTTTAGAATTTCTAACTTGGTATTTAATTGGATTTTTAAAAATTTGTTCCTTCTCTAATTTTATTTTAGTTGTATGCTTAGTTCATTGATTTCCTCTTTCTCTATTTTATTCATGTAACCATTTAAAGATATAATATATCTCCTAATAACTGCCTAGGCTGTATCCCATAAGTTTTGGCATGTCGTCTCATTATTGTCATTATTTGGGATGAAATCATTAATTCTATTTATGATTTGTTGTTTGATCCACTCATTCTTTAAAAGGAGGTTATTTAGGGGCGGCTAGGTGGTGCAGTGGATAAAGCACCAACCCTGGAGTCAGGAGTACCTGGGTTCAAATCTGGTCTCAGACACATAATAATTACCTAGCTGTGTGGCCTTGGGCAAGCCACTTAACCCCATTTGCCTTGCAAAATCCTTAAAAAAAAAGGAGGTTATTTAGCTTCCAATTAGTTTTAGGTCTATCTCTTCCTGGCCCATTATTGCATGTGATTTTTATTTCATTATGATTTGAGAAGGAAGAATTCACTATTTCTGTCTTTCTACATTTGATTATAAGGTTTTTATGCCCTAGTACATGGTCAGTTTTTGTGTAAGTGCCTGTACTGCAGGGGGAAAAAAGTATATTCCTTTCTATCCCCATTCAGTTTTCTTCTTTCTGTCATGTGTAGGTTTTCTAACCTCAAGTTCTTTCTTGTTTATTTTATGCTTAGATTTATCTAAATCTGAGAGAGGGAGATTGAGGTCTCCCACCAGTAGAGTTGTGCTGAATGTGTCTTCCTGTAAGAAGACATTCAACTTCTCTTAAGAATTTGGATGCTAACTTGGTGTATTCATATTTAGTATTGAAATTGTTTCACTGTCTTCGGTATGTTTTAGGAGGATATAGTTTTCTTCCTTATCTCTTTTAATGAGGTCTATTTTTTGTAGCTGCTTTGTCTGAGATAAGGATTGCTACACCCTTGCCTTTTTCACTTCAGCTGAAGTTAAATATATTCTGCTCTATCCTTTTACCTTTACTCTGTATGTATCTCTCTGCTTCAAATGAGTTTCTTGTAAGCAACATATTGTAGGATTCTGGCTATTAATTCACTCTGATATTTGTTCATGTTTCATGGGAGAGTTCATCCCGTTCACACTCAAAGTTATAATTACTAACTCTTTATTGCCCTTCCTGCTATTTTCCCTTAATATTTTCTCCCTTTTTTTCACCTCAGCCATATTCCACAATATTTTGTTTCTTTATACCATCCCCTTCAGTGTGTTTTCTCCCTTATATCCAGTTCCCCCACTCCTTTCCTTCCCCTTCCCCTTTGCCCCTTCTTCCTTCTCTTCCTCGTGTTAGTTCCTCTTTTCCTCCCTCCCTCCCCCTTTCCCCTTTTATTATGTGAGAGGTGAGCTAAGTTTCTTAACTTAACTGAGTGTGTGTATGTTAATCCTTTTTTTAGTCAAATATGATGAGTAAGATTCAGGTGGTTCTCACCTCTTCTCTTCTTCCCTTGTATTGCAATAGGTCCTTTGTGTTGAGAGCTGCTCAGGTGAGTTTGGGTTAAAAGTCAATTATGACTAAAAGCCCATGCCCAGGTGGCCCTTGGGCTGAAGGCTTTCCACAGAACTCTTCCATGATAACACAATTGCGTCATCCATGACCTCCCTTGTGTGATAGCCTTGTACCCAAATTTCTTGACCTAGGTTACTTGCTGCACAAGTTAGAGAAATATCATTATTTTATCTTGTATGCTAATTTTGTGGTTTTTTGCTATAAAGAACTAGCAGATACTATCAATACATTTATTCTGCTAGTTGTTATGCTAGCATCTCCACCAGTGTGTACACATGTTTCTTTTCTCTCCTGAGCTGAATTAATCCCCTGGTAGACAGGGGAACTCAACACCTTTGTACCACTTCTTGTAATGTGATTTAACCTTTTCAGTCTCCTCCATCCTCCTGTCTCTTTACTGTCCCCCCTTTTTATGGAGATATTGTTTTTAAATCATTCTATCAGAGTCATGAATAAATCATGAATTTTCCATTACTTCTAAGTATATTCTCTCTTAAGAGTTACAGTTCTCAAGAATTATGAGAATCTTTCTCCCATGTGGGGATATAACCAGTTTCATCTTGTTGGGAAAGTTTTTTTCTTTTTCCTTTTTTGTCTTTTCATGTATCTTTTGAGTCTCCTGTTTGAATTCCAAATTTTCTATTTAGCTCTGTTTTTTTCATCAAAAAAAGTTGGAAGTCTCCTATTTCATTAAATATCCATCTTTTCTCCTAGAAGAGAAGGATCAATTTTGCTGAATAGTGAATTCTTGGCTGCATTTCAAGCTCCCTTGCTCTTCAGAATATTGTATTCCAGGTCCTTTGATCCCTTAATGTTGATGTAGCCAGGTCCTCTGTACTCTTTACTGTGGGTCCTTGTTATCTAAATTGTTTCTTTCTAACTGCTTGCAGTATTTTCCCACAACAGTCCTTGGTGTTTTCATTTTGGGATCCCTTTCAGGAGGTGATAGATGTATTCTTTCAGTAACTATTTTGCCCTCTGGTTCCATGATATCAGGGCAATTTTCCATCACTAAATCCTTAAATATCTAAGCCAGGCTTTTTTTTTTTATCTTCATTGTTTTCAGGAAGCCCAATGATTTTTTTTTTTAGGTTTTTGCAAGGCAAATGGGGTTAAGTGGCTTGCCCAAGGCCATGCAGCTAAGTAATTATTAAGTGTCTGAGGATGGATTTGAACTCAGGTCCTCCTGAATCCAGGAATGGTGCTCTATCCACTGTGCTACCTAGCTGCCTGAAGCCCAGTGATTCTTAAGTTTTCTCTCTTGGATTTATTCTCTAGGTCAGTTGAAGTATTTAACATTTTCTTAATTTTTTTCAATTTTTTGGTTTTGTTTAATAGATTTCTGTTGTCTCATAAAGCCATTAGTTTCCACAGATTCCAATCGTATTTTTAGATAAGAATTTTCTTCATTTATCCTTTTGCAACTCCCTTTCCCCCTTGGTCAATTCTATTTTTGAAGGAGTTTTCCATTTGCCCAATTGTATTTTCCAAGGATTTGTTTTCTTGTTGCATGTTTATTTTCTCTTTCATAGGTACTCCTGACTCCAGGTCCAGTGCTTTATCCACTGCGCCACCTAGCCGCCCCTTCCTGATCTCTTCTAAGAAGTCTTTTTGGGCTGGAGATCAACTTATACAAGCCCTTAATGTAGAAGCTGCTAAATTTCATCTTATACTGATTGTAGCTTCATGGTATTTGAATTGTTTCTTTCTGACTGCTTGTAATAGTTTCCCTTTGACCTGGGAGTTCTGAAATTTGGCTATAATATTCCTGGCAATTTTCATTTTGGAATTTTTTTTTAGGAGGTGATTGGTGGATTCTTCCAATTTCTATTTTATACTATGTTTCTAGGATATCAGGGCAGTTTTCCTGGATAATTTTTTGGTCATGACTTTAAATTATTTCTCTTGAATCTGTTTTCCAGGTCACTTGTTTTTCTTTTTTTTTTTCCCTAGCTTTTCATTCTTTTGGTTTTATTTCATTGTTTCTTGATTTCTTACAAAATCATCTGCTTCCCTTAGCTTCATTCTACATTGAAGTAAGTATTTCCTTCAGAGAGCTTTTTTATCTACCTTTCCTTCTGGCTATTTCTGCTTTAAGTATTCTTCTCACTGGCCTTTTGCACTGCTTTTTCCATTTGACCCAAACTGGTTTTTAAGATGTTATTTTCCTACAATGACACTTGACACTTATTAGCTGTGTGATCCTGGGTAAGTCACTTAACCCTGATAGCCTCGCATCCAGGCCATTTTCAGATATCCTGATTCATTTCTGGCCCTTGAACCCAGGTGATTTTAGAGGAGAAAGTGAGACTGGAGACTTAGCAGAACAGCCCCTCACTCTAATTCATGTGCTTATCATGACATCCCCTCCCTGATTTCATGGTCTTCTTCAAAAACAAAGGCCAAACATCACAGATGAGGAAATTGAGGCAAAATAATTATACCTTGCCCAGGATAACACATTCAGTAAGTATCTGAGGTCAGATTTGAACTCAGAAAAGTGACTCTTCCTAAAAATAGACCAGTACTATATCTATCCACTGTGACTCCTATCTGCCTCAAAGTACTATATGAAGTTTAGTTATCTATCCTTAAAGCTAAAATTTATCACAGACCTCAAAAAAAAGATGAAAATGCTCAAGGAAAGCACCTTTGTCCTTTAGGTTTTTAGGGGCTAGGGAATATCCTTCAAATATAGAAGGACTTTTACATAAAAACAGTAAATCAAGGGTAGGCAACAGAAAAAGAATAGAAAAGTCAGCACCATCATCTAGTCAGCACCATCATCTAAGGACAGGCTGAGAATGTTCATAATGTGGCAATAAAAGCTGACCCATAGAGTTGTTTATTTTGGTGTTTGGTGTGCTTGTTTTGGGAAACTAAAAACTGTGGGGAAAGGATCCTCTCAGAAGAGATTTAGTTGTTTGGGATGGATGGGTCCAAGAGAGCTGACAGCAAAACTTGTAGAAGCTGGGGGGGTGCAGATGATAGAATGTTGGGACCTCAGACAGTTGCTAGCTGTGTGACTTTGAACAAGTCCTTTAAACTCTGTCTCAGTTTCCTCAACTGTAAGATTAAAATAATAACAGCACCAACCTCCCAGGGTTTTGTAAAGGTCAAATGAGAAAATATTGGTAATATACTTAGCACAGTATCTGGAGAATAGTAAGTTCTATACACATTCTAGCTATTATTAGAAATTGAACAAAATTCTTTAAACATCATCTTCAAATTTCTCTTTTCTCTTCCAAGTAAAGAGAAATTAGGACTAAAAAAAGAGAGAAATTAGGACTAACATGAATTGAACAGAGAATACTACTTGAGAGGTGATATTCTAGACTAGAGATTAGAAAAATCAATGAAAATGGTTGCCATTGGTGAATTCAAGTCACCTGTATTAGATGAACTAATTCTTTGAGTCCTGAAAGTGCCAGAAAATGAGATTCCTGAGTCACAGTCAAGGTTATTTGAAATATCATGGACATTGGGAAAGGCACAATAATATAGGAGAAAGACACAAATTCCCAAGTTCAATAAGTGAAGAAAATGCTACCATAAATCTATAAGCTGCAAACTTTTACTTGAGGGAAGGAAAACTCAGTTTCCTAAAGAGAAGCCTGTAGACTTTCCTTCACTGGAAATCTTTGAATAGAATTTGCATGAGCAGCTATCAGTTATATTGTAATGGAGAATGTTTTTCATGTGTGGATTTGACAATATGGCCACTGAGTATTTTCTTCAGTCAAAAAGAATAGTAATTTATGTTCTTAGAATGCCAGACAAAATTTTTAAAAAAGATCTCAAAAAGCAGTCTCTCATGGGATGTTGGGGGAGTTGGGGTTGGGGATGAATCAAAAAGAATGGAAAGAGGATAAGAAAGCTTGAACAAATTTTTGGAGTTATAAAACTTATCAGAGGCTCTTTGAGAAGGAATTCAATTTAATACCATATTTAAAATTTGCTATGTGTAAAAGATTGAATCTAATGTTGGAGATAAACTTAAAATGCTACCAAAGTTCCCCTCAAGGAGCTTATATTCAAATAAGAAGGTATGTGAGTTATGTAAGTAAATTTAAACTAAGCTATAGAAAGAAATATGAAATAAATTTGAAAGGGAAAGAGTGTTGAGAACTAGGTTAGATAGATATAGGTTAGAGACAGATGTAGATCAATATAGTTAGTTAGATCTAAGTAGTCCACTATGGACATTTTAACAAATATAAAAACTCAGTATATTAGAGACACTTCATATCCCTAATTAAGTAAAAATATGGTGTAAACAAAAAATTAAAATTATTCCTTTATGACAAAAGGGGAATGCTTGAATTTAATGCTAAATAATGAAACAAAGGGAGATCAAAATAGATTAATGCTCCTGAATCTACTTCTGTTTTTTGCTTTCTTTCTTTTTTTTTTGCAAGGCAATGGGGTTTAGTGGCTTGCCCAAGGCCACACAGCTAGGTAATTGTGTCTGAAACAGGATTTAAACCCAGGTACTCCTGACTCCAGGGCCAGTGCTTGATGCACTGTGCCACCTAGCCACCCCTTCTACTTGTGTTTTAAAGAACTTGAATTTCATGTTTGATTTAAGTTGATTTTATTCCCTTAAGAACTTGATTTAAGTTGGTTTTATTCCCCTAAGACAAGGAAACAGCTGTTGTGATTTTATTACTGAGCCTTCTCACTGGGATGTGAACTTTGGAATAGAATCAGACCTGTTTATAATTTTCTAGAACCCTGATACTCTCTCATTAAAAACTGACCTTAAAGCAAACAAGCAGGAACATTTCATTAAACATGTAAGCCTGTATATAATCTTAAAATGCTGTTATACAATTTTTTTTCCATCAACAGCAAAATAGAGATGATTTGTAGCACAAAGGTGGCATAATGGACAGAGTACTAGGTATCCTTTCTGAGTTTAAATTTGACCTACTGTGCTTCTAGTCATGAGATTCTGGGCAAGTCACTTAATCCTGTTTGTATTAGTTTTCTTATCTATAATATAAGCTGGAGAGGGAAAGGCAAACCACTCTAGCACCTCTGTCAAGATTCTAACATCATGGGGAATAGTCAAGACTGAAGAAAATGACTAATAGTCAACAAGAGATGATTTATTATAGAAATGGTGCTTTTAATCAAATCAAAAAATCAAAATGACAAGAAGTTTCCTACCACCCAGCAAAGTGGATTGATTTGAGACAGGTGGATCTTGCATTAAAGCATTGGACATCATTTATCAGAAAACATTCAAAAGGTGGTAAGTATCCTTGATCAGATGGAGAGGTAAGAGTTCTTGATTGGGTGGGAGACCTGGTAATCTACCCCATAAATTCAGGGTCTACTGGATTCAGTTGACACTGGCATATGAGAACTGATTATTCCGTATAAATATCTTTAAATGTGTTGTTTTACTTTGAGTTTTATCTTTGAATTTTTTTTAGGCAGGGAGGGGAATGATTGAATTTTGATGAGCCTTATGTTCAATCTTGGGGAAATTCCTCTTGACTATATTGTTTTGTTTTATAAGGTAATGTTAGTCTTTATCTTTTGCCATTTTTATCCACAATGATTTATAGGTGACTTAAAACTTAAGATTAGAATTGTCCTTGTGTTTGTCTTATTCCCTCATGGGACAAAAATGTCAAGGATTGCCTGCTCAGCTATTTTCTGTTGTTCTTTGATCTATTTGTTTTGCTTTTATGTTTCCTTCAATTCCCTAAGAAATGGTGATAATGAAAATCATTATCTTTATTTCCTTAATTTTACCTATTTCCTATTTCATTCTGAAGTAAAAGAGGATGTAAAAGGTCTGAGTAGAGCTTTTGTTATGGTGCACAGTTATCTTCTCATTTTTGTTTCTCCCTTTTCTGTTGTTTGGCTGATTGATTTCCATCCAGTTAATCAGTGATTCCCCTTTGTACCCATTCTTTTCCCAACTCTGCAGCTGACTCTTTTGGCTAGCTTGTTTCAGCTTCCTTCTCACCCTGGATCTGCTCTCAGTACCTGGGAACTTCTTGACCTGAAATATCTATCTGGATTTGTCCCTCCTTAGCAAATTCCACAATTCTTACAGGACTGCCATTTTGTACAAGGATTGAGACAACCATCCTTCAATAATCTCCTGGCTCTGCTTCTAACTTTTTAGTTTGTACTTACCCTGGAACTTCTCTTAGGAATTGGGGTCCTTCTCATTTTGTGCTATATTTACACCCTTATGGCCCTCTTCTTCCATTGTCATTCCCCAGCCAGTGCCTTCAGTTAGAGAAAGTAACAATCTCCATTTCTTCATTACCTTTATGACTTTACCCCTCACTTTTCAGACTTTGTCCCTATGTCCTCCCATGGATATCTTCTCTCTTTCTCTCTCCAAATTTCAGTTTTCTTCTCTCATGAGAATTTAAACTCCTTGAAGGCCTGAATAGCTTTAATTTTGCTTCTATCAGTGTTCTCAGAGCCTACCATCATGCCTGACATACAGTAAGTGCTTAATAAATTTTGTTGTCTACCTACCTAAACAGGTTATTTAAAATGATTCTGGGGGCATCTAAGTGGCATAGTGGATAGAGCAGAAGCCCTAGAGTTAGGAGTACCTGAGTTCAAATCCAGCCTCAGACACTTACTAATTACCTAGCTGGGTGACCTCGGGCAAGCCACTTAACCCCATTGCCTTGCAAAAAGAAAAAAAAAATGATTCTTATGCTGCTTCCTGGTTGTTACCTATATTTTGGAATGCAAGTTTCATTTTTTCCTATTGTCATTCAATTCTGGTGACATCCAATCCTTTACGAATACCTCCAAATAATATATTAATAACTTACAGATATAAGATTTATAAGTAATTTACCAGACCTTGTCCTTTCATTTATTAACTATATATATTTTTTGCAAGGCAATGGGGTTAAGTGGCTTGCCCGAGGCCACCCAGCTAGGTAATTATTAAGTGTCTGAGGCCGGATTTGAACTCAGGTCCTCCTGACTCCAGGGCCAGTGCTCTATCTACTATGCTACCTAGTCATCCCTATATTTCCAATATCCATCTTGTCATGGTCCCCAGTTGCCACGATCACATCAAAGGCACCAAATCTGACATAGCTGCCATCAAATGACTGTATACTTGTAATATGGAAGAAAAACTAACATTTTTTTTCCTCATTTGATCTAGAAGAAAGAAGTAGCACAACTTTAACAATTAGAAAAAATTAAAAATGAAGTGGATTAGGGGCAGCTAGGTAGCACAGTGGATAGAGCAATGGCCATGGAATCAGGAGGAACTGAGTTCAAATCTAGCCTCAGACACTTAAAAATTGACTAGCTGTGTGACCTCGGGCAAGTCATTTAACCCTATTATCTTGCCAAAAACAAACAAACAAACTCACAAAAAGGAAGTGGACTTCCTCAGAATTTGTGATAGAAATAAATGATTTTGCTAAAATTGCTACATGACTAAAAGAAATTGTCAAAAGATTATCATTAAACATGCAGATTTATTGATACAAATAACTTTTAGGGCATACTAGAAATGTATTAGCCAAATTCCTAGAAAAACCTAGGTTGCCAGGAAAAAATTGAGCAAGAGTGTATTAAACTAAACATTATTAAATCCCTGTATTGCAAATTATTATATACATACATATATTTGCAAAATAAATTACAGTAGAAGCTGTGCAACAATTAAAGATATAAATAGTTATTCACAAAAAAGCATGTTTTAGATAATGTCACCAAGGCAAATAAGTATCCTCCAGCAGTCAAACCGTCATATGCTTCAGTGTATTCCCAGGAAAACAAAGAAACAACCCAGTGGACTCAGCATATTCCAGGCATCACCACTAGGAATCTAGCTCAGCACCAGGTAAATTGCCAGATCCTGATGACTTCCAGCAGAACTAGTCACCCCCAGTCAACCTTCTAAGTGTCACACAGACAAGATGGTCCTTCATGGGCAACATGAGCACAACAGGTAAACAGTCAGGGCCTACAAACCCTGACACAAGAAGCCAGAAACATGAGAGCAGAGCACAAATTTGAAAGAAAGGGAAAAGGTCCAAAAAAATTTCAGCAAAAAACCCCACAAAAATCACTAGACAATGGAAAGTTATTAAGGTACGAGGAACACCAAGACAAAACTCAAAAGAGGAAAAAAATGCCAAAATATTACATGTAAAAACTCAAATAAAAATGGAAAATGGTCTCAAGCCCAGAACAAACTCATGAAAGAACTCAAAAAGGAGCTTAAAATCAAATAAGACAAGGGGTGGCTAGGTGGCACAGTGGATAAAGCACCGGCCCTGGAGTCAGGAGTACCTGGGTTCAAATTCGGCCTCAGACACTTAATAATTACCTAGCTGTGTGGCCTTGGGCAAGCCACTTAACCCCATTTGCCTTACAAAAAAACCTAAAAAAAATCAAATAAGATTGGTAAAAGAAAATTGGGGAAAGGAATGAGAGTGAGAATTATAAAAAAAAGCCAACAGCTTGGAAAACTGCTTAAAAAGTAGAATTGGGTAAATGAAAAAGAAGATGCAAAATCTGCTGAGGAAAACAATACCTTTAAGAGTACAGTTGTCAGGGCAGCTAGGTGGTTCAGTGGATATAGCACCGGCCCTGGAGTCAGGAGGACCTGAGTTCAAATCCAGCCTCAGACACTTAATAACTACCTAGCTGTGTGGCCTTGGGCAAGCCACTTAACCCCATTTGCCTTGCAAAAACCTTAAAAAAAAAAAGAGTACAGTTGTCCAATTGGAAAAGAAATTACCAAAAGTTAATTGAGGAAAATAACCCATTAAAGGTTAAAATTGACCGAGTAGAATCTAAGGATTGTATCATTTTTCAAGAATCCTTCAAAAAAATTCAAAAGATTGAAAAAAAATGAGAGAAAATATAAAATATTCTATGGGAACAATAGTTGACCTGGAAAATAGATCCAGGAGAACTAGTATCAGAATCATTGGGCTGTCTAAAACTATAGTCAAAAGGAGGATCTGAACAGCATCTTTCCAGAAATTATCAAGGGAAAATGTCCTGATGTCCCCAAAGCAGAGGGCAAAATAGGCAATGAAAGAATCTATTGATCTCCATTATTTATATCTTTAATTGTTGTACTTCTACTGTAATTTTTTTGGCAAATTCTAACATATATATTTATTTATATATGATTTGCATACAGATATTTAATATTGTTTAGTTTAAGTACTATAATACATTCTTGCTCATTTTTTTTCTGACAACCTGACTATATTTTTCTTGGTTTTTGACTAATACATTTCTAGTATGTCCTTAAAGCATATGGATCAATAAATCTGGCAAAGAGATGACAAAATAAAAAACTTCAAAGAACATTATAGTCAAATTTCAGAATTATCAGAATTATCAAATATACAAGAGACCAGAAAGAAAGAATTCAAACATTGGGAAGTCACAATCAGGATAACCCAGGATTTGACAGTTGCAGTATTAAAGGGTCAGAGGTCATAGAACCTGATATTTGAGAAGGCAAGAAGCTAGGATATCAAAAATCACTCACCCAATAAGATTAAACATAATATATCAAGGAAAAAAATGAAATAGAAGCATTTCAAGCTTTCCTAAGAGACCAGATCTGAACCAAAAATTTGACCTCCAAATTCAAGTTCCCCCAAAAAGCATAAACAGGTTAAAAAAAGGAAAAGAGAACACAAAAGGATTCAATAGAATTAAAGTGTTCATATCCCTACATAGGAAGATGATAACTTTTAATTCACTAGGAACACATCTAGAGGGAATATACATAGACAGGCTTCAGGAATTAAGGGAATTTGAGTGAATGACAAAAAAATTAAAAGATGAGAATCTATGTACAATGGTTGGAGAAAGAAGAGAGAAGTAAAATGGGTAAATATTTCACAAAAGGAGGCAAAACAGACTTATTTCATTAGGAGGGTAGGAAATTAAATAATGGGGGGAACTGAAGATCAGGGGAGACAAGCAAAACACTAGTGAGAAGGGAAATGGTGAAAAGAGGGCGAGAAGAAATAGGAGGAAAAATAGAATGGAGGGAAATAGTTCATGACAGTGAAGGGAATGAGATGAATTCTCCCACAAAACAGAAGTAGATAGCAGAGTGAATCAAAAACCAGAATCCTACTATCTGTTGTTTTCAAGATATTACCTTGAAACAGAGAGACACATGCAGAATAAAGGTCATCTCTTATGTGTCAGCTGAAGTAAAAAAAAAAAAAGCTGGGTTACCAGTCTTGATCTTAACGTAGAGGCAAAAATGACCTGATTAAAAATAAAGAAGGAAATATCTTCCTAAGGTACCATAGACAATGAAGCAAGATTCAGTATTAAACATATGTAGCAAGTAATAATGTTTGGCCTTCATTTTTTTTTTTTTTTTAGATTTTGGCAAGGCAAATGGGGTTAAGTGGCTTGCCCAAGGCCACACAGCTAGGTCATTATTAAGTGTCTGAGGCTGGATTTGAACTCAGGTCCTCCTGACTCCAGGGCCAGTGCTCTATCCACTGCGCCACCTAGCTGCCCTTGGCCTTCATTTTCTAAGAAGATCACATCATCAGGGAGGTGATGCCATGACAATCCCATGGATTGGATTTGAGTTTGGGGGCGAGACTGGGCCAAATCACCAACCTCACTTTCTCCTCCAGAGTCATTTGAGTCCAGTGACCAGATAGGAATCAGGAGGACTGGAGACAGCCCTGGATGTGGGACAGTCAGGGTTAATTAAGGGTTAAGTAACTTACCCAAAGTCACACAGCTAGTGAGTGACAGAGGCTGGATTCAAACTCCCATCCTCCTAATTCCAAGGCCAGTGCTCTCTCCTTTGGACCACCTAACTGCCCATGGTAACAAGTAATATAGCATCGCATCCAAATCCTTAAATGGAGAAGTTAAGTGACAGGAAGAAACTATACTTACTAGTGGGGGACCTCAAATGTCCTCTCTCAAAACTCAATAAATTCAACCAAAAGTAAACAAGAAAGAAACTAAGGACATAAGTAGCAAATCTTTGGGGAGGGAAAGAATTCATAACCAAATAGGAAACAGAGATCATGACAAAATATAAGATAGATAATTTTGATATTAAACTAAAAAGCTTTTGTACATACAAAACCAATAAAACCAAGATTAGAAGGGAAGCAGAAACTGGGAAACTATCTTTATAGTGAGAATTGAAACAAATTTATAAGATAGCAAACTATTTCTCAAGTGATAACTGGTCAAAGAGTTTGAGCTAACAGTTTTCAGATAAAGTAATCTAGAGGCATATGAAGAAGTTCTCTAAGTCACTTTGATTAGAGAAATGCAAATTAAAACTACTCTGAGATGCCACCTCATACCTATCAGATTGTTTAATATGACAAAGGAAATGATAAATGTTGGCAAGGATGTAGGAAAATTGGGACAGTAATGCAGTACTGATGGGGTTGTGAACTGATCTAACCATTTTGGAGAGCAGTTGGAAACCATGCTGAAATGGCAAACTGTTACCCCTTGATCTAGCAATACCATTACCAAATCTGTATCCCAAAGAAATCATTAGCAGGAGAAGGACATACAAGACTGAAAATATTGACAATATCAACTTTTATTGTGAAAAATAATCAGATTTGAGAAGATGGCCATTAATTGAGGAATGACTGAAAAAAAGTAGTATATGAACGTATTATAATAATGTAATATTGCAGTATTGTGCAATAAGAAATGATGAACAGACTGATTTCAGAAAACCCTGGAAAGATGTGTATGAACTGATGAAAAATGATGAAATGAGCAGAACCAGGAAAACAAAATACACAGTATCAGTAATATTGTGTGATAAACAACTATGTATGACTCAGTTTTCTCCTCAGCAACATGATAATCCAAGAAAAGTACAAAGGACTCAGGAAGGAAAAGATAAAGAATTTGTAAACTCTGAATGCAGGATACAGCTAAATTTTTTTTTTTTTGGGGAAAAATAAAATAATAAAATTTATATAATAATAAACAACCCCCCCAAACGATGTCACCATAGAGAAAACTGATAATACTCATCCTAGATGGCCTGAAAACTTCTAATACAGAGGGAAAAAGTTTAAAAAATCATTGGGAAACAGAATGAAGTACCTATTATGCCCTCATTTTTTTTTGAAGATTTTGTTGTAAGAAAGACAGTTTTCATTAGTATTTAGAGGATGACCTTTTAACCTAATACCTTGAATTATTATTATTAATATAATTGTTCAAACTATATGAAAGTGTGCCAGATGTTAACCTTAAACGTAGAACAGAAACTTGTCTCATGATCTCTTCACTCTGAAAATAAAAAAATTGAGATAATAATAATCAAAGTACAATAACTGAAATTTGTATAGCAACTTAAATTTGTCAGTTTTGACAAATATCATATACATATACAGTTTTTGAATTAAATATATAATTTGCTTTCTTCAGACAGAACAATGTGATAACCTGATATTCTCTTAGTCAAAATTATTTATGACAAACCGTTACAATTAAGGACATATAACAAGAAGAAAAATTCATCTTCTTGATAGAGAGATTCTACTAACACCAATTAAGCATGTGGAGGCCCTGGGAATTCATTATTCTTTTTTTTTAAGGTTTCTTTTTTACAAGGCAAGGTCACACAGCCAGGTAATTATTAAGTGTCTGAAGTCAAATTTGAACTCAGGTCCTCCTGACTCTAGGGTCTGTGCCACCTAGAATGGAATTCATTATTCTTTTTTATTTTTTCGTTTTTTTGTTTTTAGGTTTTTGCAAGGCAAATGGGGTTAAGTGGCTTGCCCAAGGCCACACAGCTAGGTAATTATTAAGTGTCTGAGGCCGGATTTGAACCCAGGTACTCCTGACTCCAGGGTCGGTGCTTTATCCACTGCGCCACCTAGCCGCCCCGAATTCATTATTCTTTATTGCTAATTAAGATCACAAAAAAAATGAACATCTCTCTCATATACTCTGTAGATTAAAAAAATCATAATAATAGGTAGCTATAAAGTATTTACCTAACATGAAAAGTGCTGTGTTAGATTAACTGGAATACTGAAACATCAAAATATTGTTTCAATGTTGTACCTTACTGATCTATAGAGAATGTGGTCCAATTGTATAATTCATGATTCTTAGAATTCTGCCACATTCTTTGCTGTCAGAAGGAGTATGAGAATGGAAATATGCTTTTAAATGACACTGAGTGAATGTGTATATTTGATTTGTATATTTACTTTTTACATAAAATAATCAAACTTTAATGTATAGTACTGCCAGAGAAAAATTCTTTTTTTTTTTTTTTGCAAGGCACATGGAGTTTAAGTGGCTTACCCAAGGCCACATAGCTAGGTAATTACTAAGTGTCTGAGGCTGGATTTGAACTCAGGTACTCCTGACTCCAGGGCGGGTGCTCTATACACTATGCCTCCTAGCTGCCCCATCAGAGAAAAATTCTTAAAACGTACTGGAAAAAAATTTATGTGATGTAATCTAATAGGGAAAGTTTCACCTAATAAAACTATTGGTTTGTAAAAATTCTACTTCTAATAGAATTTTTAACATGTAAAAGGATAAAAAAGGAAGTTTTCGTGGAAGTCTTTTTTAAGTCTTTATTATATAAAAACATTCAAAATTATAATTTTTTTGCTTTTGCAAAAACAAATAGTTGTTAAATGCTAAAGTATTAAGAAGGATGACTTGTGTTTTCTTTTTTTTAAAGTTTTTTTATAAGGGTTAAGTGGCTTGCCCAAGGCCACACAGCTTGGTAATTATTAAGTGTCTGAGACTGGATTTGAACTCAGGTACTCCTGACTCCAGGGCCAGTGCTCTATTCACTGCACCACCTAGCCGCCCCTGATTGTGGTTTAATTGAAAGGCTTCTTCAACAATCCTGTGGGCAAATTCAACAAGCAAACTTGATGTGCTTCTAAATGATACAAGGCTAGATAGTAGATCACATCCTCTGGCTTGTGCTTCTGTAAATCTTTCTTTAAACTATGCCAATAATTACCATACTAAAGCAAGGCAGTTTTAACCAAATATCATCTTTTAAAATCTAGAAACACTTGCAAGTTCAAGTAAGTCTAAGCTGCAACCAAAGTTTGTTCTCCAATCACAAGTTACTTGAAATTCTGTTTAAAAAACAAAAGAATGAGTGGGACATGCATAATATTCTTTATTAAGGTTTAGGGGATATTTTACCAAGTGGAATTCCCTTTCAAGATTAGTTTTTTTTTATGTGAATGAAACCAACTACAGAATTATTTCTATTAGACTGAAATTCATTCTCACCAATGATAGGAAGTTATCCACTTAAACTTTTTGAATTGAGTGTACAACTACAAATAAACTAAAAAAAAAAAATCAAATTAAATAATTCCCAAAGTAGAAGAGATTAATAATGTTGAAAGTTTTAAAAATGAACTAATACATAAAACTAGAAGTTGGTTTCATGGGAAAAGTAGTGCTAACATATAAACTTTTCTAAGTTGAAAAAGGAGAAAATCAATTTGCTAGCATCAAAAATGAAAAAAGTTGGATAAACAGGCATTGAAGATGGAATCAGTATTCATAAAATGCAATTTTGTCTAAATGTATGCTAATGAAACTGAAAATCTGTCACTTTTTGCAGATATATGATATTTCTGGAATTTGCTTTTTCATTGGATGAAGAGGAGTTGCAGGGAGGGTAAATTCAAAACTAGGGGCGGCTAGGTGGCATAGTGGATAGAGCACCGGCCCTGGAGTCAGGAGTACCTGGGTTCAAATCCGGTAAAAAAAAAAAAAGCCACTTAACCCCATTTGCCCTGCAAAAGCCTAAAAAAAAAAAAAACTGAAAAAAATCTTATTTTTTTTTTTATTTTTTGCAAGGCAATGGGGTTAAGTGGTTTTCCCAAGGCCACACAGCTAGATAATTATTAAGTGTCTGAGACCAAATTTGAACTCAGGTACTTCTGACTCCAGGGCCAGTTCTCTATCCACTGTGCCACCTAGCTGCCCCCCAAAATATCTGAAAAATTATTACTAGGATTATTTTTCACATTTTTGAAGATATCAGATATATGTAATTTCCTGATTCTGATTATTGAGCTCCTTATCTCTTTATAAAATTAATTTCAACTTCCTCTGAAATCTTCAAGCATGTCAAGAATCCTTCTTTTCATTCATATAAATGAATCCTTGCTGGAATATTATGGTATTTTGTGAAGATACCAAAATTTGTTCAGGTGCTCCCCAATCAATGATGATTTACTTTTCAGTTATTTGTGATTATAATGATGCAATGATTTTCTTTGTATATGTTGGATGATTCTCTTTGGTCTCTTTAAGGTACATGAATAGAAGCAACATTTGCAGGTCAAAAGATAGGTGAAGGTTATTTTATTGTTGTAGAATGTCACATTTTTCAGGATGCTAATTACAGTACTTATTTCTTCTAATAAGTCCCTATGGTATTTATTACTTTCATATTTTTTCTCTTTATCAATCTGATGAATTTGAGGTGAACTCCTAATTTTTTTATTTTCATTTTTCTCATTATTAATTGAGTGCTTCCATGGGATTATTGATAGTTTATTTTTATTCTCGGTTGCTGGATGGTACATGGGTAAAGTGCTAGACTTGGAGCCATGAAGATTTAAATTCTAGTCTATCTTCAGAAAACTTATTGGCTAACTTGATGGTGGGTAAGTCCTGAATCTTTATCTGCCCCACTTTCCTCTCTTACAAAATGGAGATAATAGTAACCCTCACAGGGGTGGTATGAAGTTTAAATGAAATCTATAGTTTGTATAGTCCTTGGAACATAGAAGGTATTTAATAAACCATTTCCTTCTCTTAATTCCTGTCCCTTGAAAAGTAATGTCTTAAAATAATTCTGAGTCTGTTGTATTTATTTTTATTCCTTAAACAATGAGCATAAAAGGTCTTTATCAAAAATATTTATGAACTCTTTCCATGTCCACTCCATTTGCCCATTTCTTTTCTTTCACCCTATCCCTGCTAACCAATGTTTGGCCTCTGACTACCACCTCCCTTAAACTGTCCCCTTTTATTAGCCCCCTTCTTTTTCTTTGCCCTTTCCCATATTTACTTTCCTCTCTTTTATCAGCCCCTCTTTCCCTTTTCCCTTTTCCCCTCCTAATGCCTGAAAGGTAAGATAAATTTCTAAACCTGACTAAAGGTATATATTATTCTCTCTTTGAGCCAAATCTGCTGAAAGTAAGATTAAAGCAATTGTCACCCCTCCCTTCTTTCATGATATAATAGATCCTTTGCATCTTTTCATGTTATGTAATTTACTCTGTTCTGCCACCCCCTTTCTCCGTCTATGCAATCCCTATTTTTTAATATCTTAATTTTTAAAAAAATTATCCCATCATTATGTTCATACCTTCAGTACCAATATACTCCCTCTAATAGAGTAGCAGTTCTTCAGTTATATCTTCTGCCATTGCAGAGATGTAACCAGTTTAATCTTATTGAATAATATTCTTTTCCTTTTCCCCTGTTTACCTTTTTATGAATCTCTTGAATTTTCTGCTTGAAAATCAAATTTTCTCTTCACCTTTTTTTAAACAGGAGAATTTGAAAGTTATCTATTTTTAAATATCCATCTTTTCACCTGAGAGATTATGCTAATTTTGTTGGGTAGTTAATCCTTGGTTGTAATTCAAGCTCCCTTGCCCTCTGGAATATTATATTCCAGGCCCTTTCAATCCTTTAATGTTGATGCTGCCAAGTTCTTCATAATCCTGATTCTTTGGTATTTGAATTGCTTTTTTTCTAGCTGTCTATGGAATTTTTTTCCCTTGATCTGATAATTCTGACATTTGGCTACAATATTCCTTGGTGTTTTCATTTGATATCCCTTTCAGGAGGTGATTGGTGGATTCTTTCAATGAGTGTTTTCTAGAATATCAGGGCAATTTTCCTTGAAAATTTCTTGAACGTTGTTCAGGCTTTTTTTTTTTTATCATGGCTTTCAAGTAGTCTAATATGCCTTAAATTATCACTACTGGATCTATTCTCTAGGACAACTATTTTTTCCAATGAGGTAATTTACATTTTCTTCTACTGTTTCTTTTTTTAAATTTTGATTACTTATTTCTTGTTATTTCATAGAGTCATTAATCTCCACTGTCCCCAGCCTATTCTTCAGGGAATTATTGTTTTCAAGCTCTTGCTTCTCGTTTTCCATTTGGTCACTTCTATTCTTCAAGGTGCTGTTATCTTTTTTTTCCCATTTGCCTTCTCCAAAGGACTCAAAGAAGGGTGGTCTCAGTCTAGGTAAAGATAGAGCTCTCACTTTGTTGAGACAATATATATATATCTATATATATCTATATATCTATCTATATATATATCTATATATCTATATATCTATATCTATATATATATATTCAGTCCATCTCAAAAAGAGTGTGTATAATTGTGATGCTAGATCTTTGCCTTACTATCCTATATAAGAGAGGGCCCAAATAGAATGACAAGTTTGCACCTTTCATAAGGTGTAACATCACTACCTCCATTCATATAAACTGCATCACTCCTAAAAACTATTTCTCTTTTTGAGAAAGGATCACACGGCATTTTTTGAGTTCTATTCCCTGTTTGAATTTTTTTTTTTTTTAGATTTTTGCAAGGCAATGAGGTTAAGTGGCTTGCCCAAGGCCACACAGCTAGGTAATTATTAAGTGTCTGAGGCCGGATTTGAATTCAGGTATTCCTGACTCCAGAGCCAGTGCTCTATCCACTGCACCACCTAGCCGCCCCCCCATTTGAATTTTTTAGTTGTATTTTGGTGATCAGTTGAGTTTGGTCATTTACAGAGCACCCTTAATGGATTCTTCTTTTGGTGCCAATCTAAGCCACCCCTAATTCTTTTCCTTTGTTATTCAAGAATCCTATCTTCAGTTCCACTCAGAGTCTACTCTAATTTCCATAATCTTTTATGAATTTCAGCATCCCTAAGGTGACATGACCGTATTTGTCAACTGCCTCATTCATCATTTCGTACTATTGATCTCTGGTCCATCTCCAAGGGCAGCTCTCTAACTGAGAAGCAGCAGGATAGAGTGGAAAGAAGAGAAGTGTCAGGACTCAGGGAACCTCAGCCCTGTCATCTGGTAACTGGGGGCTTTGGACAAGTCACATAATGTTTCTGTGCCCTAACCTCCTTAGCTATAAAAGGAGGGACCTGAACTCAATGACTCCTAAGGTCCTTTCTGGCCAAACAACCAAGCTGTGTTCTGAGGCAATTGACTGATGACAAGTATCGGAAAAGATGACACTAATAAGCTGCCAAAACTGCATCCCTTGCCTCAAGTGGAAAGATAGTAGTTTGGTGCCATGTCCATTGTTATACAATTAATGAAAACATGAAGAGGCCTGCAACATATGAAGAATATTCTTTGAATTTTATGATACATGGTACTGAATTTAGAAAAAAAAGGAAAAATTCAAAATAAAAGATTAAAAATAGGAACAATTCAAAACAAAATTCAGGGAGAGAGAAAATAATTCAAGATAACTGGAAAATAAAAATATCTCTCAAAAGAATGTTATTACAATTATAAAAACATTTAAAATGATAAATTTATACATTTAAAGTATAAAAATTACAAAAAAAAAAAACAATTTTTAAATCAACAAACAGGAATTTTCCCCTAAAAGAATCAAAAAGTTGAACTTTTATTCACCTCTAAACTCAAAGCTGTAAAGGAAAAAAAAGATTCAGGATTCAGAAAAAAATTCAAAATTGGTAATTGTATCTTCAATGTCTACAGGATAATGTACAAATTATTTTAAAAGAAGCAAGGAAGAAAGACTTTAAATACCAAGTTTCCCAAGCAAAGAAAAACAAATGCTTGCCCTCAAAAAAAATTATCCCAGTTGAGATTTCCCCTTTTATCCAGCAGGTGGTGTTGTCTAATGGAGTTTGCAGGTTTAAGATGGAAAATGGGAAAGAAAGCTAGTGCCACTCACTCCTCCTGAAGTCTGCCATCTTTGGAATACAGTCCCAGGCATTGTTTCCCAACTTCTTCTTTAGCCAGTAGGAATATGATTCTCAGTAAACACTCCCACTGAACCCATCACTCTTTACAAACCATCTTCAAAAGTAAAAAACAAAACAAAACAAAACACCTTATTTCCTTTAATAGGAAGTCAACTCTTCCTGAGGCCTCTGCCCTCTGAGAAAAGTATCCTGCTCTTTGTTATAAGCTTATTGGGGTTTTTCCTGTCTATTTAGTCCTTTCGGACTCTTTTTGACCCCATTTGGGGTTTTCTTGGCACAGATCCTGGAGTAGTTTGCCATTGCCTTCTCCAGCTCATTTGATGGAAACTGAGGCAAAGAGAGTTAAGTGTCTTGTTTGGTAAAACACAGCTAGTGTCTGAGGTTAGATTCAAATTCAGATAGTTGTTTCTGGTATCCAGACCCAGCACCTGATGCACTATAAGATGCCCCAGCAAGCCTAATACAAATTAATAATAATGATAATAATTAATGACTAACATCCATAGCTCACTATGAGCCAAGCACTTTACAATTATCTCATTTGATTCTTTTATCAACCAGAGAGGTAGATAGATACCTTATCATCCTCATTTTACACCTGAGGAGCCAGTGAGCAGGGGGAGCTCAAGACATCTAGCAGCCCATTCTTTGTCTACCTAGGCCCTCATTCCCAGATGCTGATCGAAGCTTCTGTCACTGACTAACAGACACTGTCTTCCTGAATTCCAATCCTGTTCCCATCTTTGTTTTTTTTAATGCAAAAAAACTTTACTCACGTGTAAATACAAGTATCTATCTCTTCCTTAAAAGAAAAAAAGAAAAGTTAATCTATTTCAAAATCAAGAACCCCATCCTGGGCCAATTAATCTTTTGCACTTTATTTCACCCTTTTTACTGGCTGACTTGGATGAAGAATTGTTGAGGTTTTTCCCAGGTTTTGACCACATCTGACTCCCTAGCAGCCTTATGTTGAGAGATAGAAAGTTTGAGGCCTAAATCCAACTTACTCTTGTTCTGAGCAGTCATCTTTAGTTCATCACCATCCTCTTTAGCTCCCCCAGACCTTCTAGGTTTAGACATGGTGATTGCCCCTTTGGATGCTTGGGTGTTAGGTGATCCTTTTTGCTTTCTGGCTCTTGGTGGGGGGGTTGCATCGGGTACTGTCTGGAGTTTGGTTTTCTCTGTTTTATGTTGCTTTGCTTTTTAAGGTTAAATGGGAGTTTTTTGCTTACCTTGGAAATTTTGGCTTTTGGTTTCATGCCCCTGGCTTTGGCTATCAACTCCTCCACATCTGCTTTGACTCTAGCACCTCTTGGTTTTGAGTCCTCCTTGGCCATCCCCAGATTTCTTAGCTTCCTCAAAAAACTTCCTCTTGGTTGATGCCTCTGCATGACTTTTCTTCTTGGATACCAGAATTTTCCTCTTGATCAAAGGTTCTAAAGAGGCCTTTCCAGTTTCACCATCCCCCAGAATTGAGGGATTTGTGCTCTTTCTCATGACCTGAAGATGATGTTCTAGCCTGTGGAATACTCTCATCATGCATTTCTCCATGTCTCAAAGGCACTTGGTTCACAAAGAAACATTCATAGATACTGTATGTCAAGTTCACAAAAATGAAGAAGAAAATTTGTTTAAAAAGAAGAAAGAAATGTGTAAAGAGAGTTTGTGAAAGAGATTGGGATAACAGCATTTCAATAATTCTGTGAAATAATTTCCCCATTCCTTCTGAGGAAAAAGTTCCACAATATTCAGAGATACAATCAAAGTATCAAAAAAACTGTTGAGTCCCTTTTCTGGACTTCCTCAATCTTCCCCAGGCGAGTGTTGAAAGGGCAGGAGACAAGAGAGACAAATTCTCCCTGTACACGAAGATCTCCATTTATTGACCCAAATACAAGTGCTTAAATATCCTTCTCGGTCTCTAATCCACTCCCACTCCCACTCCTATGGCACTTAGTAAAATAAGGCTCTGGTGCTCAAGGACACTAGGTGATGATGGTTTACAGTGCTTCCACACACAACAGTCCCTAACATAAAACAGTTCATAATGCTAAGGGAAGGAAAAAGTCCCCAAAGTTAAAACCCCCACTCTCCATAACCTAATACAGGCCCATTGTGTCACCTGGGTCCAATCTTATCCTAGCAAGACACACATTCCTACAATCTGGAGTACTGAGGAATCCTGGCTGATAGGATGTCCTAGTAGTCAGGGATGGTGAGTGGATGGGACTGGGCTCAGAAACTCGTCCACTCAGCGGCTCTGGATATCCCTGTCCTTCAGGAAGTCAATTGGACCAAAGTGGGAGGGGTTTTTTTTTTTACCAGTAACTAAGGGGAAAAGAAAAAAATAAGATACTGAAGACAGGATAAAACATAGACTCTCTTAAATATTTTCCTGCTCTTTTTAAAAAAATTCTTTAAATCTTGAACTCTTCAAATATGCATCTATGTATCTCTCTCTCTCTCGGTATGAGAATATGCATGTAAGTATATATGACTGTTGAGTGGGGGTGCGTATATAGGTAGGTCTATTTTATATTGTGTGTGCAGATATATGTGCATGGATATCTAAATATGTATGTGCATGCATGTGGGGGTGGTATATGTTTATACATATGTCTATATAGATAGCTGCATGCTTACATGTGTGGATTAAGGCAGGGTCCTAGCCAAGGACCAAGCTTGCAGTGTGGATATACAAATCTTTTGTCCTTTATTAAGATATTTATGTGTGTGTGCCTATAAGTAAGTATGCATGGATAGACTTTTCTCCACACACACGTGTGTGCATGTGCATATACTCTAATAGGATGGAACAAAGTCATTTTGACCCTTTGGGGTCCCCACTTTTGTTTTCTTCTAGGCTTTGCCATCTGTTTGACCGATGCTCTTGGGGTAGGGCAATGTTTCTCATTGCCCCCTCACAGATATGTAACGCCCAAGCAACACTCTGACCTTCCAGTAGCTGACCTGCCTTGTAACAGAAATCTGTTTAGCCAAATAAAGTCAATCCATCCTCTTGCTAGGTGTGCCTGAGAAGGGATGGTTGCCATCTTGTCCCTTTCTTGGCCAAGAAGTGGGCAGTGCCACATCTCCAGTTTCTCCGTCTTGACTTGAGAAGTGAGATGTTGAACTCCTCTCTCCATTGAGGAATTATTGTTATTGCTTCCTTTATATTTACTCGAGCATCTTTCTAATAGAGGATAAACTCCCTGAGAGTAGCAAGAGTGTCATTTTTCTTTGTAAGGGACAGGTACAACCCTCAACATGCAACAGGGGCCTAATCAATGCTTCTTGACTGGTTGCTTGGTCAGTTGGTCACACCAAAGGCCCATAGGGACAGGGATGGTTTCCTTTTTGTCTTTGTTTGCACAGGACCTTGTCCAGTCCCCAACTTACAGTAGGGATCTAGGTGCTGGTTGAGTTGAATGAGATCCTCCAGGCTGGAAGGGCAGGGTGACTGGAGATCCTGGGGTGGAGAGCAGGGCAGGGACAGTCAGATGACAAGATCCCTGGAGTGCATCTGAGAAAGGTCAAGTCCTCACTGAGAGCCATGCTGGATTCTGGCTGGCCTGGCCTGTCAGATTCTAGAAACAGGCTGAACTAGACTATAGTTGAAAGGCCTGCACCCCTTTAATGCCTTCCTATGGTTGACTCAGGCCCTGCCTCTGTCCACTTGCATGATTTTAGGGCCCAGATCCCTCATTTTACCAAAGTGAACAGAGAAGCTCAGACCCAGGAGGTGGAATGTGATTTGTGCAAAGTGACACAGAAATTTTGTGGCAGATGGAGGAACCCAGGTTTCCAAATGATGGATTCCTTTTTCAATGCAGTCACTACTATCCCCAACATCTCAAAGATTTTTTTCTGTTCCTTACACTATTTGCCATATTGTGACCTAACGAATCAGCAGAGCCATGAGGGTTTCTTTGGTTTTACCCTAGAATGGGAGAAAAGGCCCAAGGAAGTTCATTGGCCCAGATCTCTGCCCTTACCACCACCATCACACTCTATTCTCCCAGCATTTTCCACCCACTCTCTTGGTTTACAGTTGTAATTGCAGTGAGATTGAAGGAGTCTCCAGACACGCTGCCGCCAAAAAGGAACCAGTCTGACTGGGCCTGGGGCCATGAAACCAGCTCTGGGCTTCAGGAATGTGAATACCTCCTGTGGGTGTTTGCCTGGGAATGGGGGAGAGAGCTGCTAAGGGTGTCAGGGGATTTGAGCACCTCTGTATGAGATAGGAAGGCACTGGGTCCTGGAGGGTCCTGGCAGACCGTTACCCAGAAGAGACTGGGTAAGGACAGGTTTAGATGTGCATTGGAATGGCAGGTAGCTGTGAGGAAGGATTCTTCCTTTCTTTGTTCTTTTATCTCTAGAATTTGATAATGCTTGCTGGGGTAGCCTCCTTCCTTGGGGGGGTAGTCTCCTTCCTTCCTTCTACCACCCCCTCTTCATTTCCTTCCCGACTCCTGACCCCCAAGCCTTCTCTGGCTCTGTATCAGATGAGGCCTGATACCTCTAGCCTGTCTCCCAAGGATCTCCCAGTCCAGAGAGGTTACAAGCCCAGGCCTGAGCAGAGTACTCTCAAATAATAACACAAAGAGATGAGCTAAACAGGAAAAGGCAGCATGCCAACAGAATCAAAGAATGGGGGCCATGGGACTCAAAGTCCCCCTGAACTTCCAGTGAATGAATAAAACTTCCAAAGCAAAAGCCCAAAGGTCTAGAGAAGCAGGCCCTGGGAGTGATCAAAAGTGGAGAGTAAGAAGAATGGATAATGGGTAACCCAGTACCCCCAACCCAAATTGTTTTCATGATCTAACCCTTAACAGGGCCTGGGGTTACCTTCTCAGGATCTCAGGGAAAAGCAATACAAGAGTGCAGCCTTCTGGACACTAAGGATGATGATGATGAGGTTTCTGGAATCAGCTGGGCAAAAAAAGTCAATTCAACAAACAATAAGTTTGGCATTATGGTCTCCTGTGGACTTAGAGTCAGGGAAACCTGCATCCAAAATCTGGCCCAGACACTAGCTATGTGACCCTGGGCAAGTCATTTCACATGTCTCAGCCTATTTCCTCATCTGTAAAATTAAAAATAATAAAACTAGCATTTATATGGTATTCTAAGATTTATAAATGCTTTGCAAATATTGCCTCATTTTATCCTCAGAACAGCCCTGGGTAGTAAGTGGTATTATTATTTCCATTTTACTGATGGGGAAACTGAGGCAGACAAAGGTGAAGTGACTTGACCAGGATCACATAGATGGTTCTTGTCCTTTGTTATCGAAGAAGACCAAAATAACATCACTATATTGGAGATGAATTAAAGTGTGTCTGACTGGCTGACTGGACTGATAGGAGCTAGGAATGCTCTCCCACAGGTCAAGCAAAATAGTCCTTGGGGACACCTGGGGATACTCTAAATTTAAGTATGTCATGTTTCCTTTGAGCTGCTTCCATTTGGCCTTTCTCCTAGAGGGCAGCTCCCTCACTGATGAAGGCATGCCATGCTGGGTGGTCTTGTGCCAGGGTCTCCTGTGCCGCACAGCCTATTTTAAAGTTTGTAAGAGAGACCTTGGGGATGTCATAGTATCACATAGATAGCTAGAAAGTGTCTTTGTCACCCAACTGTCAAATAGAGGTAAAACGGTTTTATCTCCCATATTTGTTGTGAGATTAGAATTAGATAGGTATATAAAGTACCTTGCAAGTTTTAAATGGCTTGAAAATCTGTAAATGTAAGCTGTCAGTATTTATTCAGTCGTTCACTCACCCATTCATTGATTCATTCATTAATTTGGTTACTTCGTTTATCTTTAAGGATATTGGGTTTCCCTCTACTCATCCAGATTGCAAAGTCTAGTGACCTCTCACTGATTGATTCCGCTTCTTGTCAATCTGGAAGCTTTGACTCCTTCTCTGCTGCCTCCTGACACCCCCCCACCATATTGGTATGGGACTTCGTCTAGCCAGTCGGTCTGCTCTAGCCCTACAGTAACTCAAAGTGGAGAGCTCAAAGAGTCTCTAAGTTTCTCAGGGCCACCATGCCCCGGTTATCAGTTCGAGGCACTGAGACAGTGATATGCTGCAAAAAGCCTTCCCTGGCAACCCCCAGGTAGTATCTTCTCTCTGAGATTCTCTTCCATGTTCACCGGCCATTTGCTTGTTTCTTTATAGTTGCATGTTCATAGTTATTTGTATGTTGTCTCCCTCACTAGACTGGGAGCTCCTTGGGAACAGGGTCTGTGTTTTGCTTTCCGTAATATTTAGGATACTAAATACTGTCATACAGCAGGTAATTAATGGTTGTTGTCCATTCTGGAAGAGGACTGAAATGACATCACTATGTTAGAGTCAAGTGACAGTGGGTCAGCTGTGACTGATCAGGCCGATATGAGCTCAGAAGGTCCAACCACCAGTGGGGCACAAATTGTCCATGTGAACATTTGGGAAGGATCCTCTAAATCTGAGTACTTCACATTTCTTTTGAGCTACTTTGCTTCTGCTTTGCTTCTAGAGCACAGTATTTTCTCCGATGAGGGCACCCCATGTTGGGTTGTCTTGTACCAGAGTCTCCCAGGTCACTTAACAAATGCTTAATGACTGACTATCCACAATTATAGAATCTGAAGTTTAAAAAAGAGTATTCTTTATCCAAAAGTTAAAGTAAAACAATTAAACAAACAATCTGTGAGATGTTATCTAGGTTGTATTTTCACAGTTTTATACTGATTTGATCATAGATTCAGAGCTGGAAGAGATCTCAGAGACCAGCTAGCCTAACCCCCCCTCATTTTACAGATGAGGAAAATGAGGCCCAGAGAGTTATATAAACTGCCCAAGGTCACAGAGGGACATAGCTGCAAAGCTAGAATTTGGCCACAAGCCTGACTACAGGGTCCTTCCTACTCTACTCCTACTCTACCACAATTCTACCACGATGATGAAAATACAAAAGATTGGGGATGGGGGGGTAAGTTGATTTACCAGGGGCACACAGCCAGGCACCCCCAGTCTTAGGAATTAAACTCACATGTCCTTCTTTCAAGTCCAGGGTCCTTTCCATTACAATGGAAAATCTTTGGATGGCTGTGATGGTGATAACGAGTCTACCCTATGAAAGAGAAGTTCTCTGAGTTTGAAAGAAGATGAAAATTCTCAGGGGTCTGAGGCTCTCAAGTACCTTGGACAGCAAGGAGCATCTCATAGCTATCATGGGGATGATCATATGATCACCCTCAATAGACATCCAAGGCATCTCCAGGTATCAGGTCCCAATTTCCATGCAGGCCTCAGAGATTCTACCCACCAAGCTCTAGAGGCCCTAAGTTTCCTGGCCCCACAGGCCACCCACAACCTAGGTCCCTTTTCCTTTCTTCTTGGTTCTTTGAGGCTTCATTTCTCCTACTATAGCTCATCAGTATCTCTTTGGGATTTCTAATTCCTTGAGTCACAGAATCTGAGACTTACCAGGATCATTACCAGGATCATTGTGTCCACCTCATAACTGAACAAAACCTTCTCTCTAACAGCTCACAAGTGATCCTTTAACCTTTGCTTACATACCTTCATTGGACAAGGAACTCACTTTCTTCGATGACAGTCCATTCTACTAGAGTGCAGTTCCCCCTGACATCAATCTTGGAGATCTTTGCCCGTTGTCTTCACTCTGTAGAAGTGACATCAGAGAGAAGACCTGATCATCGCCTTTGTCCTGTACCCTAAGGACCACGGAACTTGTCCATTGAGACCTTCCACATATGCTGTTTCCTCCATGAGAGGGTGAGCTCCTTGAGAGTCAGTACTGTCTAGGTGGCAACACGGTACAGAGAGGACTGAGTCTGCAGTCAGGAAGACCAGAGTTCAAATCTGGCCTTAGTCACTGTGTGAACTTGAGCAAGTCACTGAACCTCTGCCTGCTTCAGTTTCTCATTTGTAAAATGAGGCACCATTTTATAACCTCCCAGGTCTTGTGAGGATCAAATAGGATAATATATTTATAAGAAAATTTTGGAAACCTTAAAAGTACCTACAGAAATTTAAATGCTCCTAATTCTAAAGGTAACTGCTAGCTTTGGGGTCAGAGGAGCCAAGGTGAATTCCAACTCACTCCTAATGAGCTATGTAACCTGGGCTGAGGCCCTTGCTCTTCCTGGGCCTCAGTTCAGTCAACTATAGGGGCCATTTCCAGCTCTGAGCCTGGGCTCCTCTGAGCCTGGATCTCATCCCGTTTCCTCATGACAGGCTTCAAGGGATGGAGGATGGCTCCAGGGCAATACCGCTGTTAGAGAAACCACCGTTATGACATAACCATCCTCCCTCCCTCTTCTGGCCTCACACCATGGTGCCACATACACTGCACCTCTGGGAATTCAAAAAGAGAAGGCTCAGGGTGAATGGGAGCCTGGCATGCAATATAAGGAGTCTGGCTAGGGGTGAGAGATGAAACTGAGTGTCTATTCTGAGAAAGAAGAACTAGGAGCACTGAGTAAAGGTTGCAGGAAGGCAGAATCTGACTCAGTCTCAGAATTTTTAAAGTAGTTCAAGAATGAGTTCCCTGCCAATACAAGGGATGAGTAGAGGAGGTGAAGAATGGATGTTAATATTGGGGGAAGGTTGGATTGGGTGCTCTTTAAGGATGATCTGGGAAAGGCCTGATGGTTTTGGCGGAGCAGTCAGAGATTTGGGGACAGCAATCTAGTCTCAGCAGGAGCACCGGGCAATCAGGCAGAGAACTGAGATGCTAAACATTCTGGAAAAGATGAGACAGGAGCCCAGCAACAGGAGCTAGAGTGGCGGTAGCTGCCAGATTGACGGGAGGGGAGCTCTTGGATTGGGCTAGCTGAAGGGAACTGGCATTGAGAACAGACGAGAAGCCTCCAGCACACAATTGGGGACAGTAGGAGACTCCAGAGAGAGAAAGATCCTGTTTCCTTGGCCACTACTACCAAGCCAGGGTCTGCCCTTGTGATGGAAGCCCAATTTCCTCCAGTTACAGAAGTGAGGCATGAACTTTGGCTTCAAACTGCCCTGGAGACTTGATTGGTGCAGGAACCAAAGACTCTGGCTGTTGACATGAATGCCTGGGGTCCCAACTCTTCGCTCAGATTCATGCCTTAAGGACCAATCGAGACCAACCCTGACAGCAGGAAGTCATACTTGGCCAAATCCCACAGTATCCCCTCAGCCTGCCCTAAATGTCCTTCCCCTGCTATCACTAAGTACACTTCCCTTGGTACACTGCCAACTTTCCTAGGAGAATTTCATTGCATTCTAACATTGATCCAAACTGACCTGCTACCCCCAACCTGTGGGAAGCTAACTTCCCCAGGATCTTCTAGGTACCGGTCATTCGATGGAAGCAGAAGCCCACAAAGCAGAAACAAATTTGACCCCAGAGAGAAACTGAATGGGAATGATCAAACATCCAAATCAACTTGTGGATCTTTGGAAAATTACTTGTTTATTTGCTTAACAAATGATCACCACCACGAAGAAGGGTTATCCTAAAATACAAGACCCATGCTCATTTCTAGAGTGAGGATGGTGATGGATTAGCACATGTGCTCGCTGCTAAAGGCCTTGCCCAAACACAAGGTCATTCAGTCTCCCAAACTTGTGCCAAAAAATGAAAGAAATGATGTAGAGGCGAGAGAGAGAGAGAGAGAGAGAGAGAGAGAGAGAGAGAGAGAGAGAGAGAGAGAGAGAGAGAGAGAGAGAGGCCATGACAATCTCCAATCAGGGATAAAAATTTTGAACAGTATAAATCAAAGGAATAATACCTGGAATATTCCACTGAAAATCTAACAAGCTGTCACAGAAAAGCAAATTAAGTCAATCATTTAACCCCTTTCTGAATCTGTCTAATAGTAATGTTTGTCCTTCATTTTCACTGTGACATTAGGGAGGTGATGCCATGATAAGCATGTGAGTTGGATTTGAGTGAGGGAGTGCTGTGCTAAGTCCCAGGCCTCAATTGCTCCTCCAGAACCATTTGGATCCAGTGGTCATATATGGATCAGGACTACTGGAGATGGTCCCAGATGCCCAAGGTCACACAGCTAGTTAGTGTCAAGTGTCTGAGGCCAGATTCGAACTCCCATCTTCCTGACTCCAAGGTCAGTGCTCTTTCCACTGCACCACCTAGCTGCTTCTGAATCTGTCCACTTATATTATCACCTGGTCTATGTATCTCTCTCTTCTAGCACTGAATATTTTGCTAAAATCCAGCTAAACGATATGTACAGGATGCCCCTTATGAATGAACGGCCACAAAAGATATTTACTAGGCTCAAAGGCTATAAATGCCAGAAAACCCTTGTGGGAGCTCACATTTTATTTTATTTTATTTTATTTTATTTTTTTTAGGTTTTTGCAAGGCAAATGGGGTTAAGTGGCTTGGCCAAGGCCACATAGCTAGGTAATTAAGTGTCTGAGGTCACATTTGAAACTCAGGTACTCCTGACTCCAGGGCTGGTGCTTTATCCACTGCGCCAACTAGCTGCCCCGGAGCTCACATTTTAATGGGGGAAATAACATCTACTGGGGAAATGAGTTTGGAGCTGGGGGATCACAAGGATGTTGAGTGGAACTTTGGGGGCATTGTCTTGCCCTTTCTAGAAGGAAGTGTAAGGGTTTGACTCTTATTCCCAGAACAAAAGAGGGAAAGGATTGGGAATGGGTCATTTACAGGAATTATGTTAAGGAATATGGCAAGATGGTTTCCGAGGCTGGATGGGATATAAAGTGCAACCAGCACAGGGATGTGATGGTAAATATTTGACGATCAGACCTCCAGAAAAGATGAACAAATATACATGTGGCGCACTCTTCAGTTTAATCTCCAGCACCTTCTTAAGTCTAGACAATCACCGGAACAACACTAAAAATATAGCCACTGACTCCCCAGCCAGGTCGAGCTAGCTTCGGCACACCCAGGCAGTGAGCCGCTCGCCCCTATTCAGTCTCCAGGCAGGACAGCTCAGTCCAAGTTGCTGTTGTGCTCTTCACAACCCCATTTGAGGTTTTCTTGGCAGAGATACTGGACTGGTTTGCCATTTCCTTTTCCAGCTCCCTTTACAGATGGAAAAACTGAGGCAAACAGTGCCTCCCAGCTAGGAAACATCTGAGGTCAGATTTGGACTCATGAAGATGAGTGTTCCTGATTCCTCTAGGGCTCCATCCACTACACCACTTTGCTGCCCAAGGAGGAACTTCAAAGGAAAAACAATGGGAGTGTGGGGATGGGGAGAATGGCCTCTCTGTGATGACAGGGCAGGACAGTTCCCTTTTAGTGATCCCATCAAAATAGCAAGCGTGGGGCAGATCTGGCATGACCTGTTCCTGATGAAGCCTTACTAGCTCTGGCAGTGACAGTTCTCTCTCATGCTCCTTGCTCTAAGGACTGTAAGGCTGCTTCTCAGCTTCTCTCCTAGGCGTGAGGTAACTTCTTATTTTCATTCCAAATTCTGCTAGCAAAGGAGTATTTTTTTTTGAAATCTGGGATGTTCTGTTCTCATTCAGGAATAGCAGGCCTCCTCCTTAATTCAGTTCCCATGACTCACTGGAGAGCGCTGTCTGACTCACAGTCTTATCTAGTCATGATCCAAAGCCTTTCCTTTAATATGGGACCCCTTTGGAAGCATTCTTGAACTGGTTGGATCCAAGGGAGGGAGGGGATGTCTTTCCATTCCTCTCTCTGGTTGCTAGCTGGTGTGTATAAGATGATAATGTCAAGGCTAGTTGGAAGACCCAGCAGCAGCCTTGCATCTGTGGCCAGACAGAAATCTCTTATGAGCAGCTCTAAAGACTTTGGGTTGATGTGAGAGCTGTTATTGGTGGTGTTCCATCATTTGCAGTCAGGTTTGACTCTGCTTGACCTCATTTGGGGTCAAGGTATACTGGTTTGCTATTTCCTTCTGCAGCTCGTTTTATAGGAAACTGAGGCAAACAAGATTAAGGGACTTGCCCAGAGAAGGATCTTCATTACCTGTTGCCCTGTTCCTAAGGCTGCAAGGCACTTTTGCCATAGTGGTGTCCTCTTCCTCGCCCCCCCCTTTTCCCCTTACTCCCCTCTCCTCCATTTTCTATGGTTTATTTATAAGGAAAAATAGAACACACCAACTCCCCCCCCCCCCCCCCAGGCCAGTGACTGGCTGCCTTTGATGGGCCTCAGATACTAGCTTGGTGACCCTGGGCAAGTCTCTGAATCTGCTGGGGCAGTCCAATCCAGGGGCCAGGAATTCAGAGGCTGGCCTGGAGTTTTAGGGATGATCACAGATTAGTAAAAGGGGGGAAAAGGCAAAGTTCTGGAACAAAGGAAGAAGGAAGGGATTCTTTTAGGATCCCAGAGGCTGCCAAGTCAGGGTTTAGCCCGGGACTCTAGTTGGCCAAACATTGAGAGCCAGAGGGATTTGAGGCTGGTAAACCCCAACATAGCTTATCAGAGGCCATTCTTTGCTTCATTTCTCTTATATGCCTTAACCACAGAGAAACCCTGAGAGTTTTCCCCTCCCAGTTTGATGGTTTTTTTTTTTTTTTTGACTGGGTAAAAGTAGACATTCTTTGTCTCATTTCTCATCTATCCTTAACTGAATGGGCATTGCTTCAGTCAAACTGAGACCTGAGAAGGCCTAAACTTAAAGGATCAAGGTTTCCAACTGCCTCCAGGGTCATCTCTGATCATTGATCCAGATGTCTCCAGAGGAAAAAGTGAGGTCAGTGACTGCACAGTTCAATCCAATTCACTTGTATGTCATAGCATCACTCTCTGATGACATGGTCTTCTCTGAGAATTAAGGACAAACAACAGCTCAGAGACTGCATTTTACAAAGGAGAAAACTGAGGCCCTGGGGTAGTCGCCCCAAATCACACATTGGTCTATAAAACGAGTCACTGGAAAAGATAACAGCTGACCCATGTTCCCTTCCAGCTCAAGAACACTCAAGTTCTTCATAAATGATAAAATGGACTCAGATATTAAATGACTTGATAGACGTAGAACCCCTTACCTAGGACCCATGCATGATACATAGTAGGTACATAATGCCAACCGATTGCCTGAAAGATGGGGGGATGGACTGCTGGCCCAGGTGGTGCCAGCAGGTAGAAGGCCAAGCTGGGAAGCCGTGGTCTTCAGGCAGGGCAGCCTGCCACTCCCTAGGCCTGGCATTTTCCCAGTGAGTCTAGATAAGAACATCTCTAATCTCAGCTGTGACAAAAAGGGACTTGCAGGTCAAGGGCAACTCCTTTCTAATTAGGAATGTAGGAAGTCTTCTTACACCTTCTCCCTTCCATGTTCCCTGGCATCCAAAGACTGGCCCCTTGCTGTTGTTCCACATGACACTTGCTTTTTGACTCCAAGTGTTTCCTTGGGCTGTCCCTCACACCTGGACCTACTTGCCTCCCTTTTGCTGTCTCCTGGCTGCTCTGGTTTCTTTCAAGTCTAACCTTCTGCAAGAAGCCATTCCCAGGCCTCCTTCATTTTACTGCTTTCCCTCTGAGACTAAACCCCCCTCCGGCACCCATCCTCATGTATCCTCCATATAGCTTGGTTGCACAATGTTGTTTGGATGGCATCTCTTCTATAATGAAAATATGGATCATTTTTTTGTTGTCTTTGTAGCCTCTGCACTTGGCAAATAGAAGGTACTTTTGTTTAGTCTTTAGTCATGTCTGACTCTTCATATCCCCATATGGGATTTTCCTGGCAAAGATACTGGGCCTATTTGACATTTCTTTCTCTGGCTCATTTAATAGAGGAGGAAACTGAGGCAGACTTGCCCAGGGTCACACAAGTTAGTGTCTGAGGCCAAATTTGGACCCAGGACAATGAGTCTTCTGGACTTTAGGTCCACCTAGCTGCCCATAGAAAGGTGGGACTGATCAATAAGCCCAATTTTTATAAACATGTGCAGAACGTCATTGATGAAGTTCCTCATATGGAGGAGGCTGAGATGCTGGCCTCTGGGAGAGTCATGATGATGTCAGGGAAGCATCTTGGAGACATTCTGGGCAGGCCGTTGGGTCATTGGTTCTGGCCTGATGTGAACGGGAAGCAGTCTCTGATGGCATCAGTTGGTTGTGGCCCCTTCCCCCCCCCCCCCCCCGATTTTGTCTGTGGGGCTGATTCCCCAATAGAGACAAAGGTGTGATGGGAAAGACCTTGGACCTTCTCCCCATCTGAGATTGATGTGTGGCCACCATGAATATGGGCCTGCTGTGAATATGGCAGAGGAAGGATTGGAACAAGGAATCAGAGTAATGAAAGAAAATGATTTAAAGAGAATGAACAATTCGATAAAAATACCAAAGAAAACCAGGACTGGACAATTTGTAAAGGTGGCACCAATTCACTGGAGAAAAAACTCCTTGAAAAGCAAAATTGATACCTAGCTGTGTGACCTTGGGCAAGTCACTTAACCCCATTGCCTTGCAAAGCAAACAAAAAAAGCAAAGTTGACGGCATGGGAAAAGGTTCACTCAAGAAAAGCAATAGAAAAGAATTGGGCCCCTGGAAGCTCATGATGGTCTTGTTTCTTCGTGTCTCATGGAACCAAAGTCAAAAACATGAAAAAATGGAAGCAAATGTGAAGTATTTTGTCAGAAAAGCAACTAAGCTGGAAAAAATGGATGGAGATAAAAATGTGGAACTTGTTGGACTGTGTGAAAACTTAACTATTTCAGGAAATGAGCAAGCGAAAGAGCCCGACAGCTTCCATCCAGAGGGTAAATAAAATGGCAAGAATCCGCGAGCCTGTCCCGCCAGGATTCCCAAAGGCAAACTCCCGGGGACACCCGGTCACGCCTCAGCGCCCCGGGGTCGGGGCGAGGGTGCCAACAGCGGGTGGCGCCCAGGGGGTCCAGCACCCGCGGTGCCCACGGCTCCCCAGGGCCTGGGGCCTTGGCCCATCCACTTTCACCAGTGGGCACTGAGTCAAACAGAACCGCTTCGGTTACGGTCCGGGTTGGCACGGCTGGACCCGGGCCCCCGGGGTGACCTGGCGCTCTGGGGGCACTGGGGCCCCGAGGGGAACCCCCACCCGGGAGCCTGGCAAAGGGGGGCGGGTCGGCGGGCACCCGGGGCCGGCCATGCCCCCCCGGGGCTCCAGCCGGCTTTAGGGGGACCGGGAGGGGCTGGGGGGCACAGGGAGGACGGCCCCGCCCCGCCCAGGGCACGCACGGTGGGGGGGGAATCCCGGTGTGGAAAGCCCCTCTCCCGGGGCGGGGAACTCCGGGGGGGGGGAACTCCCGGCCCGCCGCGGGGGGGCCGCGGGAAACTCCCTCCCCCTGGACGGGGAATTCGGGAAGCGGAAACTCCCGCGGGGGGCGGGGCGGGGCGGGGCGGGGCGGGGCGCTGCCCCGGACACAAAGGAAGGCCGAGACCCGCCCCCGGGGCCCGCGGGCTGAGGGGGTGGGGGCAGGGCCCGAGGGCGGGGCTCCGAGCGGGGGGCGGGGCGCGGGCCCCTCTCCGCGTCCGATAGGCCTCCTGCGGGAGGGGGCGGGGCGCGGCCGGGGCGGGGCGCGGGCCCCTCTCCGCGTCCGATAGGCCTCCTGCGGAGGGGGCGGGGCGAGGCCCCCCTCTCCGCGTCCGATAGGCCTCCTGCGGGAGGGGGCGGGGCGCTGCCGGGGCGGGCGCGGGCCCCTCTCCGCGTCCGATAGGCCGCCTGCGGGAGGGGGCGGGGCGCGGCCGGGGCGGGGCGCGGCGCCGGCTCTCGCGCGGCCTCTCGCGGGACTTGGCTCGCGGACGCCCCGGTCCTGGCCGCCGCCGCCCCCGCCGGAGCTCGCGGCCGCGTCCGGGCCCGAGGAGGGGCCGCCGCCCCGGGCACGGGAGCAGGTGAGGCCGGGGCCGCCGACGCGCGAGGGCCCGCGCGGGGCGCCTGAGGCCGGGCAGGGCCGCCCCTCCGTGGGGGCCGGGGGGCGCTGGGGCGCGGCTGGGCGGCCGGAGGACTGGAGCCCCGGGGCCCCGGGCCCGCCGCTCCCCAAGGGCGCCCTCCCGAGGGGGCTCCGGCCCCGGGGGCCTGGCTGAGCGCCCCCAGCCCGGGAGGAGGGGCGGCGGGGCGGGGCGGGCCCAGCTGCTCCTGACGTCACCGCGGGCGTGGGGCCGTGGGGCCGTGGCCGTGGCCGTGGCCGCGTCCGCGCGGCCGCGCCCCCTTCGGCCCCATTTGTGCCGGTTTCTTGAGGGGTTTTGGCCGTTTCCTTCTCCAGCTCGGGGACAGGTGAGGACACCGGGGGCGCGGGGCGGGGAGGCCCGGCCGGGAGCCGACTCGGTGCCTGGACCGCCTGCGCCCCCCGCCCCTGCCCAAGACCCCCCGGAGATGCCCAGGCGGGGGCCCGGCGCCCCAGAGAAGGGCCGTGGTGACCGCCCCGTCTGTGTGACCCGGGGCGTGGGGGCACCTGGGGTGACCCCCGGAATCTGGAGGAATAGGGGGCAGCGGGAGCAGAGGCAGGAAACCGGGGAAACTGTGGCCTCGCGGGGTCTGGTGGGGCCCCCCAGCCCGCAGACCTCACCTTAGAAATGAATATTTCTTTCCTTTTGCCAGTGACATGGGATGAAAGGTTTCCAATGTGCCCCCACATGCCCATTTTTCAGTTCCATCGCCACCTTCCCCCGCCTCAGTCAGGGCCATATCACACATTTGGCCTGTCTGCAGTCTTCTTTGGGAGGAGCAGTTATGAGGAAGGGTAAAGAGAGACATCCAGGAGATAGGAAAGAAAAACAGAAGAGCAACTTTTAAAAAGCCATTGTGGTGTTTGTCCAGATTCTGTAGGGTTGTTGGTGGGGTTTGGCTTGTTTTGCTTCCTCTGGATGGGCGATGTCCCAGCTCTGACCGGCTGAGAGGAGCTGCTCCCACCAAGGTGGATCCTCTCCCAGTGCTGTTGTTGCTGAGGTGCACATTGTTCTCTGGGCTCTGCTCCCTGCCCTCGCATAGGATCCCAGAAGTCATTCCATGCTTCTCTGGAGTCCACTCGAGGTTTCTTATAGAGCAATCCTATTCCATAGCATTCATGGACCATACCTTGTTTACCATTCCCCAGTGGACGAGCATCCTCTTAATTTCCAATTCTTGGCCTCTACAATAAGAGCTGCGAGGAAAATTTTGGAGCAGGTGAGACTTTGACCATTTTTTATGCTTTCTTCTGGATATAGCCCTAGAATTGGAATTGCTGGGTCAAAGAGTAGGATCAGTTTTATTGCTCTTTGGGCAGGGTTCTCTAGTGCTCTCCAGAATGGCTGGATCCGTTGGCTACTCCACCAGGAGTGTATTAATAAGACCACCTTGTTTTACATGAGGAGACTGAGAGAGGTCAAGGGATTTGCCTTTGGTCACACAGCTGAGTCATTGAGACCCGATTAGAACTGTCCTAGAGGCAGTGAGTCTTGATTGGACCTGGAGGGGCCTGGGAAAGCCTTCCTAAGAAGATTGCTGGGCCATCAAGTCCAGACATCAGTTCCTTCAGCCAAATACTCATGAGTATTTTTCTTTGATTTATTTAAGGCAATGGGGTTAAGTGACTTGCCAAGGTCACATAGCTAGGCAATTATTAAGTGTCTTGAGACCTGATTTGAACTCCAGTCCATCCAACTCCAGGGCTGCTGCTCTTTCTACTTTGCCACCTAGCTGTCCTCACAACTTTTTTCTAATTAAAATCTAAACCTTGTTTACCCCCTCCTCCCATTCTCCTCTGGGATTTCATCCTGGCTGAAGGGAACAGATCTAATCCTTTTTCTTGGGGGACAGCCCTTCAGGTTCCCACTCCCCTCCCAGCTCCACCTCCCTCGTCTCCACAAAAAGAATTAAAAATACAGTTCTTCTCAGACCTGAAGCTGTAGGAATGACTAAGGTACCCTGGGCTTGGGAAGATTATAGAAAGTGAGCAGAGGAAACCAGGAACAATCATGGAGAGACAGGAGACTTGAGAGCCCAGGGAAGGGGGCAGCCAGTTAGGGGAGTGGGTAGAACAAGGAAGACCTGAGTTTAAATCCAGCCTTAGACTCTTGACACTAGCTGTGTGACCTTGGGCAAGTCAGTTAACTCAGATTGCCCCCCCCCCAAAAAAAAAGAAAACCTAGGGAAGAGCAAATAAATTGAGGCTTGGAGTCATCTTCAGTTTAATTCCTCAAGCAGTAACTGAGCCTCTTATTTCCCAGGTGTTCTACCAGGCTCTGGGGCATTGTCTTATATTGTAGGTAGATCAAGGAATATGATGAATATTAAAAGAGAGGTTTGACAATTAGAAGAAATTGGTGACTTGAGAACTCACATTTCAAGAGTGGGAGAAACTGAGGCCCTAGATTGTATGAGGTTGAGAAGAGGGTGGGGGAGCACGAGCCTCTTTTTCCAGAGGTTTGATTGTGAGAGAGTGGGGATGGCCATGAGTGGAGCAGATGTGTAAGGAAGAAGATCCCCAGGAAGGGTCTTGGCAAAAAAGTGGCAGGCCAAGGGCAGGGAGAGAAGGATTGGCTCTGGAAGAAGCAAAGGCCCCCCTTCCCCAGAGATGGTTGATAAAGAGAATGGAAGTATCCTGCTAAGCTGATCTTTACAGAGAAGTCAGCTGGCTCCTAGAGGATTGTCACCAAGGAACCTAGGGGGTGGTGTGGACAGTGCCCAAGGACAGGGAGAACAGACAGGAGGAGGAGGTTCCCAAGGCACATATTTGAGTTCAAAGGAAAGAAAAGCCATCTGGCATTTTGAGCTATCCAAAGACAAGATCCTCTCCTTGGCCTCTGGGGGCCAGACCCACTGGACAAACAGGTTCAGGATGAATTTGGAGGCTTGAGGAAAACAGCAGTTGCCATGGAGAACAGTGGTTCAGGGGTCACTCACAGCCTCATGCCAGGAATCTTTTTGGTAGCAAGGACCCCTGGGCAGAATGGGGACCCACCTTAAAATCATCCTTTTAAAAAAGAACTCATAATTGAAGGAAATGCCAAATTTCATTCTCAGGTTCCCCCATCCATGTTCACAAAAAACTTGTAGAAAGATTGTGAAGCAACAGTGGGGGCCCTCAGTGGGGTGATGAACCCTAAATTTCCAGTGGCTAAAGATCAGCTCAATTGAGTGCCTTTTCCCAGTAAAGCCATCTTGTGGGAAGAAGAAATTTGTCACTGGAAATCCCCCCCCCCCACCAAGTTGGCAGTCAGCAGGAAGAGTCCTAGGGAGGAGACTGTAGGTGGCAGCCAGAGGATTGTCTGAGGGGAGGGGCAGGGATCAAGTATTAAGGCCTCCTGGGCATCTCCAAGGTACAGCTACCTGTGGCGGGGGCGGGGGGTCTTATGGCCTCCATTTTTATAGCTAGAAACAGGCAGATGGGTTTAGAGCCTAGTGCCTAGTGCCTCCTGATGTTGGGAGCAGGAGCACTTCCAGCTCCCCATGGTTCTCCCCTCATCTGTGACATAGCTTGAGCCTGGTTAGGACAGGAGTAAGTGGGAATTCGTTGGGACCAGAAGAGAAGCTCCAGTACAGGAGGTGATGATGAAAGTGTCACAAGGAATAATCAAGGGAGGGGAAACAACATTTCCGAGGCAGTGAAGAGAAAGGAAAGGAGGTGGCCAGTGTGGGTAGCTGGTGACCTTCCTGTGGGGGAAGGACCAGGTGGCTCCCAGCCTAGTGAGAGCACAGGGTTCCTGAGCAATCCTCCCTGTTTTCTCTTAACTGGGAATATGATCTCATTGCTCGCTTTTCCATCAGAAAGTGACTGGTAATTGAAGGCTGAATGGTTGGTAGGCGAGGGCTGGCTTCTCGGGCCTGCTCCTGACTCATCTCAATTACCCTGGAGTGGAGATCTGTGTGGGTGGAGGGAGTTTTCCTACATGGACAGAATCCCAGAGGAGAATGGGAGGTGGAGTGGATGTGTAATGCTCATTTTTTTTAACCTTGTAGGGAATAAGCAAATTCTCCCAGAAAGATGGGTCTTGGGGCAGGGGCACAGTGGTTAGAGCACCAGCCCTGAGTTCAGTGTGGCCTCAGACACTTAATACTTAGCTGTGTCACCTTGGGCAAGTCACTTAACCCCATTGCCTTGCAACCCCCCCCCCCCAAAAAAAAACCCAAAGATGAGTCTTTTTGATAGTAAAAGAGGAGGCCAGAATTTTGAGGTTCAGAGCAACGTTGACAGAAGCTGGGTCTGGCCTCTTTGAGGATTGATCTCAGACTCCAAAATGTCCCAAGGGATTTTGGGGGGGCTGTTCCTCAGGTTCCCCAGACCGTCTTCTCTCACTTTCCTCCCCCCCCCAGCTTAGCTAGCACCACCCCTACACACATACACACACACTCAAATACCCATACACACAACACACACACATATATCCACTTCATACCTACACACACAGACACCACACATACACACATAGCATATAAATGTGCATACATGTGGCACCACATGCATGCACACATACACACCCAGGTTTTAATAGTATTTCCTGCAGAGCTTCCCTATGGGGAGTTCAGAGGATGACATTCCAAAACATTTCCAAGCTCCTGAGGTTGAGCTTCTTATTTGTTCTGTGTCCCCTCCTGGGCTTTTTCCTGGACTCTGTCTTGGCTTCAGGCCCACCTAACAGGCTGCCTCGCTCCCCTTCTTCCAGCCACTTAGTCTTTGAGGAAATATCAGTAAATGATTAGGAATTGTCTTGGGCCCTGTTCATCCTCTCCATGTGGCCCCCTGCCCTTTCCCCCTTCTCCCACACAGGTCTCAGCTGGTAGGGAATTCAGAGCTGGCCTTCATCAAGTGCTTCAAGTTGTGTAAAGTGCTGCACATCACATGTCATCTCTTTGGAACCCCACTGAAACCTTCTTATCTTCCTCTTTTACAGATAGGGAAACTGAGAATGACTTGCCCAGCCAGAGTTAGCATTGTGAGATTTGAACACAGGTCTGCCTGCCTGTGGTCAGATATCATTTGTAGAGATAGATGGAGCAGTGTCTTTAAGAGGCAGTGAGACGACTCTGGAATGAGGAAGACTCTGAACCCCCTCCCCTTCTCCTCTTTCTCCTCCGCCAAAGCTGCTCTTCTGTGAAGATCATTATTCAAGAAAGCTCACTTAGTCAATTTGGGCTTATTGCTTTCTTTTCCCTTTAGCCATAAACTTGCTGCTTCCCCAGGTGGAGAGGCAGCTGCCACAAGAAAGACTCAGGTAAAAGAGGAAAGTGCAGACCAGAACTGGTAGTTCCATCTGGGAGCAGGGCAGGCCATGGAGGGCAGTTGCATGTCGTCTCTTTGTAGGGGTTCAATAGAAAGCATATAAGGGATGTGACCCCAGGAAGGGGAGGTAGTCTTGTGGCATGGAGCCTTCTTACCCCTGCTCTAGAAGCAAAAAGAAAAATATAAGATTGCAAAGAAAATCAGTTAGAATGAAATAAAAGATGTCATTTTTCTCATCACTGTTCCCAGATCCCCAGCATCTCTCTTGGGACCACAGGGGGCTGGTGGCTCTGGGGCTTTGATGGGGTGACCTTAGGCCAGTCACAACTTCTCTGGACCTCAGGCCCTTCTTTTAAATTGGGAGTGAAATGCTGGGGTCTGCACTTGTGAAAGGAGTCATCCTGCTGGGAGTTTGAACTAAGCCTATATTAAAAGGAAAAGAAACCTTTGGCAAAAAAGAACCCCCCAGTCTGCTTGAAAAGATGGTTCTTGTCCTCAGCTTCTCTGAAACCCAAGAACATACAATTAAGTAGGAACTCAGTCAGCAGGATGTGGCACGTCCCTCATCTGAGGGGGAGGGCCCTGCAAGGAGCATAATTGGGGGTCAAGGTTTCCATCTAAGGCAAACTCTGCTGGGCTATCCGGGAAACCTTTGACCAAAGCACAGAAGTGGGAGCTAGGGAACACCAAACTGAGAAGATTGCTCTGCTTCTGCTCGATCCACTGTAATCATACCAACATAGCTGAGATGGCACTGGGGTTTTGAGGCATGCTTTCATGGATCATAACCAGTGGTGCTCCCAGCCGCTGAGAGGCAGCCTGTAGTCCTTATCCAAGAGGGCATGTCTGCTGCAGGAGTCTCCTCCCCCTGGTGGGCCATCAGGCTGCCAGCTTTACCTTGGCAGGTTTCAGCTCATCTGTAAAAGGAGGGAGTTAAAGTTCCCTTCCAGTTCTAAACTTGTATGGAATGAGGTTGGGGGGGGGGGTGAGAGATGGTGGGACAGGCTCAGAGATTCTGCTCCAGGTTTCCATTCCTTCATTCCAGGATAGACCTTGGAAAATGTGCAAGCCCTGATCAAAAGCTCTGTCGCTGACAAGCTTCTGAGCATCGAAGATAACCTGCTCTTCCCACTCCCTTCCCCCTCCACATGGTGCCATAGTCAAGGAGAACTGCCCTTCATTCTGGAGCATTTCCCGAGCTGACTTCTCTAAGTATTTTTTAGTCTCTGGTTTCCTAACCATCTTTAGAGCCCTTTGAAAATCTTTCCCCAAATGTGGGATGCATATCACACCATGCCTGGATTTCCTCAACTTTTTTCTCATAGATTCTAAGTGGCAGTACTTTAGTTCCTTACAGAATTCCATCATTTCTACCCCCAGAAACCCATTTTTGAAAGCATTGCCCTAGTGTGACTGGGCAGTGTGACTGTTGAGTCACTTGGGATTTTCTTTGAAAGATACTGTAAATAATATAGAACAATGTGATGAGGACTAGAGAAAAGAAAGGTACACAAATTTAAGGAAAGCCAAGGGTGGAGTCTGCAAAGTGCTGTCCAGTGAACTTCTCTGTGGATTTGACAACATTCTGGAGTCCAGTCTGTTAAGGGAATTGTTTATAAGTGACTTTAGAAAAAAAATCATTTCCCAGTGTCAGCCTAGCCCAAGGACCTGAATCAAGTCATAGGAAAGTTAGATGTACTCCGCTGCAGAAAGAAACAGGAGTTGACATTTCTCATTTGGGTCTGTCACATTTACAGAGACTGACTTGGCATTTACCGTAAGGCATAAAAACATCTCAGGTGCAGAAAATAGAAAACTTAATTGGATACTAAATAAGAATTCTTAAAGAAATCTGTTGGTCATTGAACAAATCAGAGAGACAACAACAAATTCTGTCAAAGAAAATGACAACAGTGAGACAAAATACCACACATTGGTACAACTGTCACAATCATGAATTGTTCTGGCCATTCTGGAATGCACTTAGGTGTTGTGATCCAAAGATCACTAAACCTCCTACCCTTTGGCCCAGTTATGTCCCTCACTCAGCCTGTATATACATTTGAGAGAGGAGAGAAAGAAGTCCTTATGAACAGAAGTCCTTTTAGCAGCTCTTTTTATTTTAGGGAATAGATGAGCAAAAAATAGTATATGAGTGTAATGATATAGAGTTCTGCTGTAAAAAATTGACATAGAGGATGATTTCAAAAAAATCTTGGGAAGATTTGCATGACTCGACTCAGATTGAAGTGAGCAGAACCAGGAGAACATTGTATATAGGAGCAGAGTATGCATAGAGATGATAATTAAAACCATGGGAGCTGATGCAATGGCTCTCATGGGAGCCAAACGATACAGTGTAGAGGAAAAAAGGAGAAGAAAATCAGCTTGGAAAGAATGTAGAACTTTGATAAGTAGAGTGACTAGCTCTATGACACTGCTGCCATCCCCTGACAGAGGCATGGCCAAGGTGCCAAAGAGGAAATGCATTCCTAGATGGATGTGGATTTGTTTTATTGGGTGATGCTTCTTTGATAAAAGTATAGGATTGGTTGGATTGTATAAATTTGGTGGGGAAGAACCTGGGGATGAGGCTGATGTTCCCTCCCACCAAAAAAGAGGGATCTTTAAAATATGTTTCAAAATCTGTGCTTGGGATTGTTAAGAGGACAACAAAGACAAGCAGGATCGCTTTGAGAGCAACATTCCTCTCCCTCTCCCTCTCCCTCCTCCCCACCATCATCACCGAATCTATTTTATATTTTTTTCCAAATGGATAGAAATTTAGTTTCACATATAACCCTTTTCCTATTTTAATTTGTATATGGAAATGTTCTCTTTTGGGGGCGCTCCAACAGTCCTACAGGTCCATTTGCATTTTCCTCCCAGTGATACTTCATTTCCCATCTCTCTACCCAGCCTCCCCTCTACCTCTAAGTTTGCCTGAGCCTAAAGCTCAGCTCAGATTCTACCTTCTGCAAGTGCTTTCCTCAGTCATTGAACAGCTAATGCCTTTCACATATATGTGTATAAATTATGTGCTTGCACATGTTCTTCTATGTATCTACATTATTTACCAGGTTTTCCTCTACTCTAGATCCCTCGTGAAAGTGGGGGCATCCCCCCTTTTCTTCTTATTGTTACTATTTAGCACAGTGTCTGCTAGATAATAAAGAATTATAACATTATCCATGATTTACTTGTTTTTAGTGTTTTCATTCTGAATTTTACAAATACCCCAAAAGAGAACATTTCCATATACAAATTAAAATAGGAAAAGGGTTATATGTGAAACTAAATTTCTATCCATTTGGAAAAAATATAATAGATTCAGTGATGATGGTGAGGAGGAAGGAGAGGGAGAGGGGGGAATAAAGTAATATTTTAGAAGACTGGAAAAGTAAGAAGGGAAGATGCCCCATTATGAAAAGCTCTAAATGTCAAATAGGGCTTTAATGTGGGTAGAGATGATTGGGAGCCACTAGAAGAGTTCTTTGAGCAAGGGAATGACTTGATCAGGCCTAAAGTTGAGAAAAATCACCCTATCAACTGAGAAGAGAGCATGGCTTGGAGTAGAGATTGGGTGACTGGTTAGAAGGCTGTTGAAAGCTATTGCAGTAGACTTGCTGAGTGGTGACGAGGGTGTGAACCAGAGTTGCTGTTTTATAAATGGAAAGAAGGGGATGAATATAAGAGATATTATGAAAGTAGAGATGACAGGATTTGTCAACCTTTGAACTATGTGGAGTAAGTGTGAGTAAGGGGTTGAGGATGGCACAGACTCTGAGCCTGGGTGGATAGGAGGTTAGTGACAACTTCAATAGTAACAGGAAAGTTTGGAAACTGGTGGGGGGGATGGGAAGAGAATTTTTCTGTTCCTGACATGTTGACTTTGAGATGCCTCTGGGAAATCCAGGTAAGATGTAGAATGAGCAATTGGAGGTGTGTGACATACTACTGGTGGTCTACAGGTCTCAGAACAGAATCTGTATAGAGATAATCAGTAAAACCAAAAGAACTGATGAGTTGACCACGAGGGAGGGGGTCCAAATGATATACTGTAGAGAAAAAAGAGAAGGGAACCCAGAAGACCCAACTAAGGTGATTGAAAAGGAATAATAGTGCTGGAGGAGAATTAGGAGTACAGGGTGATATACTGCTGTTTCAGTTTCACATTCTTCAGAGAAGTCAGAAGATAAGGTGTAAAAAAAGCCCATTGGTTTTGGCAGTTAAGAAATCATAGGTTACTTGGCACTGGGCAGTTTCAGGTGAATTGTAAAGTCAGAAGCCAGGTTGCAGAGGTAATGGAATGGAGTGAGAGAGAAAAATCTTGAGGACAGATATCTTTATCCAGGAGTTCAGAAGGAGAGATTTAATGTGATTGTAGGGCATAGTACAAAGATTGTTATTGAGGATAGTAGGTCAAGTGCAAGATTTTTAAAGGTAGAGATTTGTACTTGTTTGTAAGTGACACAGAAAGATCCCCTATACCGGAGAGAAATAAAGGTAAGAGAAATAATGGGAATGATAATGAAAGTTCTGTATTAGAGAAGATAAGAACATTTGATCAAAAGTACAGTTTGAGGAGAGAGGGGTGACTTGGCAAGGAGAAAGGCTATCTCTTCATCTCTTGATGCTGTTTGTCTTTCATTTCCAAAGAGGTCCATGACATCAGGGAGGTGATGCCATAACACGAAAGCAAATTGGATTTAAGTGAGGAAGGGCTGTGCAAAGTCACCAACCTCACTTTCTCCTCCAGTGGACAGATATGGATTTGAATGACTGGCATTGGCCCTGAATCCAGTGGGAGACCTTGCCCTTTTTAAGCTAATGTCATTCAGGTCTTAGTTTATCTGAAACCACACCATTCAGTGATTAAGGCTAAGAGGAGATTGGAGAAAAATGACTGCATTATGTGAGATGAGAAGGGAGAGCTCTTGATCAGGTGAACTATGAGGTGAATTACTTAGTTAAGAGGGTGTGTGAGGAGTTGTGCTTTGAAGGAGGCTTAAAAAAGAGTTGAGAAGATTTCAAACATTGGCTGGACTGGCGAAAGTGGGATAGCAGCAAGTCATGCACAGAATAAGAGAATGTTTACCGTGAGTCAGTGAAGGCCCAGTTGAGAGAGATACCATATTTGTAGTAGTCTCAAGGGTGGAGAAGTAAGTAATGGAAAGAATGTGTAAGCAATGAGAAAAGAAAACATTCTTTTGAACAAAAAGGAGGAGAGATAGGTGATGATGGTCAACTGAGAGTGTTGTCTAGTCAGAGGGGAGATCTGGGTAGGTTTAGAATTATGGGGATTAAACTGGTTTATCAAAAAAGAGTAAAGAGTCGTAGTTGTGGAGAGGCTGGCTGTTGGGGGCCAATCAGAAGGGAGGAGAGAATCCACAGGGCAAGTGTAGATCAGATTCTTCATCTTCAAAAGGATAGTGTTGTAATAGATGATCTTTTATGAGTCTAATGTCGTCTGCCTGTCTGATTTCAGATAGTTGTAATTGTAACTTTCCTTGACAATTAATTAGCTGCAAATAGCCTTCCTGTAACTTCTATCTATTTTTCTAGCTATGTTCTTTAGAACTGTTCCGAAAAAAAGCATATTTCTTTTGTTATATGTATTTCTGTTGAGTGGAAAGAGACTTGTACAAATTCTACTTAGTTTGTGTCCCATATTTTATACTTATTAATGTTGTGACTTTGGGCACATAAATTTTGCTAAAATTGCTAATGCACTCCAAGCCTTTTCCCTCAATTTAAAATAACATGCCTTCCTCATAAATTATTTCAATCTATATATTATGGATATAACTAATCCCACACTGTATATTATTAATTTACATTTGTATAGTACTGTAAGGTTTCAGAGGCAGTTTCCTTACAATAGCCCTCTAAAACAAAATTGTATTGTTATTTCTCCTGTCCCTTAAAGTTTGAGTTATTTTTCTTGATATTTAACACAGGTCAAGACTCCATGTACAATCTGAGAACAGTGAACATTGATTTTTTTTTTCCCCCCTCTGTTTCAGATTTGGAGACTAGATCCGAAACCAAGGTGTCTACTTCAGGTCCAGCATTTCTCTGGAAAAACCAGATTTCCTTGTGTCTACAAATTGGAAGTAAGCCTCAGGTTATAGAGACAGCAGAGCAATGAGGAAAAGCATATTTGGCAAATTAATCAGCCAAAGGACACCAGTTTGAAGATAAGAACTAAGATAGACCCTTAAGGGTAGGCTAGTCCTTTGTCTCCAACCAAAGTGTCTTTTAGAGACAATCTCCACAAATGTGAAACACAGAAAGAACTCTAGATTATTTAGACAATAAAAAAATACAAAAGAACCAGCTTAAAAATGATATTTTCTAAGTATAACGATTGTGGGAAATCCTTCAGTTATAATTCAGACCTTATTGATTATCATAGTCTAAATACTGAAAAGAAACCTTTTGAATGTGGGAAAGCCTTTCAATGGAGAACTCAGCTTACTCAACATCAGAAAATTCATACTAAAGAGAAACATTACGAATGTGATGAATGTGGAAAGGCTTTCTACAAAAGGACACAGCTTACTCAACATTGGAGAATTCATACTGGAGAGAAACCTTATGAATGTACTGAATGTGGGAAGACCTTTCGACAGAGTGCCCATCTTACTCGTCATCAGAGAATTCATACGGGAGAGAAACCCTATGAATGTAGTGAATGTGGAAGGGCCTTCAACCACAGTTCATCCCTCGCTTCCCATCAGAGAATTCATACTGGTGAGAAACCTTATGAGTGTAATGAATGTGGGAGAGCCTTCAACCACAGTGCATCTCTTGCTGCCCATCAGAGAATCCATACTGGAGAGAAACCTTATGAATGTAACGAATGTGGCAAGGCCTTCCGCCAGAGCACAGAACTTACTCGACATCAGAAAGTTCATACGGGAGAGATATATGTATGTAATGAATGTGGAAAGGCCTTCCACCAGAACTCACAGCTTATGTGCCACCAGAGAATTCATACTGGAGAGAAACCTTATGAGTGTACTGAATGTGGGAAGACCTTCAACTATAATTCATCCCTTGCTGCCCATCAGAGAATTCATACTGGAGAAAAACCTCATGCTTGTCGTGAATGTGGGAAGGCCTTTTGCAAGAGGACACATCTTATTCAGCATGAGAGAATTCATACTGGAGAGAAACCCTATGAATGTCACGAATGTGGGATGTGCTTCCGCCAGAGTGCCCAGCTTAGTCGCCATCAGAAAATTCATACTGGAGAGAAGCCTTTCGAATGTAATGAATGTGGGAGGTGCTTTCGCTTGAGTGCTGGTCTAACCAGACATCAGAGGCTGCATAATTGAGAGAAACTTTACTTTGCTCCAAAGCAATTGCTTTTTTAAACACCAGTTCTTAGTGAAGAGGAAAACCTGATAAATGGAATGGGGGGTTTTTTCCCCACCTTTAAAAATACATCTTCTTTTCACAATAGATCTGACAAATACCTAAATACCCTTATAACATACACTGTCAGCATTTTTTCACTTGTAACTAAAGGAGAGATTTTTGCTTATATTTTATATATTATTTTACTAACATTAACTATTATATTTGACAAAGGTTTTGTTTTCCTCTGAGCACCAATTTTATTTACATATTTATCTGTCAGTGCTTTGACTCAGCTTTCCTTACTCTTCCACTCTTCAGGCCCATCTTCCCAAGTTTCTTCCAGTTAATCTTTGTCATCCCTTGCAGCCCAAGAATATTCCACAGTATTTTCATACTAGAGTTTGTTCAGTCATTGCCCAGTCACTGGGGATATACTTTGTTTCCAGCTTTTGTTACCTCAAATGATGTAGCACAGCACATGCTTATTCAGATGAGTTCCATCAATATCTTCCTAGAAGACAGTTCCAATAGTGGAATCTGTGGGTTAAAGAGCATCAGCAATTTAGTAAGCTTTCTTACTAATTCTTTGTTTTTTCTGGAGTGGTTAAGCTCATAGACAGTTCCACACAACATGCTTGCCTTCATGTAACTTCTCCAATGTTGAGTTAGTTGTCCCATCTTTTCTAACTAGATAGTGAAAGGTAGTTTTCATTTTAGTTTGTCTGAGAGTTTTTCATTGACTTTGACCACTTGTATTTGGGAACAAGTGTTAATCTGTAAGCATATGGCAGTTCTCTTTGGGCTTTTAAATACTAGACTGTTCTTAGATATGTTTAATGCTAAGACTTTTTATTCATGATCTTTTGAGTCTTAGCTGCATTGATTTTTATTTATGCAAATGGCTTTTAACTTCTCCTAATCCTAATTGTATTTTTTCCTTTTCTGTTCTTTAATGATTAATAAATTCCCCTTTCCATAGTTGTGAAATAAGTAGGCTTCAGTTCTCCTTTAGCTGTTTCTTTTTAATGGTGTGACCTTTTTATATTTGGATCATATCCACTGAGATTTTCTTTGTGCAATTTTGTTATCTAAGCTTTGTTTTAAGCCATATTGCTTTCCATCTCTTCACAAAGTTCCTTTCCCAGAAATTTATATACTTTTAAATTTACCAAATTCAACCATGTACATTTATTCCTAAGGCTTACTTTATCTAATCTGTCTCATTGATCTGCTTCTCTTTATTTTGTCCAGTACCAGATTGTTTTGAGAATTACTACTTTGATATGGAGATAGATCCTCCATGTATTTACTTTATATACTTTGAGATTTGGTAGAAGCAATCCTTCTTTTATCCTGTAGTTTTTCATTTATGTTCCATTTCACAATGATTATTTTTGTAAAATTTCTCTCTCCACTAGGGATGGATATTGATATATGATTTTCACAGAGAAGCCTAGAGGCTGGATGAGAAAAAATTAGTAATCATAACAGCCAATAACTTCAACAAAGTAACTGGATACAAAAGAAATTCATTGAATTCATCAGCTTTTATGTACATTAATAAGAGACAGGAGAAGAGATTGGAAGAGGAATTCTGTTTAAGATTGAATAACTAGGGATTAACCTAAAAGGACTTCTAAAAGTAGAACTGCAAGACTTTTTTTTTAGTTTTTTTTGCAAGGCAATGGGGTTAAGTGACTTGCCCAAGGCCACACAGCTAGGTAATTGTTAAGTGTCTGAGGCCGGATTTGAACTCAGGTACTCCTGACTCTAGGGCCGGTGCTCTATTAACTGCACCACCTAGCTGCCCTCTGCAAGACTTTTTATAGGAATAAAAGAAGATTTGGATGATTGCAGAAAAATTCGATGTTCTTGGATAGTCTGTGGCAATATAATAATAATAATAATAATAATAATAATATTGAAGTAATAGCCAAATTTCAGAGTTGGTGACATACCAGGCTAAATAAGGGACATTTAGAATTGGACAAAATTCATTTGTAAGACAAAAGGTCAACACCAAGGAATATATGGAAAATATTAAAAAGGTCACATTGGGGTTAATATACCATTTAGGAAAATTTGTTGGCTTCTGGATTGAAATGGAACTCTGATGGTTGACAGACATCAGTGCTGCCAAGTGCTATGGAAGAACTTTCTGTACTGTAGCCTGAAAGGTGAATTATGATGAACCTTATGATTTGTTTCCTAGGAATGTGAATGCAGATTGGCTAATAGCTGGACCTTTGGGAAACATGGAAAACATGGGCTTCTGAGAATAAGTCAGTGAATGAGTGGCTAGATGATACTGCTTTTTGATTTGATGATTTTTGATTTATTTTTTTCTCTATATTGGTTTATCCTATGTTATCCATGTTATATTCCTGTTTTACTGTAGCTATTATGTGTCCTATTGATTTTTTGCTTTAATGGTGATATTTTAACCTGTAAGATTAGAATTCAGAGGGCCTGACCTGGAATTCTAGTTCTGTAAATCCCAGTAAGACCTTGGGAAGTCACAGAACCTGTCTGTGCTTCATTTTCTTCATTTGTATAATGAAAAGATTGGGTTACATAACCTAGGAGTTTCTTTCCAGTTATAAATCTATGGTCCTATGCATGAGATATGGGGCTGGAAACCTAGGAAGAGGAGAAAAGTGGAGGAAACTTTAGATATATTGCAAAGTTGAATAGGATGCATCACCTAATCACATGCTCTGCTCTAGCTTCAAAACAACTAGGTGCTAACTAATGTTGATCTAGAGAAGTATTTAACCAAGCTCATAGAGGTAGTTTGCTGTTTATTAAAATGATTGAAAGACATCAACCTCACTGTGTAGGGTAGGCTGCATTGGACCAGGCTGTATCTTATGATTGGCTTATGACCCTAGTTCACCTTGGAATTAGACTCTGGGTTCCACTGGTGTACCACTGATTTAGTAATAGGCTCACTAACCAGAGAAGGCCAGATAGGTCCTAGAAGTGACTTGATGGGATGAACCATACACTCAGAATGGGCTGTAGCAACCCTAATGATCATTCTGAGTAGTGTGTGTCTGATGTTGACTGTGCCTGGGGGCTCAATGGTAGCAGTGGGGAGAGGTGGAGAAGTGGCCTGAGTATGCTGGTGGTTGGATGTTTCTGGGAACAACTAATTGTTTTCCAGCACTTGAAAGGGGCAGTTCCCCACCCACCCAAAATTTAAGTAACCACAATACCCTCTACCTAATATAAAGATAAATTGAATGAAATGGTGATTCAGGAGCGAAACCTTACCCAGGAGTAAAGCAAGATTAAAAGAATTCAGACATGGAAAAATTATAAAAGATTAGCCTGTAATTCAATGGCACCATGAGAATGCCTTCCTGTTAGTAAGTTTTTTGGTTCTTAAAAAACAAGAGGTAACCAACTGCTTTATAATGTTCATGTATTTATCTAACTTTTTGTAGAAACAAATGGTTTTAATGTCAATATTAAAATGAATGTCAAATGAAAAGGGAAGGAAGGCTAGAAAAGAGAATAAAAATACTTAAGGGCAGAAAGTGAAATGAAATGAGAGTTTATCTCTAAAACTAACTCAGAAATTGCTACAATTCCCAAATTTCTGTAATAATCTTTTTCTTCCTATTTGGCTCTTGGTTATTTTTTCCTCAAACACCATCCTGATTCTCCTAAAAATGTTTTCTTATTCCCCCAGTCACAGAGCCTACTTACTTCAAAGCAGTGCCAGGATACCCTGCCAGAGACCTTTCAGTTAAGTGGCCATCTGCAGCCAGACTGGTTCCCTGGTGCCCGATAGACTCCTCTCTTTAGGTTTTGGTGAAATGGCAATGGAAGTCTTAGTGCCCTCAAGCATGTATTTCCCTAATAAGTGATTACAGCTCTAAGACTATAGTGGAGTGCCAAGGAGTGACCCATGGAGGACAGCAGTCACTGGCCAATTCCAGTCCTGACTCTGTTTCCCTTCTGTGTCATAGACACAGACTGCATGTCTCTCAGTCCCTTAAGTGTCTGTTTCCCAGGAATCTCTTAGGTCATGGCTTCCCCACCAGAAGTAGGGAAAGCATGAGCCACTTGGCCTGACATATTTCTTTCTGCAGTCGTCCTGTGCAAGGCCAGCCGTGGAGCCCAGAATCCAGGTTCCCTGTACTCTTGGACCCTGTGGGAACTAGCTTTAGTCAAAAAAATGATTCAGTACAAACTCACCTTTGTGGATGTTGTCTACCCATCCATCTCATCAGTGGGTGTGGAAGCAGAGTGGTCTTGAGACATTCTGCATGCCAGGATATTGGTCAGGTTGCTGGATCACATTTCTACCCAGCATGATCAGTGTGGCTAATCATGCTGGAGTGCTGTGCCAGGGTCTGTGGGGAGCTGCGCCAGCACCTGTGGGGAGCTTGCATTCATTGTTGTTGGAACTGCTGGTTGATACCCAGACTGCCTGCAATAAACCACACTTCATGCAGTTACTTGGTCTTGTGTGAATTGTTCTCGAATCCAGGTACTGATGGACCCACACAGCTTGGAGTCCATAGAGCTGAGAAGGATCCTTAATCTTTGAGGTGTGTGGCCTTATCTAGCAAAAGAGAATAGTCCACATGCAACACTTAGGGGCCTAGAGCCATCAACTAGTGTTAGACTAGATCCTTTGGCCACAGAAAAGGTCAGAGGCTGATTTTGGTTCAGTGACAGGAAAACAGTAGAACTTCAAGCAAAGGGTGATTTATAGTAGGGATGCATTTGGGCAGAAGACTAGCTGGCTGCCCAGGTCACTTCCATTTCCGTGATAAGGGAGTGACCGTCCTCATTCCCATCACTATTCCAGTGGGACCTCTAGAGAGCCCTCATTACACCTCCATCTAGCCCTCAGTCCACTGCAGAGCTAATCTTTTGACTCCTTTGGCATTGAAAAGTTCTCCCAATCCATATTTCCTACCTTCAACATGTCCATACTCTTTGCTCATGTGCTCTTTTCCTGGAATTTCCATGTTTCCCCATTTTTTCTTATAGGTGCTTTATGGTCAAATGCCATAGGTTTAGAATTTCAAAATGCATGACAGTCACATATGAGTAATGGTTCATAAAATGAACAGATCTCGAAAAAAAGTAGACATTTTAAAAGCTCATTGCATTTTTTTTTTTTAGGTTTTTGCAAGGCAGTGGGGTTAAGTGGCTTGCCCAAGGCCACACAGCTAGGTAATTATTAAGTGTCTGAGACTGGATTTGAACCCAGGTACTTCTAACTCTAGGACCGGTGCTTTATCCACTATGCCACCTAGCCACCCCTCTTTTTTTTTTTTAAAAAGGTATTACTGTTTATTTTTAATTTATTTATGGCAATGGGGTTAAATGACTTGCCCAAGGTCACACAGCTAGGGAATTATTAAGTGTCTGAGGTTGGATTTGAACTCAGGTCCTCTGACTGTGGGACAGTGCTCTATCCACTGCCACCTAGCTGCCCTGGTATTACTGATTATTATACAGAAAATGTACCAGCCATCTAAGCACTACTATTTGGGGGATTCCTTAGATTATGTGTTAAAGAATTATGTTGTATACACAATATCACAATGAAACTTCATGACTGAAAGAAAATTGATATTTATAATGGTTTATTTTGATACAATATCATGATTCTAAACATTGAAAAAAATCTTACTACATACTATTAAAATTAAAGGAGCAACTTCCAAAATCTTTTCTTTCCAGTCTCGTGAGGGAGTAGACCACTTTATTTTTCTAAATTTAATTATTTTTTAATTAAGAATTTATTACAACTCTCAACCCCCTTCACCAAGTAATAAAAATGATAAGAAAATTCTTAATGTCAAGCAAAATGAATTTCTATATTAGTCATGTGCAAAAAAGTATGTCTCATTTTGCAGCAGGTTTTTTTTTTTTTTTTTTTTTTTAGGACTGAGTCTCCTTACAGTACCAAGGCCTGAAGTACTAGAACTACTCATGACCTGTCCTACTGTGATCAGTATGAGATCTTTGGCCTGCTGTTTTCATTGGGCTAATGTCTTTTTTTCATTGTTAATTGAAGATTTTATTTATTTTGAGTTTTACAATTTCCCCCCTAATCTTATCCCCCCCCTCACAGAAGGCAATTTGTCAGTCTTTACATTGTTTCCATGGTATACATTGAAGATCATTGCATTTCTAAACTCACAGATCTAGACTTCTAGGGTCAGAAGTAGCTAAATTCCATTTCAGTCATAGCAACTGAGGACTTGCCCAGTATTAAGTTTCTGTATATGTGACACATCAATGGGAAGTTCATTTAGATGCTCATTGGGGAGTAATTCATGTCTGCCGGAGTGTCAAATTTGGATGATGCAATAAAATACCTGAAGAATTTTGTATTGGTCAGTGTAGGGGAAATGAAGTCCAAAACAATGACATTAAAATTTAAAGAAGTTTCAGCTTTTGAAGATTTTAAAAATTGACATACATGATCTTAACTTTATTTTGTTATCCCTATTCGACACTTCAGAGAATTTCCTGAACCAATTTCAAGTACAACAGTGGAGTACCTGTGAGGGATATAGCTAGGTGGCACAGTGAATAGAGCACCAACCCTGGGATCAGGTGGACCTGAATTAAAGTCCAGCTTCAGACACTTGAAACTAGCTCTGTGGGGGCTGGCTAGTTGGTGTAGTGGATAGAGCACCACCCTGGAGGCAGGAGGACCTGAGTTCAAATCCCACCCTAGACAATAATTACCTAGCTGTGTGACCTTGGGCAAGTCACTTAAACCCATTCCCTTGCAAAAAAAAACTAGCTGTGTGTCTCTGGGAAGGTCACTTAACCCTGGTTGCTAATTTTTTTTTTTCTGGTGAAGGCACTGGCAGGGTATTGACACTGGTAGAAGAGGGCCATAAAGGTGGCATTACACAGGATAAGAAGGACCCCATTTCCTGAGAGAAGTTCCAGGATAAGTGCAATCTAAAAAGTTAGAAGCAGAGCCAAGAGATTGTTGAAGGATTGTTGTCCTGATCCTTCCATGAAATGATAGTCCTAAAACAATTGTGGAAATTACTAAGGAAGGCCATAGGTACAGATAGGTATTTCAAGGTGAGAAGTTCCCAGGTACTGAGAGTTGTTCCAGGGAAAGAATGAAGCTGAAATATGCTAAATCAAAAGAGTCAGCTGCAAAGTTGGGAAAAGAATGGATACAAAATGAGATCATTGATTAACTAGATGGAAAGTAATCAACAAAACCATATAAAAGAAACAAAAATGAGAAGATAATTATGCACAATAATAAAAGCTCTAATCAGATTTTTTACATATTTTTTTACTTCAGAACTAAATAAGACTGGTAAAATTAAAAAATAAAGACATAAAAGCAAAGCAAATAGATCAAAGAACATCAGAAAATGGTTTAGCAGGCAATCCTTGACATCTTTGTCCAATGAAGGAATAAGACAAACAAGGACAATTCTAATCTTAAGTTTTAACTCATCTGTACATCATTGTGGATAAGAATGGCAAAAGATTAAGAATAGCATTGTCTTATAAAACAAAACAACATAGTCAAGAGGAATTTTCTCAAGACAATATAAGACTCATCAAAACTCAATTATGGCAGCTAGGTGGTGCAGTGGATAGAGCACTGGCCCTGGAGTCAGGAGGACCTGAATTCAAATTCAGCCTCAAACACTTACTAATTACCTAGCTGTGTGGTCTTGGGTAAGCCACTTAACCCCACTGCCTTGCAAAAACTTTAAAAAAAGCATTTGGGGCATGTGGCTCAGTGGATAGAGTACCAGCCCTGGAGTCAGGAGTACCTCAGTTCAAATCCATCCTCAGACACTTAATAATTATCTAGCTGTGTGAGACCTTGGGCAAGCCACTTAACCCCATTTGCCTTGCAAAAACCTAAAATGAAAAAAAAAAAAAAGAAAAACAGAAAACTCAATCATTCCACCAAAATCAAAGATAAAACTCAAAACAATGAACATGTACCATTCAGTCAGAATTTCTATAGTCATCATTTTATTTCAAATAATAACAGAAAATGCCTCACTATAGTTGCTCAATACATTGTTGACTAGGTGAGCAATTGAATTTTATTATTTAAAAAAATACCTCAACTTCTTTCTTTCCCATTATCAACTGTTTTTTTTTTATCTATACAATTTTAATCCTTAAAGAAACTTATTTTCTTGAGGTAATTTTCCCTATATAGTTTTAGTCCTTTCTACAACCCTGTTCTCACTAAATGAACATATTTATTGTTCCTTAAGATCAATATTCAATTTTCTACATCCATAACTTTACACAGACCATATTCCATACTTGGAAAGCATGGTAGCATCATTATTTTAATGACAATGAAATCAGTAAAAAAAAAATCAGAAAAAAACAGGCTAGGTCAAAACAATATTTAATGTGACAGGACAAAACTACAAAACTGCACTAAATTAGGGAGTGGAGCCAAGATGGTGGCATGAAAGCAGGACTTCCCTGAAACTTGTTCCCCAAAAAACTCCAAAAGCTGTCAAATTATGACTATAACCAAAATTTAGAGGGGCAGAACTCACAGAAAGACTGAGTGATACAATTTCCCAGTCAAAAACAACTTAGAAAATCTGCAGGAAAGATGCTTCACTGGGACTGGGGGTTGTAAAGAACCACAGCCACAGCACAGGGAAGCACAGCTGGGCTGGAGCAAACCAGTTCCAGACTTCCAGGAAGAGCCTGTGTGGCACCTGAGTCTGTGGCAAAGGGGGCGGTTTTCAGACTTCTTGGCCCAAGGATCACTGGGGACAGCCTGAAGGGGTGGTGAGAAAACTGCTGCACCAGAGTGAGGGCAGAGTGGAGTGCAGGCCTCAGAACAGCCCTGTGTTGAGAATCTGCAGTGGGAATCGGGGAAACACAACACTTCCAGAGCTCCCAGCCCACAGATGGTAGGGGGGTTGGAGAGACTGCAGAAGTCTCTCTGCTCTCCCTGGAGCAGGACTCTGCTGTTTGCCCACACTCAGATCCAGGTTGCAGCTTGGGCCCCCACACCACCATAGCCAAGCAGGGACCCTCTTCACAGCTTCAGGGCAGAGGGGAATGTCTGTGGTCATCCACATTCCATAGCACAGACAGGAGCGCATAAGACCTTGGAGGAATTAAGGTCCCAGTGGGGTGTCCCAAAGCCTTGGAAATGCAGTAAATCAGTCATAGGCTGGGGAAATGAGTAAACAGCAGAAAAAGAAGAATCTGACTATAGAAAATTATTTTGGTCCCAAAATACATACTCAGAAGATATCAAAGTTGAAGCTTCTGTATCCAAAATCTCCAAGAGAAATAGAAAATGGGCTCAGGCAATGGATGAACTCAAAAAAAAAAGACTTTGGGGGAGGCTAGGTGGCACAGTGGATAGAGCACAGGCCCTGGAGTTAGGAGTACCTGAGGTCAAATCTGGCCTCAAACACTTAATTACCTAGCTTAAGCAAGTCACTTAGCCCCATTGCCTTGCAAAAACCTAAAAAAAAAAGACTTTGAAAAGCAGTTAAGGGAGATAGAGAAAAAGTTGGGTAGAGAAATGAGAGCAATGCAGATAAATCATGAAAACCAAGTCAGCAGTTTGGTTAAAGAAATACAGAAAAACACTGAAGAAAATAAAATGTTAAAAACCAGTTTGGGCCAAATGGAAAAAGTAACAAAAGGTAAATGAGGAGAAGAATGCCTTAAAAAGCAAAATTGTCCAGCTGGAAAAGGAGATTTAAAAAGCTCTCTGACTGGGGTGGCTAGGTGGCATAGTGGATAAAGCACTGGCCTTGGAGTCAGGAGTACCTGGGTTCAAATCCGGTCTCAGACACTTAATAATTACCTAGCTGTGTGGCCTTGGGCAAGCCACTTAACCCCATTTGCCTTGCCAAAAAAAAAAAACCTAAAAAAACCCCCCACAAAAAAGCTCTCTGACTTTTAAATGCAGAATGGAAGTAAAGGAAGCTGATGATTTTGTAAGAAATCAGGAAGAAATGAAACTGTACCAAAAAAAAAATTAGAAGAAAATGTCACATATCTCATTGGAAAAAATAACTGATCTCAAAAACAGATTCAAGAAAGATAATTTTAAAATTATTGGGCTACCTGAAAATAATGACCAGGAAAAGAGTCTAGACTTCATTTTTCAAGAAATAATACAGCAAAAGTGCCCTGAGATCCTAGAAGCAGAGGGTAAAATAGAAATTGAGGGAATTCACCAGTCACTTCCTGAAAGAGATCCCAAAAGAAAAACTGCCAGGAATATTGTAGCCAAATTCCAAAACTCCCAAGTCAAAGAAAATTCTAAAAGCTGCCAGAAACAAACAATTCAACTATTGAGGCTCCATAGTCAGGATTACACAGGATCTGGCAGCATCTACATTAAGGGTTCATAGGGATTGAAATATGATATTCCGGAAGGTGAAAGATCTTGGTGTACAACTGAGAATCAATGACCCAGCAAAAGTGAACATCCTCTTTCAGGAGAAAAGATGGACTTTCAACGAAACAGGGAACTTTCAAACTTTCCTGTTGAAACAACCAGAGCTTAACAGAAAGTTTGATCTCCAAGTACAGGACTCTGGTGAACCATAGAGGGGGTGGAAGAGAAGGACTAACAATGAGGAACTTGATGATGTTAAACTGTTTCATCTGAACTTTCTCATTTATAAGAGCTGTTAGAAGGGGCACATGTAGACAAGACACAGCAAAGAGCTGAATATATTGGTATAATATAGTATAAAGATGGAGTCAATGGTGATAAAGGAAGATACTGGGAGAAAGAGAAAGGAGTGGAAGAAGGGGCTAAGACATTTCACATAAGAGTCAAGAAAAAACTTGCAGTGGAGTGGAATGGGGGAATGAATGAGCCTTCATTCTCATCAGAAATGGCTCAGAGAGGAAATAACATACACACTTTAATAGGGTATAGAAATCTATCTTACCCTAGGGAAAAATGATATGAAAGGGATGGGATAATGGGGAATGGGGTGAGGAAAGGGGGGGTAGGTGAAGAGGGAAGATTGTGGGAGAGGGTACTCAGATACCACACACTTCTGAGTAGGGACAGGGTGAAAGAAGAGAGAAAATAGAATAAATGAGAGGGGGGAGGAATAGAGTGGAGGGAAATAAAGCTAGTAATAGAACTGTGGGGAAAATAGTGAGGTAACTTCTCTGGTGCACTTATGATTAAGAAAACAACTCACCCCAGAGACAGAGCCATTGGAATCTGGACATAGGCTGAATTACACTTTTCTTTCTTACTCCCTATTCTTGAGGTTTCTCTATCTTCTTTTTGGGGAGAGGGGGGTTTATGTTTACTCTCACAACAAGATTATTGTAATACAGTAAAATAAACTGCACTAAGCTGACTCTACCCTTAAAAAATCACAGAAAGTCATAAGAGAAAACAACAGTTATGGGAAATCAAAGAGAATAAAAACCACTCATAACAAACCACAGAATCCATTTGCATACATAATAGATTTATATACAATTCTGTATTTACAGGACACAATTCTTGCCTTATAACTACTTTCCAAATGTCTTTTGTCAATATACTTTCTGTTCCTTGCATTCAGGATGACATCCTCTATGTGACATAGTATCTGGCACATAGTAGATGCTTAATAGATTTTTGTTAGTTGATTGACTGATGCTGTTCACTAGAGACAAAGTCAGACTCTTCTTTTTTCTTTATTCCTTTGATAATGAACCCTTTCATCATTACAATCATTTCCTCTCTGAGTTCAAGTCCCTCACAGGTGCTCTAGAATAGCTATTTTATCTGTCACTCTAAAGATGGCATTATGCATTTGATCTTTGGGAAATTCTGGATGGTTCTTGTCCTTCATTATCAAAGAAACCCACAATGACATCACTATATTTGAGACAGTGTGTCCAATTATGGCTTGGTAGAGCTTGGAATGTTCTACCACAGGGTGGGCACCTGGGGTGGGTACTCTAAACTTACAGATGTCATGTTTTCTTTGAGCTGCTTCAATTCTGAATTTCTCAGGAAATGTAACCTCAAACTACATTAGGGATCTGTGAGAATCCCTAAAAGGTCATTAGATATTATTGAAAGCTTACATACTTTCAGCAATCAGATAGATAGATAGACAGGTAGAGATAGAGACAGAGATATCATCACAAACATTTACAATATTGTTCTGAAAAGGAGTTCATAAACTTCACGATTCTTCAGTGGTCTCAAATACAAAAGAACATTAAGAATCCTTCATTAAATTTGACAGACTCTTCAAATTAATAATGCCACCTACTAGGCATGCATACCAAAATGTTCAAAGGCAGTATGAAAGGATGTACACACACACACACACACACACACACACAAAATCATTGATGACAGTCTTTCTGTAGAAGCAAAGAACTAACATCAATTGTGGTACCCATAAATTGGGAAATAGGAAAAATTTCCAAATGTGATAGCTAAGAGGAAATCAGATGTGTTTGAAAATATTATGAAATGAACAAATTTGGAGAATATTTTACAGAAGAGATGACTAAATACATGTATATATAAAATACATGTATATATAAAGAAAAAAAATTACTGCTGAAAAATGTGACCGAAGCCCTCAGCAAAATGGTAACAGATTAGAAAAGTTCAATGAAGTATAATACCTGTTCAGATTTGGTCAATGTAGGAATTTTTTTCCCTTAGATAATACATATCTACATGTATCCATATCCACACATATGCGTAATGCCAGTGTGTATGCATGTAGATGTATGTGTATATCTATGTTTTACATGTGTATGCATATGCCTTTATATACATGTGTACATATGGATATATACATATACATACATATATATATATATACATACACACTGCATATATGGAAGAAATTCCATTTTAAGGGAGTGGGAATTAAAGGGCAATTTCTTTTATTTTGGTTTTGTTTGGTGCCTGTGATTTTATTTGTATTCAGAAGTTCCAATGAAGAAACCACTTTCACCAATACATAGCAACTCATTTTTTTAAAAAAAAAATTTGATTTCTTTTTTCATTATATATTTTTTCCAATTTCATGTGGTTTCCAACATTCATTTTTTAAAGATTTTGTGGTCCAAATTTTTTTCCCTCCTAAAGAGGACAGGCAGTCTGATATAGATTAAATATGTACAATCGTATCAAACATATTCATATTAGTCATGTTGTAAAAAAAAATCAGGTAAGAGAGAAACCATGAGAAAGAAAAAGAAACAAATTAAAAAATTGAAAACATGTTTTAATCTGCATTCAGACTCTATAGTTCTTTCCTTGGATTTGGACAACATTTTCCATCATCATTATCTTTGAACACTGCATTGCTGAGAAGAGCTAACTAAGTCTCTCATAGTTGGTCATCACACAACATTACTAAAATTGTGTATAATATTTTCCTGGTTCTTTTTGCTTTATTCCGCATCTGGTTTTTCTGAAACCTGCCTTTTCATCCTTTCTCATAGAAAAATAATATTGTAGGCATCAATTAAAAACTTGTTCAGATATGCCCCAATTGAGGGGTAGTCCCTTTGGACATAGTTCAAAATTGTCCTTCTTAATGGATGGATATGTTCACAACTCTACCCATGGTCCCTTAGTGTCCCAGTTTTCCCATATCCCCTCCAACATTTAACATTTTCCCTTTCTGTCATATTAGCTGTCAGAGAACAACTCTGTTGAAGCTGATGGTCCTGGAGATTTACTTAGCTGGGATAGCCTGGGGATTTAGTATTGAGATCTTATGATTATTTTGGGTCATATAGTACGTGTCGGTACCTAATCATTCTTACATTGAGGCTAGATGGTAACCGATGGCTTTTTGAAGGAAGGGAGGGATGAAAGAAGGAAGCAAGAAAAAGAAAGGAATAGCAAAAGCTATTAAAATGCAGAAAAAGAAAAAAATTAGAAAAGAATGCAAAAAAGATAGTTTTTCTCTATATTATTAAATTTAAGACACATTGTGAAAATTATATTCAAGTTTTTGGTCATTTTGTCAGTTTCTCCTCCACTATCAGAGCCCAGAGGAATGAGAAAGGAATTTTTAACCTGAAACACAAGAAAAGAAAGATGATGCAGAAGGCCAAGACTTTTTGACTGTCCTGACTACAAAAGCTGTATGAGTAGAGATGAAACAGCAGGTCTTTCTTCCTAACTAGATAAAACCTTCAAAAGATAGCATCCTGGGTGGTTAGGTGGTGCAATGGATCAAGCACCGGCCCTGGAGTCGGGAGGACCGGAGTTCAAATTCAGCCTCAGACACTTAATAATGACCTAGCTATGTGGCCTTGGGCAAGCCACTTAGCCCCATTTCCTTGCAAAAACCTAAAAAAAAAAGCATCCTTATATAAGTGTATTCTGGGGGTGGCTAGGTGGTGAAGTGGATAAAGCACCGGCTCTGGAATCAGGATTACCTGGGTTCAAATCCGGTCTCAGACACTTAATAATTACCTAGCTGTGTGGCCTTGGGCAAGCCACTTAACCCCGTTTGCCTTACAAAAAAAAAACCCTAAAAAAAAGAGTATTCTGGTAAATGTTTAATAACTAAGTCTCCAGAAAATAGAAACCATATGACCCACTTTAAGTTGAACTTCATTTTTTACATTTTCTCTATCACTTTTTCAAGTCAACAAAATAATAAATCAATATGAACTGAAGTGTCACCCGATTGTTGATGTAAATATATTTTTATGGAATAATCAGTTCTCATATGACAGTATCAATTGGATCCAGTAGTCCCTGAACTTCCGGAGTAGATTACCAGATCTCCCACCCGATTAAGAGCTCTTGCCTCTACTACATGATAAAGAACACTTACCCCCTCTGGAATGCTTCCTGATGAGTGATGTTCAGCCCTTTAGTGCCAGGCCCACCCATCTACAATCAGTTCATTCTGCTGGGGGTATGGAACTTCTTGTCACTTTGAATGGATTTTCTTTGTTGACTAAAAGCATTTTTGTAATAAATCATCAGTTGTTGTTCTTCAGTCATTTTCTTCAGTCTTGTCTGATTCTTCATGATGTCAGAATCACGACAGAGATGCTGGTGCGCTTTGCCTTTCCCTCTCCAGCTTATTTTTCAAATGAGAAAAGTGATACAAACTGGGTTAAGTGACTTGCCCACGATCATGTGGCTAGAAGCATCTTGGGTCAGATTTACACTCAGAAAGGACACCAGACCTAGCACTCTGTCCATTATTCCAACCTTTGTGCCCAAATTATCTCTATTTTGCTGTTGGTGAAAAAAAATTGTATAACAGAATTAAAAGATTGTATATAGGTTTATTTTATTTATTTATTTTTTTGGTTTATGCAACTTTATTGAAGAAAAATAAATCGATTCCTAGCAGAGCCATTAGTTGATCCCTCATCCATTGCTAACGTGCATCATTTATTCAGTGCTATGGTAAACAGTGGATTGGAAGATAGATTAGCCAATAGCTCCAAGCCTCCTAACAAAATTTAAATGAAAATGACAAAAAAGTTCAAGACCTTATTTTGGAATACAAGGGGTGTTTGACTTGCAATTTCCATTCTCTGTAGAACAAGAACAGGTCATTCCTTTATTGACATGCATAAAATACATCACGTTTTCCGTTCTGCTGATACTATAAATTCAGTACCAATTCTCCAATCACATCAGTTATGAGCATAAAGTATATCGTGAAACCTCAAATCTCTAACAATGGAAGGCTTAAACAAGATGGATGCTGCTACAGCAATGCTGCTTCCTTTGATACGACAATTGCACATCTATCTCCCTCCCCCTCAGATGGTATCCTCAAGCATGTTAGAGCAGTGAGGAATAGTTTTAGTCTCATAACGAAGTTAGAGTGAAGACGTTGGCCACATAATACACATGCTCCATTTTTTTAAAAAAAATTCTTAATCTTGGGCAATTGTTCTCTTGTAACCACTTTACGGTTTCTAAAAGCAGTTATTGTCCAAAGCTGGAAGAAGTTAAGTCTTCTCAGCCGAGCGGGTGCATGAATGGAGGGAGGTAAACAAAAAATAAAATGAAAAAAAGATGAGGTCTGATGGGGGAGCAGCCGGACAAGAAAATCACAAAGGGAACAGTCATTTAAAGTTGATTCCAGCTGGAATGCAGGTTATTCTGACTTTAAGGTAGCATCACATGGCGTGCTTCTGAGGCCATTCTCGAGATATTCGTCGTACTTGTCTCTGTTTTATAGATCCGTGCGATCTCTGGCACCGAGGGGTCGTCTGGGTTTGGGTCCCACAGCAGTGAACAGATGGATAAAAGGACCTTAGCAATAGGTAAAGCGGGAGACCACTGCCATCTGAGACCATCGAGCCCAATGCTGCCATTCCTGTTAGTGTTTGGATGAGAACTTCTTGTCAATGCAGCCTTCGGTGGTTGGAGGGGGAAATGAATTGTCAGAAAGCATACCCCGCCTGGACGTGGGCTGTCATTAGGTCCCGTGGCGGTGGCTTGCCAGTGAGACACGGCATCCCCAAGTGGACCCGCAGGGCACTGCTGGAGGGGCACGGGCCAAGCATTGATCCGTGTCGGCGCCACGGCGCGTGCTGCTTCCCCGACTCCGAGCCCTCTCGGGGGGCAGCGGGGTCCGGCCGCCGGGGAGGGCATCGCTCTCCTCAGCCCGGCTCCGCCCGACACGGGCGCCGAGGGGCCGGGGTCTCCTCCCCGCGCGGCAGCCGGTGCCTCCCCGGCCCCACGGGGCTCACGCGCACGACACAGCCACAGATGTCCGCTCCGACCCAGGCTTCTGTTTAATGAAATGTTTCTGTTTGTTTATTTTAAGGTCATTTGCTTAATGAGAGAGAATCAGGCTTCTAGAAAGTGATAAATGACTCCTTCTGTTCCAAAGTTCTTGTCCCAGGGAGAAGGCCCAACTGACACCTAAGGGGAAAATGGAGCCTTAATGTAGGGATTTATAAATTTAGGAATAAAGAGTAAAGCCACAACAGCCGTTCTCTTTTCCTACGGGAATATCACCAATAACTCAATCGAGAGCACAGGAAAGTCTCTTTGACAAGCCCGCGCTTAGTCAAGTTCTCTAAGAGCCAAGTAGATTGAGGAGCATTCAGCTATTTGGATCTCCCTCTGTCTCATTTTTTAGAACGAATTCAAGCATTCCCCTTTGGTCATACAGGAACGACTTGAAACTTTTATTTCTACCATATTTTTACTTAATTTGGGAGGATGTCTCTCTAATGGACTGAATGTTTACATTTGTTAAAATGGCCATCGTTGTCTCCATATATCTAACTGTAACTATATCGATTTACATTTCTCTATAACATATCTGTCTAACCCAGCTCTCAATGCTCTTTCCCTTTCAAATTTATGTCATATTTACTTCTACAGCTTATTTAAAATACTATAGCTTACGTCACACAAATTCTTATTTGAACATAAGCTCCTTGCGAGAAAATCTTGTTTCATCTTCTCTCCAACACTTGATGCAATCTTTTAAACATAGCAAACTTTTAAATATTATTAAATTGAATTCCTTTGCAAACATATTATCTCAGTCTTAATCAAGAAGAGCCTCTGATAAGTTTTATAACTTCAAACATTTGTTCCTACTTTCTTATCCTCTTTCTATTCTATTTCTATTCTTTACATTCCCACCTCCGAGACTCCCCCCAACTCTCATGAGAGATCATGTTTTTCTTCAGGTCTTTTGAGATCTGTATTAAAAACCTTGTCTGACATTCTAGTGACATAAATTACTATACTTTTTAACTTAAGAAAATATTGAGTGCTCATATCAAATCCACATATGAAAAACATTTTGCATTACAATATAACTAATCGGTGCTCATCCAAATTTCTTCAAGGAGAAAAAGTCTACTGGTTTCCAGGATAGACCATTCTTCTTTAAGAAATTGGTTTTTTTTTTTTTAACAATGTAAAGACTAACAGACTGCCTTCTTTTGGGGGTGGGGGGAGGGAAGCAAGAATAGAGAAAAAATTGTAAAACTCAAAATAAAATCTTTCTAAAAAAAGAAATTGATTTTTAGGAGTTTCCTTCCTTCAAGTAAAAATTTGCAGTTTAGAGATTTATGACATTTTCTTCACTTGTTGAACTTGGGAATTTGTCCTACATTATGGTGCCTTTCCCATTGTCCATGACTGTGACTCAGGAATCTCATTTGCTGGCACTTTCAGGACCCAAGGATTTAGTTCATCTAATACAGCTGACTTGAATTCACCAATGGCAACCATTTTCATTGATTTTTCTAATCTAGTCCAGAATATCCCCTCTCAAATCCCCTCTCAAATAGTATTTTTTTTAAGGTTTTTGCAAGGCAAATGGGCTTAAGTGGCTTGCCCAAGGCCACACAGCTAGGTAATTATTAAGTGTCTGAGACCCGATTTGAACCCAGGTACTCCTGACTCCAGGGCTGGTGCTCTATACATTGCACCACCTAGCTGCCCCACAAGTAGTATTTTCTGTTCAGTTGTTGACAGTCCTAATTTCTCTTTATGTGGAAGAGAAACCAGAAAATTGATGATGATGTTTCAAAAGTTCTATTTTATTTCTAATAATAGTTAGAATTTGTATAGAACTTACTAGTCTCCAGATACTGTGCTAAGTACATTATAAATATTATCTCATTTGACCTTTCCAAACCTGGAGAGGTTGATGGATGCTGTTATCATTATCTTATAGTTGAGGAAACTCAGATAAACAGGGCTTAAGTGACTTGTTCAAAGTCACATAGCTATTGACTAAGGTCCCAACATTCTATCATTTGCACCCCCAAGCTTCTTCAAGTTTTGCTGTCAGCTCTCATTGACCCATTCATCCCAAACCACAGTTAACAACTCCCATCTTTTCCCCACAGTTAATTAGTTTCACAAAACAAGCACACTAAACACCAAAATAAACAAATCTGTGCTGTGGCCAGCTTTTGTTGCCATATTCTGAACCTTCTATGTCTGTCACTGTCCTTTTCTGTTTGGGTTCTGTTGCCTACTCTTGATTTAATGATCGTTTTCATGTGGAAGTCCTCTATTTGAAGCAATATATTCCCTAGGCCCTGAAAACCTAAAGAATGAAGATAGTTTCTTTGAGTAGTTTCATCTTTTTTTGAGTTTTGCGATAAATTTTAAGGGGTCAAGTTGACCAACCTCAGTGCTGCTAGGTGGCATTGGTCTTGGATGCAGGAGGACAGGAGTTCAAATCTGGTCTCAGATACTTACTAGCTGTGTGACCTTGGACAAGTCACTTAACCCTGATTGCCCCACATCCAAGATCATTTCCAGTCATCCTGATTCGTGTCTGGCTGCTGGACCCAGATGACTTCAGAGGAGAAAGTGAGACTAGTGACTTAGCACAGCAATCAAATCAATCCAAATGCTTGTTAGGGTATCACCTCCTTGGTGTCGTGGTCTTCAAAAATGAAGGACAAACATTATTAACGTCCAACCTGGACCTGCAAAGGAATTTCTCTACAACCTACTCAAACTGTCTTTTGCCTTTTTGAGATTCTCATCAACTAGCAAAGTGTCTGGCACATTGTGGGACCTCAAAAAATGCTTAATGATGATGAAGAAGATGAAGAGGATGACTGGCAGAGTTCTGAGTACCACAAATACTGCAGAGAATCTCCCCCAAAATCTAAGTAGTACCTTCTTCTGATCCTTCTCCCATGACCCCTGCACAGATAAGATCCTCAGTTTCTCCCTTGCCAGTCTGCAGAGATCAGAAAGAGCCCTGTGCAGGAGGGCCTGAGGTGGGACTGGAAGCAGGGAGCCCAGGCTCTATCTGGTAAAGATGACCCAGGCCACAGAGGAAAGGGGTGACTAGAGGATATCCTCTTTGCAGGAAGCATAAGGGCAGCTGAAAGAACCATGGCCAAGAAGGAGAAGCCAGGACAGGGAAGAATGTCCTGCCAGGGCCAGAAGTCAGGGAGAAACCAAGGTCATCTGAAACCAGAGGAGTCATAAGAGATGACTTTTCTAGAAGAGAGGCTGGAAAGCCTGACTGGAATAACTGGGAGAGACTGGGCTTGCCTGGAAAGAGGAATAACTGAGAAGCACAGATGATGAGCTAGAGGAGACCTTCAAAGTCAACCTCCTCATTTAACAGATGAGGAAACTGAGACCCAGAGAGGTTGCATGACTTTGCCAGGATCATACAACTAGGATCTAACAATCAAGGCTTTAAGATGGTGCTTTCTATGATTCTGCAGAGCTCTACCTAGTGATGATGACCCAGGTAAAGGTTGTCTGGTCTGAGGATAAAGCCCAAGGGTTGCTGGGCCTTGCTATCTGCCCCCTGCAGCACCTCAAGGACCATCGGACCCTTGTGTCCATTCCATGGTTGGATTTTGTCTCCCCTCAAAAGCCGATGCTTGGCCTTTGATCAACACCTCATCAATGCTTTCTGCACCTGCCTTGGTCTCAGGCTCCTAATTTGTCAACAAGGACACATGCATTTTGCCCTACTTTCCTCACTAGGCTGTAGGAACAAGAGCAGTTATACTCTACAAAATCCAAAAATCTCTGGGCAAAGAATTGGCTCTAGGAAGGAAGTTGGGGAGAGGGGGGGATATGGATGAGAGATACAGCCCAGGCTGGGGGGAGTTGGGACTCTGATCTCATCACTCCAGAGGCAGGGTCTCTTCCTTTCATGGGCTTCAGCTCCTCCAGGTCGATCTGGACACCAGTGAGGAAGGATTTATCTTGTAGGAACCTCTTTTCCAGACACTGTAGGGTTGGGCCACTGTGGCTACATCCTTGTCTCTTTCTCCTTGAAGAGACAGCCTTAAGAAGTGAGGCATGTGGTAAGGAAGGGAGTGTTCAGTTGATCCTTGACTCCCCACTACACACAGTCACCTACTCCATCCCAGGATCCTCAGGGACTCAGAGCTGAGTACAGTGGACCAGCGGGTGATGCCCAGACCTCTCACTCTACACAATATAGGAACTTCAGGACAGGTTCTCCTCTAAATGGATGTGGGGTTGCTGACTAGGGAGGCAGGTACCAGGGGACCAGGGTGTTGGACTTCTATCTCAGGTGGCACAGGATGACTAGGCTTAGAGTGAGGTGCAGTGGATGAAAGAAGACAGCTCTTGGGGGGGCAACTTATATCCCTTTTACTTAGCTCTAGTGGGGGGCCATCTCCCACGTCTATCCTGAGGCCCAGCAGAGCAGCTCACAGTCTTCTTCCTCAGGACATCCCTTCCTTCCAGTAACATAACTACCCTGCTACCCATCCTGCTGCTATCAAGCCTTTTCTTTGTCAGACTGAGCATCCCCTGCTCTTCCAACTGAACTAGTCCTTTCTGCATGAGCCTACTGTCCTCCTCTGGACTAGATCCTGTTCATCCATGCTCTCCCCCACACCCCCAAATTGTAGGACTCCCCACTGAACAAATTACCAGAAGGGGACGTGATGAGCTGCAAAGTGCAGGGAGCTTGAAATACAGAGAGTGGGATCCCCTGTTTACTAGCCAAGTGGTCCAGGGCTTGAATCTGTTTCCTCATCTGTAAAATGGGTATAAGAATAATAGTGAGCTGCTGTGAGGTCCAAATGAAGGGGAAAGCGAGTACTCTCTGATGTCCTACAGACTCAAAAATGCTGGTTACTAATTCAATTCCACGACTTCCTGTAGGCCTTTGTTTTGGGTCAGGCAATGGTCTGGGAACCCAAGTCCCAAAGGTCTAAATGCAATAGTCTCTGACCCCAGGGATCTCCCATCTTTTCTGGAGGGTGGAGTGGAGTCAAGATTGGCCTTGTCTGGCTGACCCACTCTTCACACTTCAGCTTCTGGGAACCCAGAGATTCTTTCCTGATGCTATCCTGTCCCCTATCCGTGGAGGAGACCCCCTAGCCCAGGGAAAGGCTGTGGGAGGGAAGGTGTTGGTCACAGATTTAGGAGCCCAGAGTCCAGGTCCAGGTCCAGGCCACAACCCTGGGGGCTCAGTGCTCCCAGGAGAAAAGTGGGAGGGAATTCCCCCAACATCCCTCTGCTGGGAATGGAGAAGGGTCTGAGCTGGGTGGGGGGGGGTCTCCAAGTACTCGGTCCCTCTTTCCCTTCCTCAGGACAGTCCACTCTCCTCCAGAGTCAGCAGCAATAAGGGAGAGGAAAGGGGCTGGGAAGGGGACGCAGGTCAGAGGAGGGTGCGGGAGGATGAAATAAGGGTTCAAGGCCTGAGGTGACCTGGTTGGATTTGTGTCAGGTATCAGGGGATTTTCCAGCCGGTGGAAAGGGATCAGAGAGGGCTTGGGGGCAGAGGGAGCTGGGAACAGGGAGGGCTGGAGGAGGAGAGAACTTGGGAGAGGGGGGCTGAGCTGGACCTCTAAGGGATGCCAATGACCCTACAGTAACAGCTCCCAGGGCTGCATGGCCAGGGGGATGCGATGGCTTGGTTAAGGAGTAGCACGATGGACAGCGCCGGCACAGTGCGATGCATCCCCTGGAGAGGTCACTTGGGTGCTGGAACTGGCCATCCTCTGCCTCAAGGAGGCTCTGACAACTTGGCCCAAAGCTGGAGACAGGTTCAAATTGGAACTCAGCAAGTTAAAATAACTGTGCTTAATATAAAGTAGGAATTCTTTGGTATGAAAGGAAGCTTCCAGATATACCCCTGCTGCCTCAGACTAGCTGAGTTCCTGCCCATAAGATCCACCCCATTTCCCTTCCCTCTTCCCAGTCCATGCTGCCTGTCCCAGTGGGGTTTGCGAGGTCCCCAAGGTGCAGATGAGGACACTTTGTCCATGTCTTCTTTTTTAATGATACTTTTTTTCAAAACAAGATCTGCCCTCTCTGACTCCCAAATATCAACCCCCTACTTCCAAACCTCCCAGCCCCAGCCTTGGGAAAGCAAAAAACAAAACAAAACAAAACAAAAAAAAAACCAAAGTCAAACAATGTAAAATCTCTAATTGGTTCATCTGAATTGAATCCATCAGTGTTCCCCAGTGATCCATCCTGAGCTTTCTGGAATTATAATTGGTCTTTGTGTTGCTCAGATTTCCTAAATCTTTCAAAGTGGATTATCTTTATTATTTTGTTAGTTTGTGCGGTTTCACTGGTTCTGTGTACTCTGCTTCACATCATTTCATCAGTTCATCTAAGTCTTAGCAGAGTTTTCTGAAACCATCCAACTCAGCATTTCTTACAGAACAAAAGAATTCCCTAACATCCTTATACCACAACCAGACATTCTCCTATTGATGACTATCCACTGTTTTCAAAACAGCCACTACAAATCTCATTCTAGATTCTTTGTTCTTGTTGGGAGATAGATGTAAAATAAGGATGGCTGGGTCAAAGGTCTGAACCCCCATTCCATCTAGTATCTGCCCAAGTCAAGTCACAGGATAAAGCTGCTCCCCTAATGGGATTCCCAAGCCCTTGTCTTTGATTCCTCCCTGTCAGTCCTCCCCTTGCCTTTTCCTTTCAGGCCCCTGCCAGCCAGGTTGATCATCTCTTCACTTTGGCACTCTCTTTTCTCCGAGCCCAGGGGACCCCCGGGCTAAAGAGACAAAAGGAACCCCCAGAAGCAAGCCAGTCCAACCCAGACCTGCAAAAGTCCTTTCCACAATGGCTTATACAAGCGGCCTTCCAGTTTATAGACTCCAAGCACTGAAGGCAGTCCAATCCACTTTTGAGCAGTGCTGATTATTAGGAGCTTTGTCTCAAGACTGAACCTACATCTACCTCTTTGTGACTCCCTCCCCCGACCCGGTTGTCCCTCGTTCTCTTCTGCAGCAAAGGAGAACAGCTCCGGTCCCTTTTCCAGATGACAGCCCTTCCTGTGCTTGAACACAACAGACATGCCCCTTGCCGCCCCCATTCCCTCCCCACCCCCCACACAAATACAGTGATCTCAAACATCTTTGTTCATGGGGCATTCTCAGCCCCAATCTCAGTAAATATCAAGGGAAGAGGAAGTTTTAAATATGTAAATCAGATGATTCCTGCTCTGTGATCTGTTTGGCTCTATAAGGTAATTTCTGATTGGTTAACCTAGTGGGCTGCTTGCATCTTTAGGGACTTTAAATTTGAAAAGTTTGCCCAGCCCTTGCCCTGCCATCAGTTCCTAGACCAGAGGGTGCATTGAAAAGACACAAACTTTGGCTTGTACTACATGGGAGTCCTTTCTCTTCATATGATCTCTTGGGAGTATAGTCCTAAGAAGGAACATTCCATTAACTCTCCTTTATTAATTATAGTATTGAAAAAGTTAGGCCAGTAGTAGATAATTTATTTATAAGAAACATTGGGGTGTTGCTAGGTGGTGCAGTGGATAGAGCACTGGCCCTGGACTCAGGAGTACCTGAGTTCAAATCTGGCCTCAGATGCTTAACAATTACCTAGCTGTGTGGCCTTGGGCAAGTCACTTAACCCCATTGCTTTGCAAAAAACCTAAAAAAAAATTGGGTGTGAACAGGGACACAAATGGATACAGAAAAATAGCCACTCAGTGCAGAAAGAGGTTCAAGAACTGTACCTTCCTCAAACCAGAGAAGAACACTAACTGTTCTCTTACATTGGCTGTTATTCATTCATTAGATACTCATCTGACTCTTCAGAACCCCACTGAGCATCTTCTAGACAAGGAGTGGTCTGTGCCATTTTCTTCTCTAGCTCATATCACAGATGAGGAATCTGAAGTAAACAGGGTTTGTGACTTTCCCAAGGTCATGCAGCCTTTGTCTGAGGCCAGATTTCAAATCATGAAAATGAGTCTTCATGACTCTAGGTTTGGCACTTGATGCTACCTCGTAGCTACCCTTATGGGCTTAAAAGGAGAAGGAGACTTTACCAGAAGGCATGAGCTAGCTCCTTGCCATACATGCTGTTCACCATCACTGGATACAAGGGTAGGATCTCACTATCCCAAGGAATTACCTGTACAGCGTGTACTGGTAGCTGAGTGTGGTTCAGACTGCTGGGGCTAGGACTGGGCAGATTTCAGAATATACCACCATAGTAAATTATTTTTCAAAAGTTAACTGAAAAAAAACCTGGAAAAACTAGTTAACCGAGGCAGTTTATCAATAGGAAGCATATTGCTGGAGGGTCATGAGCAGCAATATTAAAAAATAAGCCCCCCAAGCGTTACCCCAAAAGACATTGGGGGAGAAATAGTCACTACCTTCTGGGACCCAGCCCAACAACATGCATTGAAGCTGGGGAAAGAGGTCAGAAATGCTACAACGAGTATAGATAGCATGGTCCTGATACATTTCATGCTAGTGACCAGGAAAGGTGGTAAATGCACTTGTTCCACTTCGGGATCGTTGGCCTTTTTCTCTGGGACTTTGGCACCTTTGTTGGTCTGCTTTGTGACTGACTCAACTGGTCAACTATTTCTTTTTTAGTTGTTTTTTTTTTCTTTTTTTTTTTGCAAGGCAATGGAGTTAAATGGCTTGCTCAAGGCCACACAGCTAGGTCATTATTAAGTGTCTGAGGTCGGATTTGAACTCAGGTCCTCCTGACTCCAGGGCCTGTGCTCTATCCACTGCACCACCTAGCTGCCCTTCAACTGATCAACTATTGCAAGCAAGTCACTTTCCTACTCTTTGGCCATTTTCTCAACAGTTGACTTTCTCTCAGACATTGCCCTTCCCCTGGCTTTGGAACCATCCAATCAACTCTTACATTGTTCCTGAAAGGACTGGGGTTTATCTATTCTTCCAGAAGCCATTCATTTTCCCAGGAGCACTGGATCTAGAATTAAGATTTAAAATCCATCCTGGGAAGCTTACTTTGGGACACTGGGCAAATCACTTGACTTCTTTTTGCCTCAGCTTCCTAAACTATAAAATGGAGATAATCATAGCAATAACTTTTCAGAGTCGTTCAAAATCAATGAGATGATCATTATAAGCTACTTGGCACAGAACCTAGAACTTAAGAAGTGCTGTGTAAAAGTTAATTACTACTGGTTATTGTTCCTGATCCTTACAACAGTCCTAGGAAGTGGGGGTAATTACTATCCCCATTTTATGGAAGAGCTAATAGTAAACTGTAAAGCCTGTAACTTCACTGTTTACTTAAGTCTTTGAGCCTGGTTGGTTTGATATGGGCAGAGAGTTGGAAAAGCTAATGGGGAAAGAAGTTTTCTAGTTTTCTTCATAAATAAGAATAGAGATAAGCGAGTGTATTTTTACAAACATGAAAGAGAAAAGAATTAATGAACAGGTGAATAAAGAAACGAAGGAAAAAGTATTTCTTAAGTTCTTAATATTCATCAGGTACTTGGAAAACTTAAATACTTGGAAAACAAAACTAAGCAAGCATGACTGAGCAGCCATTAAAGAGCTCATACAGGACAAGACAACATAAGGGGAGCCGGACCATGAGGAGGCATGGGAACCCATGGAGCTATTTAGTTTGGAAAGAGTTGGGAAGAGGAAGAAAGCACTGGAGAGAGTCCAGCACAGAGTCTGCTGTCCCAGGAGCAGGGTCCAGGATCTGGAGTGAGGATGAGCAGGAAGGGGGATGACCAGAGTATCAATATATCGAGAACATTGAAAATGTCTGTGGAAATATCAGAACACAGTCCTTGACTGGGTTAGAATGAAATGGGAGGGTGACGTGTCCACCTCCTCCACTTCATAGTGGGTGTAAATAACGTTTAACCTTCAATAATCTGTCTTCAAATATTTGTGAGTCTGTCATGTGGAAGAGCAATTAAAGATGATCTTGGTGTCACAGCTCAAAAAGAAGCAATGAGAAGACATCGCAGATTTAGGATTAACACAATGAAAAATTGTCTGACTCTTAGAGTTATTTGAAGCTTTGGAGAGCCTGTGTCCAAAGAGAATGAGTTCCCATGACTAATCATCCAGAAACTGGATAAACATCCTTTAAAATGGTAGTGAGAGGCTTCCAGGTTGGGTATACCTTAGATCATGTGGGCTCCGAGCCAGGCCTCTACCCACTCCTCCAGATTTGTCTCTCTCCATGCTGACCCCTCTGAAACTCAGAAGACCTTTAAAGACTTAGGACCTTTTCTCTTTGAATTACCATCAAGGTAAGGAGTTCTCTATTCAATTTTGGTCTAGATTTTTTTAAAAAAAGATTTCACATTTGTTTATATAAAACCTAAAAAATTCCCAGACCCAGAATGAGGATTCCTGGACATTGAAATCTTTTCCCTCAAACACTGGTAGTTGGCTCACTGATCCTTTCCTATGTGTGGAGAAGAACTAGTCAGTGTGTACAACTGAGAGAGTTATTTGCACTATCTATATTTGTTCTCATGAGCACAGATGCATGCATGGAGGTGTGGGTGCTGGTCATCACTTTCTACAGAAGGAGGTGGTATCCATGGATGCATTTGTCTGCACTATTGGCCATCACTGGGGTCATGCATTGGAGGATTCTGACCTGGGGAGAAATTCTAAAACAGAAACAGCCTGCTGATCAGGACCTTAGTCACTTTATTCCTCCCTGACTGGGGAGGAGCTGGGCCCCGGTCCTTCCCTCTGTCCATCAGCTTCTGGGAAGGGTTGAGGCTACCTAAGGAAGGAGGAGCAGTAGACTCTATCCTTTAAGGGTTCTCAGGTGCTACAGGCTGGGCATACCTGGAGACTGGGAATGGCAGAGGACCTAGCTGGTTCTCAGTGGGTAGGAGAGTGGGATGTGAGTAACCTGAAGAAAGAAGCAGGTACAGAATATGGGCATTTTGGGATTCAGGCATATGAGGTTATCATAAGAGGCAAGATGCCAGAAATTCTTCCTTCTCTTCCATTTAGTTTACCTCCTACTCATCTAGCTCTAGCTACCTCATCCCACAGCTCACCTTCTCACCTTATATTAGGGTGACATTGAAATTTGTAATTTCATCTTTTCTTGCTTTGCAGAGGGAATATTCTTAATGACTGGTTTCTGCACAGAATTTATGAATGTTTTCCCATGTCTCTTGGCACAGCTTCTCCCCCAAGATGACTTCCATGTGCCTATGCCTGACTGCCAGCTTGAATCTCCTCTCAAATATATCAAAACCCATAATACACAGACTGTAGGAAAACATCTCAAACTCAGTAATTTCCAAAGTGACATCATCTCCCCACTTAACCCTTCCCACTCCATTCAAACTTTTTAATTGCTGTTCAACCTTCCTTCAAATCATCTTGACTTGAAAACTTAGAGTCATCATTAATATCTCCTTCTCCACAATCACTCAGAGCCAATCAATGGTCAACTATCCTTAGTTTCAACTTCCCAAGAAATGTTGCATTCATTTTCTTGTCTACTATGGGTTGAACATAGTGTTAAAATGCCACACATATGCTTGCCCCTCAAAAACTATTTTATGGAGAACTCACATAGGGTAAGCACTCACAAGGGGGTCAGAAGAAGCAATACTGGGACACTAAGAACTTTAGAATTGATTATACAGCATGGGAGACACTGGCACAGGATTGCCCAGCACGGCATGCCCTCATCAGTGAGGGTGCTGCACTCTATGAGGAAGGCAGGATCAAAGCAGCTCAAAGGGAATGTGACATAGGAAGAGTTGGGAACAGGACCTAGAGGGCTGGGGGAAGCAGAGAAGGCTAGGGGAGTAGGAAAGGACTAGGGTGGCAGAGAGAGCTGAGCTGGACCTCAAAGGGCAACTACTGTCCCTTCAACAGCAGCTCCCGAGGTAGCATGTCCAAGGGGATGCAATGGGGTTGGTTAAGGTGTAGGATGCTGGACAGCGCCAGCACCATAGGATCCCCTTGAGCTGGCCCTGGAATCCTGGAGCTCTCCACCCTTCCTTCCAAGAGGACCCGACTACTCCATTGGAAGCCCAAGATTCAAATTGAAAAAGTTTTTAGTCCTTCAATAAGTTTAAACAACTGTTCTTAATATAAAGTACAAATTCTTCGTTAAAGAGGAAGCTTCAGAATTGGCAATGAGGAAGCAAAACTTTCACTTTTTGCAGATCATTTGATGGTGTACTTAACCTACACAAATCAGCAGCATTTCCATATATGAACAACAAAGCCCAAGCCCAAGCCCAAGAGCAAGAGATAGAAAGAGAAATTCCTTTTAAAATAACTGTAGATAGCATTAAATCCTTGGGAATCTACCTCCCAAGACAAACCCAGAAATTGTAAGAACACAATCATAAAGCTCTCCTCCGCCCAAATAAAGTCAGATCCAAACAATTGGAAAAATGCCAATTACTCATGGTTAGGTTGAGCTAATGTAATAAAAATGTTAATTCCACCCAAATTAAATTATTTATTCAGCATCATATCAATCAAACCACCAAACAATTTTTTTACCAAGCTAGAAAAATTAGTAACAAAATTCATCTGGAGCAACAAAAGGACAAGAATAGCAGGGGAACTGATGAAAAAAAATGTAAAGGAAGGTGGCCCAGCTCTACCAGATCTCAAACTACACTATAAAGCAGCCATCATCAAAACTGCCTGGTATTAGTTAAGAAATAGAGTCATGGACCAGTGGATTAGAACAGGTTCAAAAGAAACTGCAGTAAATGACTACAGCGATCTCCTATTTGACAGACTCAAAGACATCAGCCTCTGGGGTAAGAATTCATTATTTGACAAAAATTGTTGGGAAAACTGGAAACTAGTATGGCAAAACTAGGCAGAGAATACATATTATATGTCTTACCAAAAGAAGGTCAAAAATGGGTGCAGGAAATATTCCACCTCTCAGATCTATGGAAAGGGGAGATATTTATGATCAAGTAAGAAATAGAGTTCATTATAAATTGCAAAATGGTTAATTTCAACTATATTACATTAAAAAGGTTTTGTACTCATAAAATAAAAGCTTCCTAAATTAGAAGGAAAAGAGAAAGCTGGGAAACAATTCTCACAGGGGTTCTGATAAAGGTCTCGTTTCTAAGATACATAGAGAATTGCATCAGATTTATAACATTACAAGTAATTCTGCAATTGATAAATGGTCAGAGGATATGAATAGACAGCTTTCAAATGAAGAAATTAAGGCTATATATAATGATATGAAAAAATGCTCCAAGTCATTACTAATGTATTAAGAATACACTAAACAATGTCTTCAGGACTGGTCTGAACAAAAGGAAATTTTTATTTGCTTTTCTGAAGAGAAGGGCAGGCTCATAATCAAAGAACTGCCACCAAGATTCAAACCAAGGAAGATTATGTAGGTCCCCATGAGGGTCCCCCCTCCTTAACCACCTTCTCCTTTAACTGAGTCTCCTGAGGTACAATCATATTTGAAGAAAATCTATTCCAACAACAGGCATAGTGAAAAGAATAAAATGTTTTCATAATATTTTTCTCACCAGATGTTGAGGTAACTTGGGACCTTCAATCACTATCTTAATGAAATAATGTCTATGGTTATACTGACCTTCCAGTTTGCAAAAATAGTCTTATCATAAAGCAGGTGGCTCATGAGCTTCTCTTTTGGAATGCAAGGTCTTTCTAGGAATAATCCAATAATAATATTTATTTTTCTTATTACTTTACCCTGAGAGGACCTCACTAGGAATATTAACCTCGTGAGGGTTTTACTGGAAATATTCCACTCATTATTGATTAGAGAAATGCAAATTAAAATAACTTGAGTTATCACTACACCTATCAGATTGGCTAAGATGACAAAAAGGAAAAATGATCAATGCTGGAGACATTGTGGGAGGATTGGGATATTAATGCTTTGCTGGTGGAGTTGTGAACTGATTCAACCATTGGTTTTTGTTTTTTGTTTAGTTTTTTGCAAGGCAATGGGGTTAAGTGGCTTGCCCAAAGCCACACAGCTAGGTAATTATTAAGTGTGATATCGGATTTGAACCTAGGTACTCCTGACTCCAGGGCTGGTGCTTTATCTACTGTGCCACCTAGCCACCCCTAATTCAGCCATTCTGGAGAGCAATATGGAACTATGCCCAAAGAGAATTAAAATTGATCATACCCTTTGACCCAACAATTCCAATACAAGGCCTATATCCAGAAGAGATCATAAAAAGTAGGAAAGGTCCTCATGCTCCAAAATATTCATAGCAACTTTTTTTGGAGTGGCAAAGAATTGGAAATGAAGGGGATGCCCATCTATTGGGGATTGGCTGAACAAGTTATGGTATATGCATGTTATGGAATACTATTGTTCTATAAGAAACCATGAATGGTCAGACCCTAAAGAAGCATGGAAAGAATTACAGGAAGCTGCAAAGGGAGTAGAGCTGAGAGAACATTTTACACACTAACAACAACATTGTGAATTGATCCACCTTGATGGATGATACAGCTCCTCTCAGCAATTCAGAGAGCTTGGACAAGTTTAGGAAACTATCTGTGGACAATGCTATCCTCATCCAGGCGATGAAAAACAAAATAAAAAAACCCCTACAGAATCTGAATACATACCACATTCACTTTTTAAAAATTTCTTATGTGTTGCTTTCCTATCTCATGGATTTCTTTCTTTTCCCTTAATCCTAATTCCTCACACCAAAAATGACTAATCCGTAACCATGTAAAACATAAAAGTGTATGTACAATTTTCACCTGACTGTTTAGAGGGGAGGGGGGCAAGAAGGGAGGTCAGAAGAAAATTATGAAACTTAAAAATATTCAAATACATGTGGATTTAATAACATGTAATTAGAAAAATAAAATATCAATTGAAAAGAAAAAAATGTTTAAAAGCTATCTAGTCAACATTCTCGAATGCCTGCCAAAAGGAATGAATGACAGGCTCATGACAATGTGATTGCCACTTATAGGAAAATAGTCTGACACCATCATCAGTGCTTATACTCTCACTGTGACAAACAGTGATGAAGTTTAAGAAAAATGAAGACTGGGGCAGCTAGGTGGCGCAGTGGATAGAGCGCCGGCCCTGGAGTCAGGAGTCCCTGAGTTCAAATGCAGACTCAGGCACTTAATAATTACCTAGCTGTGTGACCTTGGGCAAGCCACTTAACCCCATTGCCTTGCAAAAAAAACCACACACACAAAAAACAAACCAACAAAAAACCAAACCTCCCCCGCAAAAGAAAATCTAAAAAAAAAAAAAGAAAAAAAAAAAAAAGAAAAATGAAGACCTGGAGACCCTCATCATCAATGTATGAAAAGAGGACAAGTTTATAATTCTGGGTGACTTTAACACTAGAGTAGGCTCAGATTACCAGAGATGGCAGGGAGTCCTTGGGAGGAAACAGAAACCTACTGCTGAAGACTTGTGTATCTCATGACCTTCTCATCAGAAACACTCCCTTCCATTTACTTAAATGCAATAAAACTTCCGGGATGTAGCCTAGCAGCAAACATTGGCATCCATTAGACTTTGTGATCTTAAGGAAGAAGAGACAGACAGGATGTGAGAGTGACAGAGGCCATTCTCTAAGCTAAGTATTCACCTTCAACCAAAACAATGGCCCCAAGGCAGAATGACTACTAGAAGAATTAGTGTCAAGAGATTAGAATGCCAACCCACAATTGGCAACAGTGGAGGAGAAAAAAAGTGTTAGGGAAATACAGAAGCTCCTACCTGAAAAATAACTCCCCAGGGTTTACCAGCAAGATAGCTCAGCATTTCTAAGAAGGCAGCATTTAATTCCATCTAAAGTAAAGTACAAGCAAAGCTTAGAGTAATACAGGACTTCTGACTCAGTAAGAAGGCAGATGAAATTCAATTTTATGCAGACAGTAACCAAACCAAAATGCATTCATGATGCCCTGAAGGCAATTTATGGGCCAAAGATCTATGGCGCATCTCAACTATTCAGTGCTGATTAAGGAGAGGGATGTGATCCTAGGGAGATGGGCTGAACACTTCCATGGTATTCTTAACAGACCATCATCAGTCAATACATTAGCCACTGACCATTTATTTCAAATTGAAGTCAATAAGTCTCTAGTTGAAATTTCAACTGAAGAGATTTTGAATGTCATTAGGCTCCTTTCAAGTGGCAAAGCACCTGTTGTTGATTCTATTCCAGCTGAGACCTATAAGCTGGGGGATCCACTGCTCATCCAAAAACTGACTGAAATGTTCCAGGTTATATGGCACGAAGAGTTTGTTCCCCCAAGAATTCAAAGATGCCTCCATTGTCCATCTCTATAAAGGTAAAGGGACTAGATTGACCTGTGTCAATCACAGGGATATTTCTCTTTTTGTCATTGCTGGTAAGATTCTTTCCAGAGTTCTTCTCAATAGGCTGATCCTTCACCTGGAAGATGGTCACCTCGCTGAGAGCCTTTTAGATATCTTAAAACTTTTCAAACTTAATTTTTTCCAAAATAGGATTTATTACATCCATCTTACATCATTCCCTTTTCCTTAGTTCCCTTTTCTGTCTGAAGTGAACATCATCCTTCCAATCATCGTCTCACAAGCTTGATATCATTCTCTACTCCTTGTTCCTGCCATTTAACTGCTGCCTACCTCAGTTTCCTCAATTATAAGATAAAGATAATAAAAGGATTTTCCTTTCATGATTGTTGTGAGGATCAAATGAGATACTGATAAAGAGAATAGATAATAGCTGTTACTCTAGGTGCAGAAAGTGAATTCTCCATCTGCAGAAGAGTGAATCACCAGAATCTGGGAGCCAGAATCCCTATCAGCTGCTTCAATAACACAGCATCAATGCCCCAAGCATCAGGAAGCAATTCTAAAAGGGGCTCTGCTGCATTGGACATAAACTTGGTTAAACCAAAGTTTCGTAGAAACGAAGCAAAGCGTTGCTTTGATTGAGAAGGTAAAGGAGAGGGTATGTACCAAAGGGATTAAGGAAGAATGATTGTATATTCTTTGAACTAAGAATCCCTTGATGTTATGGTATTATTGGGCTAAATGGAATTAGAAGGTTAGGCACTGGTCCCAATAATGTGGGGAGAAACAGCCAGTGAGAACCTGAGCTGTCAGCAAAGACTTCCCAGCACCTATGGGTACCTCAGAACCTGACAGGAAGAAGAGCCCATGACACTGCCTTCTCAGTTCCAACCCTTTAGTCCCTTCTGCATAATCAAAGATTAACATCCTCACACACAAAGTGGCATCTGCCAACTCTTCTTGCCCCTCCTTATGGGATCTCCCCATCTTCACCTCTGCTTTCTGGCTATCTTCAAGATTCAGCTCAAATCCTTCCTTCAGGAGAAAGCCTTTCCTGGTCCCTCCATCCCTTGCCCCAAGTAGTGCCATCCACCTGGCATTGCCTCCATCTACTCTGGAGAAATTGTGTAGAGAAGTCACTATTTGTATGTTGGCTCCTCCATTAGACTTTTTAGTTCCTCTCTAGAGGAAGACCATGGTTTGACCCTTTTTTGTGTCCTTAACATTTGGGCCACAATCGCTGCCTAGGAAGGACGTCTTGTTCTCAATGATGATGATGATGATGATGATGATGATGATGATGATAACACCTCCCTGATCTATCTAATAATGTCCCAACTTAGCTCTTGCATCCCTTGAAAGGATCCCTTGAAAGAATGATTTGAGGACTCTGCAAACATGAATGCACACATGGCTGAGGACCTGGGTCTCCCCAGCCCTATGGAAGGGAGTTACTCACCCTTATGGAAGAGTAAGGACAAGCAGGGCTGAGGATCATCTGGCATCTGCTCATTTCTGGCTCTGTGCAACTGCCCTTGGTTCCCACATTTCCCACCTCCAGGCCAGAGTCTGTCCCCCCACACCTGCATCAACTCCTCCAGAGCCATCAGATCAGCCGATGAGATCTGGTCACCAGTGAGCAAGGGCTTGTCCTGCAGGAACTTCTGCTCCAGGTGTTGCAGGAATTGACTCATGAAGGCCATGTTCTTGTCCACTTTCTCCTTGAGGATGTGAATATTGAACAGAGGATTCAGAGACTGGCAAGGTCGAGAGACAAGGGTTCAATCTCAACTCCACACAAAAGGTCACCTTCCCAACTCCAGCTGGGCTCATTTCCCCACTTGAGAACTTTATGGCCTTCAATAAAGGTATAAAGGCCAGAGCAGGTTGGGAGGACTCTCTTGCCCATTGCCCTCCAGTCTTACCTGAAACCATAGCATCATGCCAAAGGTTCCTTGAATGGAATCAGCATTCCAGGATAGATATTCTTCCACCTTTGCTGGGTCCTGCAGGTCTGGAGCATCCCAGTGATTTGGAGTCTTGTATTTCTGATTCAAGTAGTGCAGGATGGCCACAATGAGCCGGGATGAAGGACAGTCTTGGTCAGGGACTCCCACTGACTCCTTCTCAGCATTCTCTTCCTCCTACCTTCTTGGGGCACATTTAGGCTTAGCAGTGCATTTGCATAAAGAGACTTTCAAGAATTCAACCACTTCCTTTGGATCCAGCATGCGAAGGGTGGGTTTGTTAAGAAGTGAGGGTAGAGAACACAAGACTATATGATTTCACTCCCAGGTCAGTACACTGGCCTTTGACTTTCTCTTCTTGATAGAGCCAAAGGGTCTCTGGAATAAGCTAAACAAATGCCCTTGAATTATACTAGGAAGAAAAAAAAGAAGAAATTTAGTCACTTTCTCTATGTAATTTAAAGATCCCATCCAAACTCAAAGGTCCTCTCCTCGCTACCACTTCTATCCACTTCATATGCTTCTCTCTCTCTCTCTCTCTCTCTCTCTCTCTCTCTCTCTCTCTCTCTCTCTCTCTCTCTCTCTCTCCTCCTTCTTTTCTTCCTCACTTTCTCAGTCTTTTTGTCTGTTTCTCTGTTTTTGTCTTTTTCTCTGTCTGTCACCTTCTCTTTCTCCTTATGCCCCTGAATATCTCTCTGGTCTCCAAGAAAGCTGACATCTTGTAGGCAAGGTCATTTACTTTACAGTGCAGGTCCTTGGGATGGATGATGTCTGAATCCTGATCAGCCATTCAAGACCCCATCATCTTTCTCTCTCTGTCCTAGTCTGTCCTTCCTTTCTCTCTCTTTTACACCCCATCCTTCTTAGCTGTGCATTAACTCTACAAATAAAATCAACAACTGATAATGTCCCCTCAAAAACCTCTCAAAGACAGATAGTGAAGATAAACATGGGAATAAAAGGAGGGTGTGAGTGTAGGCAAACATGGGGCTGCACTAGATGATCTGTGCCAAGGGCCCAGGAAAGGCACCTTTTTGCCAAGGTAAAATTTCCATCTTTCAGGGCCAGCAGTCTCTTCTGTTTACCTTGGCAAAGTCATCAGCCAAGTGCTGCCCTAAAGAGAGAGCAGATGTGTGTAATGAGGCAGGAAGGACCCTCTCCTCTCCCCTCCAGGCTGTAGTCCTCAGGGAGCTGTCCATTGGTTCTTGGTACTTGGGCATCCTGGAAGGGGGCTGAGATACTGATTTTCCATTTTCTCAGTGTGGGGCAGTTGACCAGGATATTGGGATTGTTGCGATTGCCCTCACTCTTTGGGACTCCATTCCTAGAGACAAGGCCTGTCTAAGGAAGTGAGTCAGAGACGGAGGATATGAAGGAGGTCAGCTCAAGGGCCAGGTAGGGAGAACAACTCTGATGGGCTCTTCCATTTTCTCTTGTCTAAACCCCTTATTCTAGAAGAGGAAAAAGCAGGTGAAAAAAGCAATCAGAAGAACTCTTATTCTTTGTCTACTTTTTTGTTTTTTAGTTTTTGCAAGGCAAATGGGGCTAAGTGGCTTGCCCAAGGCCACACAGCTAGGTAATTAGTAAGTATCTGAAGTCAGATTTGAACTCAGGTACTCCTGACTACAGGGCCAGTGCTCTATCCACCGCTGCCACCTAGCTGCCCCTCTTTGTCTACTTCTAAGCCAAAGAGAGAAATTAATGACTCCAGTGGAAATGATGGAACAATTCCCACCTTAGAGTCTGGGATTTTGTTGTTCAGTCATTCCCAGTTATCCAACTCTGTGTTTCCATTTGAGCTATTTTTGGCAGATACCAGAGTGGTTTTGCCATTTCCTTCTCCAATTCATTTGACAGATGAGGAAACTAAGGTAAACAGAGTGGGGTGACTTATTCAGGGTCACACTGCTTAAGTGAGCTCAAATTTGAACTCAGATGAATCTTCCTGATTGGAAGCCCAGCACTTTGTGCACCATGGCTCCACCTAGTGGCCCTTGGGTTTACCCTTGAGTTTGTGACAAAGCAATGCAAAGTAGGCAGGGTCTCCTAGGCACCCCAAATGTCTGCAGAACAGCTCCCAAAGTGTCCAGGGAACGTTTAGGTCCCATCTCATTGACAAATCAGCTGCAAGGGATGTTAACCAATGGATAGCTCTCAACAATGAGATTAATTTCTGAAGGTGCAAAGAAATGATTCCAGGAGATATAGAAATAGTAGAGGTGTCTAAAGAGCTGGATGGGAGACCCCCGGGAGCTCAGCACTCCACTCAGATCTTTTGAACAATGAGCTCATTGTACTGGCAGGTGGGAGAATGGAGTAGCCCTATCATAGAGAGGCTACAGCCAGTATTTTGACAAAGTGTCTCATCTGATCTGTGTGTAAAAGATGGAGAGATAAGGCAGATGATGATCCAGGTGGGTGGACTAGAGGCAAAAGTCAGGGAGGATTCAGAACCACACCAAAGTCATAAAGTAGTGGATGGTGTCTTGGAAAATATTCTCTGTTTTTCGTTGAAGGTATCAGATTTTCCAGGTGCAGTGGAGCTGGGTAGGAAAGTCAGTAGTGAGATGACTTCTTCTCCCACCTGACTCCAGTCCTTCTGACTTGACCATCCTCTCCCAGAATCTCTTCCTCTTGCCAGATCTCAGCAACCCTGATACTTGCACCTCCTGGGAATGTTTGCCTGGGGATCTCTTCCTCCCTCTGCTTGGGTAGTGTAGATCTATCTAAGGAGGGCACTAGCCACCCCTTCCTCTGACTTGCTACGGGCCTCTGCACTAGAGGTGGTACTTCCCTTTTCAGCTTTTTATTTTGTTTTGTGTTAATATGTTGTCTCCCTTTACAACAGGAGCCCCATTGGGATAGGCATTGTCCTTTCCTTTTCTTTGGGTCTCTCAGCATGTATCCAACTCTTTAAAGGTTTGCAAAGTGACTTGAATTCATAACTCACTTATCCTCACCACCACTTTGTCAGTGGATATTGTTATTCTCACTTCCAGTAGAAGAAAACCAAGGTTGATAAATGTTGTTACTTGCTCAAGTTCACAAAACTGGTGACTAAGGTAGGAGCCAGGTCTTCCCTGTTCGTCAAGGGCAATTCTCTACCCACTGGATGAAATCCTGAGAGACTGAGGAATTCATTGTTATTACAATGGAGAAAGGGGGCTTTCTTCAGTTTATTTAACCAATATTAATGACCTGAGGATCCTGAGCTTAGTTGATTAAAAATAGATTATGGAAGTTGTATTCATTAATGGGAAATATACAGACATAATCCCTGGTTTGATTTTGGTGTTTTAAGATAAATTGTGAGTCTGAGTCAAGTAGCCGACTCTTTCCAGAGCAGCCCTCAGTGTCCTTCTCCCCCTATGGGTCCTCTTTCCAGGATGAAGGGAGAACTCTCAGATAGCAGTGATGGAGGATAACCCAGCCTCAACTCCTGAGTCCATTAGAATGGAATAGCAAACAAATCTGAACTAACTCCTGTTTAGGCCAGTCTACAAGAAATACCATAGGGTTGTGCACCAGGAACCCTGGACCATAAATCACAGCCTTGGGTAACCCATGGGCATTCCCGGTCTTTGCCATCCCTTGGTTAAATTTATGACAAAAATCAAGCTAACTTGTAATACCATTAACTTGCATTATGAGTAGCCCCTCTAAGTGGACTTTTCTATGTGCATTCAGGGTAACCACATATGCACTTCCACCAAAGTTAGGTGACCCTCTCATAGCAACAATCCCCTCCCCAATTACCTGGTGAAAACAATGCCTTTTGGCCCTTTAAACACCCTTGCCTTGCAAGCTTCACTAACTTGATGACCTCTCACTTGAGGAGTCTAGCCTACTTATCATTAATAAATTTTATTGCTTGGTTCCGCCCCACTTTTCTGCCTCCGGCTTCCCAGCAATCCCTTGGCTTTCTGTTCCTCATCTCAATGGTCTTTTCCTTCCGACTAGTTTAGCCAGATTGGAGAGTTTTGTTTTCCCGCATAATCTGATGATCTTTAGACTACTTCATTGATTGTTTTCGAAAGAATAATTCTTTGGCCAACAAAGGCAAGCTGTTTAATGTGGTTCTGGGATCCAGGGCTGTCAGCGGTGATAGAAGAGTTTCTATTGCTTAGGGAAGCTAGTAGGGAAGGCAAAAGAGGAGAGAGCTGAGAGGAAGGCAAAGATGGAGAGAGGAGAGGGGAGGAAGAAGGGAGTAAAAGGAATGGAGGCTGGGAGTTGGAGAGGAAGAGCCCTTTTCCATAAGGTTTACTAGGTCCACTAGAGAACCAAGGAGCATTACCAACAGTTAGGCGCCCGACAGAACTGGGGCCTCCTGGGTTGTCTGAGAGGAAAACCCGAGGGGCTGGGGGGTCAGGGAGGGAGGAGTCTGCCTTCATCACTGGTGGCAGCTGCAGGTTCTAGCTGAGCCAGGGAAGCTAGTCTTCCAGATGGCTGGAGATCTGGGAGCGAGGAGGGCCTGGGATCAAGGTCTCCCTCAGATCCAGACGGACCGGGCCTGTCCAAGCCTCAGAAACCCTGGCAGCACTCCAGGATGGTGAGCACCAGAAGTAGTGGAGGAAGGGATCTCTTGATGGGAGCTTTATAAGTCAGGTCAATGAGTTCCTACTCAGTGGCATGGGCAGCTAGGCGGTGCAGTGGATAGAGCAATGGTCTTGAAGGCAGGAGGAAAGGAGTTCGAATCCAGACACAGATATTTGCCACTTATTAGTTGTGTGACCTTGGGCAAGTCACTTCATCTTGAATGCCTCCATCCAGGACCATCTCCAGTCGTCCTGATCCATCTCTGGCCCCTGGACTCAGATGGCTCCAGAGGAGAAAGTGAGGCTGAGGACTGAGCACAGCCCCCTTGCTCCAATCCGATTCATGTGCGTGTGAAGGCATCACCTCCCAGAAGTACTGCTCTTCTTCCAGAATGAAGGACAAACAACAAACCCAAGAGGCCGCACTGCCCAAGCTCCAGGGACACAGTTTCAAGGTTTCTTTGGTTCAGTTTTTTGGTTTTATTTCTTGAATCCTGCCTCTCTAACTGGGGAAAGCTAATGGTCAGAGCTCCAGGAGGAGGCACAGGAAGCCCAGTCCCCTTCCCCCCAAAGGCCTACTGAGTTAAGGAGGGAACTGAATCAGCCCCAGCTCAGCGCCCCCCCCCACCAGACCTGAGGTCCAGTCTGGGCTCAGAGTAGGAGGAAAAGGTAAGGAAGAAAAGGTAAGGATGCCCCTAGGCAGAGCAGGGGGCAGGGGGCGGAGAAAGGTCTGTGCATGGAAAAGACAAAGTGACAGGCAGGGAGGGAGGTGGCCCCTAGATGGCCCTGCCCCCTTCCCCTCAGGAAGCCACGGGGAGGGGGGAGGCTCCCTTTCCCACCCTGGTGGCATCAAGCAGGTGGGATGGAAGATCCACACAGAGATGGGGGGGGCAGAACACCGGTCCTTGCCCCCTCCTTCTCCTCTAATTAAAGGTCCCTTAAATGTTGGGAGGCCACAGGAGGAAAGTTTATGATCATATTGAGTTCTTGACTCAGTTTCCTTTTTAGTCTTTCCTTCCCCACCCCAATGCCTCTAGGATGGAGTTGGGGGGGGCTGCTCTCTCTTCCCTAAGAAGCTCGGCTGTAGCCCCTGCCCCCCCACCGCAATCTGTCTCCCCCATCCCCACTTTCAGCCTGAAGGGGGAAGAGTTAGGACTTGGCTGGGCTGGACTCCCCCAGACTGGAGCTGAACTCGGGGTGAATGGGGGTGGGCTTTGTTTAAGGCAGCGTCAAAGATTGTTGGGGGACCAGTGTTTGGGGCTGGAGGCTCACCCTGAAACAGCTTCATTCTCTTCAGCTCGAAGTGGATTGCAATTAGCCTCGGCAAAGAGACAGACCACACAGCAGGGCTGGGAGATCAGGTCCAGGTAGAGGTCCAAGACCATGGTTGTGAAGAGGTCAATATCTGAAGATACCTGACCTGGTGGACATGGCCCAAGTGTGGCTCCAGGGCAGTCCTCAGTCCTGGGGAGGCAGGGAGGATTGGAGGAGACTGGTGCTTCATGGAGGCAGAGTGTGATCTCCCCCCACCCTACTCCCTGGATCTGTGGGTGCAAGGCCTGTGGGGGAGGGTGGGAGGTGAAAGCCCAGGGTTCTGGAACTACACCTGCTCCCCCCACCCCAGAGAGCTGACCTGTGGACAGGCCAGCCTCCATCTCCCTGGGCCTCCTTCCTTCTCCCAAGCCAGAAGTCCGGGCTGTGCCTGATGAGGATGCCACCAACCCGGCTGCCCTTTCCTTGTCCCCTTCCCACCCACCTGCTTCCCCCACACCCCCATCTAGTTCTGCTCCCCTGGCCCTCCACCCTTCCCTCCACTCCTACCTCTTACAAAGGATCTGGAGGCTGAGGCCTTCCTTCATGAATTCTCTGCCCTTCCATTTGCTGCCTGTGAGATCTGGGCAATTCTACTTATTCTCTTTCTCCAGGCCTCAGTTTCCTCATCAGGAAAATGAGGGGATTGCTGGACTAGTTGGAGGAATTATAATGTTTGCTCCAGGTCTGAATCTATGATCCCATGTCTGATGGAGGGGCTTGGAAGTGTGTGTGGGGGAACAGGAGGAATAGGAAAACAGACAGATAGGCAGACGCAGACACAGACACAGACACACACACACAGACACAGACACAGACACAGAGGTACTTGTTAATGGGAAATCATCCAAATCTTTTTTTTTCAAAGTTGGGATCCTTTGAGTGACTTCTGGACAGAAGATCCCTCCCCCCCACCCCCTTTCTGGACCACAGAACTTCTCTCTCCTGGCAAAAGAAGAAAAGCAGGTTCTGCTGATGCCTTTTGCTTTTCTTTCAAAGTCATTGCTGAAGAGACAGCAGCCCCATCTCCTTTCTCAGAACAATCCCTCACAGCTGGGAACAGTGTAAACCAGGTGAGCAAAGCACCTGGATACAGTAGTGCCTCTGGCCAGGCAGGCCCCTTCTTGTCTGTCCCGGTAGCGTCTCTACTGGACGCAAGGGGAGTTCTGGAGGTTTCCATTGACTTCTGTTTACAGACACTTCTGGATGCTCTCTGTAGCAATCTCTTAGCATGGTTCTGCTTGCCTGGCTCTCTGGGAGCCCAGAGGAATTCCCATCCTAGTGGCCGTTTGGGGGGAGCAAATCATGGGAAGCAATGTGGGCCCTAGGAGGCACCGTGCTGTAAGCATTCACGGAAGGTTCCTTTGCTCTAAGGCTTAAGAAGAATGAGAAATTCTAATAAATAATGACTCAAAGTTATACAATATTTCAAAGTTTGAAAAATTCATTGAATTCTTAAACCAATCCTTGGTGGGAGTGCTGATACTTCTAATTTGAAGATAAAGAAACCAAGTAAGAGAAATCAAACAACTTGTCCAGGGGAGGGAGGAAGAAGGGAGGAAGGAAGAGAGAAAGGAAGGAAGGAAGGATGAAAGAGAAAGAAAGAGAAAAATAGCATGCTTTAGCCTCTATTCAGACAGTATCAATTCTTTCTCTGGAGCAGATAACATGCTTCATCAGTCCTTTGGGACTGTTTTGAGTCACTGTATTACTGAGGATAGCTAAGACATTCATCACAAAACTTTGTTGTTACTGTGTAGGTTCTGCTTACTTCACTCTGCATCAATTCATTGAAGTCTTTCCAGGTTTATCTGAAATCATCCAGCCTGTCATTTCTTTTAGCATGATAATTTTCCATCACAATCATAGAGCACCACTTGTTTAGCCATTTCCCATTGGATGGGCAGCCTTGCAATTTCCAACCTCTTTGCCACTACAAAAAAGCTGTTTAAATATGTTGCACAAATAGGTCTTCCCATCTTTATGGGACTTTTTTGATGTCTTTGAAATACAGATCTATTAGTGGTTTTGCTGGATCAAGGGTATAACAGTTCAATAGATCTTTGGCCATAGTTTCAAATTCAAATTGTGTCTGTGTCCGTGTCTGCCTATCTGTGTTTCTCTTTCTATTCCTCCCCCACCACTTCCCACCCCCTCCATCAGACGTGGGATCATAGATTCAGGCCTGGAGCAAACATTACAATTCTTTCAACTAGCTCATGGTTTTCAAATTCTCCAGAATGGTAGGATCACTTCTCAACTCCATTAGTATCATATTAATAATTTTATATAAGAAGGGAAGCTAGGTGGTGCAGTGGATAGAGCACTGGCCTTAGAGTGAGAAAGACAAGAGTTTGAATCCAGCCTCAGACATTTACTAGCTGTGTGACCTTGGACAAGTCACTTAACTCTGCCTCGTATCCAGTGTCATTTTCAGTCATCCTGATTCATAACTGGACCCAGATGGTTCCAGAGAGGAAAGTGAGGTTAGTGACTTAGCAGTTCACTCAAATCCAGTTCATATGCTTGTTGAATCACGGTTAATTCCTGATAAAGTCCTCTTAGGGTTAAAGAAATAGAAATGTTTATGTCAAGAAAAAACCTTGCATTCCAAAGGGGCCCAAGACCTCGACATCCTATTTTGCAGAGAACTATTTTGCTGACTGAAGGCACATCCTGACCTATATCCTGATCACAAATTTTGCTTTCTCCAGTCAAAATAGTTATGAAGGTTGTTAGGACCTCTAAGTCACTTCACCATTTGGTAGGAAATATATTATGAAAACTTTAGATTCCTTTCTTTGTGTCTGTTGCTGGGGTAGATTTCTGAGATTAGACTGTACCCCCTAAAACCCAGCCAATGGGCTCAAGGGGAAGTGGACTAGGGTCAGGGAATTGTGGTTAGGGCTTATATAAACCAAACTTGCTGGGCTTTCAGTGTGGTTCCCTGATTTACACCATCTCAGTGTGACTGTGAGCTTGCCCTTTTCTTGAAAGAAGCAAAACTAAGCCTGACTATCTTTTGCTCAGACTCAGTCTCTCAGAATTTATTTTAGGGTAACTGTACAGTTATTGGGGGATTATTCAGGATTTTGAACCTTCTTAAGACTCTGTTGGAAATGGGTACGAGCAGGTGCCACACCATATAATTTTGGTGGCTCAGCTCAGTGTCTGAGTAGATTCCCTGAGGAGTGAAGAAGGAATCCCAAAGAGAGATTCAGTCCTGAGCAAAATCAAAAGTCCAAATACCTCCGGAGGCAATATAGCAAGGGAGACAGTCCCCACCATGGAGCTGACCCCCAAAAGTTACCACAGGTCCATAAGTTTGTGTACACAAGCCCAGGTAAGCAAGACCTGTGAGTCTGGGAAACCTTAAAATAGTTAGGACAAGACCAATGAACCTCTGGGTGACCTGACCTCTGACACACCTAAGCAGTTTGAATCTGTACCATGTAAAATTAAAGGTAGGAGTGGAAATACTCCCGAGTTGCTAGAGTTTATGGGGCAAAATTCCAAAGAAGCCCAGGTGGCTCAAGTCTATAGGGCAGGAACATCTCAGATGGTTTGAGTCCATAGAGATGGGAGGGTAGAATTCGAAAGCAAATGGCAAAGAGCCACCATTACTTCCTGAAGTGCAGGCTGACAGTCCTCTAGGATCTAGACTTAGTGATTGGGATGAAGTACCAAAATATCAGGGAAAAGATAAGGGGGAAATGATTAAATATAATTTGGTCTGGGGCCCTATTTAGAGGAAAGATCTGGCCAAAGTTTGGTTCCTCTGAGGACTGGGTATGCCAAAATTTGAATCTCTATGTAAATTCTAATCTCCTAATGAAGAAGAAGTAAATTTTGCAGCCTTATGGCTACCTATGGTGGATCAACTTGTAGTAAAGGATGAATGTGGAGAGAAGGAAGAAAAAGCTAATCCTAAACTATGGGATCCTTTATTGACACTTCCTCCTCCCTCCATCCCTTTGCCCATACTCATCCTGGTTCTGGACCTGCAACCTCCACCTTCAGCCCCTCCTAAACCACCAAAGGAGGAGGTGGACAGAGGAGACATAATTGACTTAGCAGGACCCACCACAACTTCCCCACCTGCACCCCTGAAAGCAACTTCTGAAAGATCAGGAAAATTTTTCTTTCCTTGGGCCAACCAAAATGTACCCATTAAGGGAAGTTCCCATGGCACAAGGGGGAATTGGGTATGTGAATGCCCCTTTAAGCAAAAGCGAAGTGAGGAATTTTAAAAAGGAGATGAAGGTTTTAATTGAAGACCCAGAAGGGGTCACTGAACAGTTTGCACGGTTCTTGGACCCTAATCTGTACATATGGTCTGAGTTAATGACAATTCTAGGAATTTTGTTCACTGGAGAAGAAGAGGGACAGATCAGGAAAGCTGCAATGAAAGTGTGGAATGACTCCCACCCCTTAGCACAAGGAGGACCTAGAGGGGAGAAGTTCCTGTTGCAAGATCCAAATTGGGACCATAACAATGCTGCCCATCGGGAGGAGCATATCGAAGATTTAAGAGATATAACATGATCAGAGGAATTAGGATGGTAGTGCCTAAGAATCAAAATCTTAATAAAGTTCAAGAATTCACCAGGAGAGGGATGAACCCTCTTCTACTTTCCTAAACAGGTTAAACGAACAAAGGAGGAAGTACTCTGGTCTGGATCTAACCTGTCCTACAACCCCAAATCTGCTTTATAGTTTACTTTGTGATTAACTAATAGCTAGACATTAATAAAAAGCTGCAAAAATATTGAAGGGGGGACAGACCATGCCTATAGAGGCATTACTGGGGATGGCACAAAAGGTGTGTGTGTGGGAAAGAGAGGGGAAGAGCAGAAAGAAAAAGATGGACCAACAGCTAATAATGAAGTCAATAGATAAACAGAACCAGCCAATCTCAAAGTCAATGAAGCAACAGGAAAGAGTGCTGATTGTGGCTGCAGACAGAACAGATTGTAGCTAAATCAGCCATGCATTCCTAGAAAGGGAATCTGCCATGCAGGGGATGAGACAGATTAATCGGATTTCAGGCAGTTGTGGAAACAATCCAAACTGCAAAGGCCTTAGACCCATTGGCTGATCGAGCCACTCGGACCCAAAAGGCGATCATTCAACATAGGTTAGTACTGGATTAGTGTTTGTGGAAAGCTAAATTTGTCAAATTGCTGTCTGAAGATTGATGATAATGGTAAACAAGTCAAGGAAATCACCAAGGGTATTAGGAAGATCACCCATGTCCCAGTACAAACCTGTGTTTCTTTCTGATTGCAGTTAGTGAAGTGATTTTACTCCCTATCTGTTTATCCTGCATGATACAACTAATCACCTGAATAGTTCAAAATGTTATATTTTAAATGATCAGGATTGAAGGAATGACAGAGGATTCTGTTCACCTCATGATCCTAAAAGGTCGGGGATGGGTTCCACCTGAACAGGAAGAAAGAATAGAACCTGAGGGAAGTGATGAATCTGAGAATCTTGCTGAAGGGGTATATCAAGGATGGTGTGGGAGGACTTCAGAGATTAAGTAATAAGAGAGGGGATTAAATGGGTTAATTTCTGATGAAGTCCTCTCAGGGTTAAAGAAATAGAAATGTTTATGTCAAGAAAAGACCTTGCATTCCAAAGGGCCTAAGACCTCAACATCCTATTTTGCAAGAGAACTATTTTTTTCTGACTGAAGGACACATCCTGACCTATATTCTCATCATAAATTTTACTTTCTCTAGTCAAAATGGTTATGAAGATCATTAGGACCTCTAGGTTACCTCACCATCTGGTGGGAAATATATTATGAAAACATTACATTCCTTTCTTTGCTTCTGTTGCTGGGGTAGATTTTCAAGAATAGACTATATCCCCAAAACCCAGCCAATGGGTTGAAGGAGAAGTGAGTTAGGGTGGGAGAATTGGGGTTGAGGTCTATATAAACCAAACTGGTTGTGCTTTCAGCACAGTTCTCTGACTTACACCATCTCAGTGTGATTGTGAGCTCACCCTTTTCTCAAGAAAAGCAAAATAAAAACTATCTTTTGTTTGGACCCAGTCTCTGAGAATTTATTTTAGGGTAACTGTACCCCACACATTGTCATGGCATCACCTCCCTAATATCATGGTCTTCTTCAAGAATAAAGGACAAATATTATTATACAAGAAGACTTGACTTAGCAGGAACCTGCTCATGGGTCTACTATCCTCAGGTGTCTCCTCATTCCATTCCATTCTGCCAAAGACAGCATCTTAAAATAGAGATCTACCTGTGTCAGCACCTTCTACTCAATGACCTCTAGGAGCTCCCCATTACCTCCAGGATCACTTCAATTCAATAAACATTTATTAAGCAGCTACCATGTTCCAGTCACTGTGTTAAATTCTGGGAGTATAAAGTAAGAAAAAGAAAGACAGTTCCTAACTCCAAGGAATTTACAATCCAATAGCCAAAGACAATATACCTAAGAAGCTGGGGGTGGGGTGGGTGGAACACAACCGGGTATCCAGCCTGGGGGCATGATGTTCTGAGACCCAGTAGGGCCAGAAGTGGAGAATGGAGAGGTGGAATGGTGGGTTTTGAACCCTCTCTATGAATTGATTGGTTGGTTGGTTGGTTCTTGTCCTTCTTTATGGAAGAAGATCAAAATGGCATCACTATGTTTGAGACAAATTACAGTGTATCTGACTGTGGTTGATCAGACCTATATGAGCTCAATTCCACAGGTTAGGCACAAATAGTCCATGTGAATACCTGGGATGGGTACTCTAAACTTACATATGTCACATTTCCTTTGAGTTGCTTTCCTTCTGCCTTGCTCATAGAGTTCAGCCCCTTCATTGATGAGGACACACCAAACTGGATGGTCTTGTGCAAGGGTCGCCTATTCTACACAATCAATTCCAAAGTTCTTATGAGAGACTTTCAAGGTGTCCCTGTATCAATTCTTCTGACCTTCTTATGAGCACTTACCCTATGTGAGTTCTCCATAACATAGTATTTCTGGCAAACATACTTCAGGCATTCTAACAATGTGTCTAGTCCATCATAATTACACTCTCTGTAGCAATGTTGGAATGCTTGGTAGTTTGACTCGAGAAAGAACCTTAGTGTCTGATATCTTCTCCTGCCAAGTGATGTTCAGAATCTTCCTAAGATGATTTAAATGGTGCTGGTAGACTATCCAGGTTTCACGGATATATAGAAATGATGTCAGCACAAAGGCTTTGTAAATCTTCAGTTTGGTAGTCAATCTAATACCTTTTCTCTTCCATACTTTCTTTCAGAGGCTCCCAAATACTGAGTGAGCTCTGGCAGTCTGTGTTAATCTTATTATCAATGTGTACCTCCCTGGAAAGGACACTACTAAGGCAAGTGAACTTGCAGTACACAAGGCTTCTCTATTTGCTGTTCCACATATGGATGGTGTGATACTAGCTGATGGAGCACCTGGGTGTTCTTAATGTTCATTGTTTTCTGTAATTTTTATTTGTTTAAGGCAGTGGGGTCAAGTGGCTTGCCCAAGATCATACAGCTAGACAATTATTAAGTGTCTGAGGTCGACTTTGAACTCAAGTCCTCTTGACTCCAAGGCTGGTTCTCTATCAACTGTGCCACCTAGTATCTCAGTGTTATTTGTTAGACCAAAATGAGCCCAAATAGCAGAGAATCAGCCCATACTTGGTTGTATCTCAGTTTCAGAAGTGGCATCAAGTGCCCAATGTCTACACACAGAAGATCATGCACCAACACTCCCTCCACTTTGACCTTAGCTTGTAGTTTTTTCGAGAACTTGCCATCAATGTGGTAGCTGACTTGAATAGACCTGAAATCAATTTATGGGCCAAAGACCTGTGGCCAAAGCATCTCAGCAACTTGGTCCTCATAGGTCCACAGTGATTAACAACAGGGACATGATCCCAGAGAAGTAGGGACACGATCCCATAGTTCTTAACAGACCATCAGCAATGCAGAAGCCACTGACCATTTACCTCAAGATGAAGTCAATCAGTCCCTAGCTAAAATTCCAGCTGAATAAGGGGGCTTGAATGCCATTAGGCTCCTTTCAAGTGGCAAAGCACCTAGTGCTGATTCTATTCCAGCTGAGATCTACAAGGTGTGTGTGGGGTCCATTTCTCATCTAAAAACTGACTGAAATTTTCCAGGTTATATGGCATGAAGGGGTTATCCCCCCCAAAATTCAAGAATGCCTCCATTGTCCATCTCTATAAAGGTAAAAAGATAATAGATTGTTCTGTGACAATCCCCGGGTACAACTCTTTTAGTCATTGCTGGGAAGATCTTGCCAAAGTCCTTCTCATTAGATTAATTCTTCTCCTGGAAGAGGATCACCTCCCTGAGCCAGTGTGGCTTCAGAAAGGGTGGAGAACAATCAATACAGTGTTTGCTGTCCAACAATTCCAGGAAAAATGCAAAGAGTAGATCAGAGGTCTCTACACAATGTTTGTAAATCTGACCAAGGCCTTTGATACTGTCAATTGGGAGGGTTTATGGAAAATTATATCAACATTTAACTGCCCAGAGACATTCATCAGTATTGTATGTCAGTCTCATGACTGTGTGCTTGTCCAGGTTCTGGATAGTGGACAATGCTCTGGAGATTTCCCAATCACCTATGGAGTTATTGCTCCCATGTTTTTAGCATGATATTTTCAGTCATGTTACCAAACCCTTCCTTGAGGATGAATATGGCATCAAGGTTAGCTGATGCCAACTTCTTCAACTTGAAAAGGTTATAAGCCAAGACCAAAGAGGAGGGAGTTCTGGTCTTCTCTATGGTTGAAATGTGATGTTGACACATGCATAAATTGAATTTAAGTAAGACAGAATTGTACAAAGTCATCTGCCTCACTCTCTCCTCCAAAGTCATCATGTGTGACCCTGGGCAAGTCATTTAGCCCTGATTGCCTTGAATCCAGGGTCATCTCCAGTTGTCCTGATTCAAATCTGATCACTGCACCCAGATGGCTCTAGAGGAGAAAATGAGGCTGATGACTCAGCACAATGTCCCCCTAAATCAAATTCAATTCCTCTCTATGAAAGAAAGACTTTGAATGATTTTTATTGTTCTACCCTCAAGCCTTCCAATCAGAGGAGAGAGGCTCCTGAGGGAGTTTAGAAGGTGTCACTTTGCAGGGTGATTCTATTTCAAGGTGATTAGCTTATCCTGGAGGAAAGGATGATGCTCCCTGGAGTAGAAAACAAAGAGAACTGCTCATGGAAAATGAAGTAGTTTGAATATCAAATCCTTTGATCAGTATGTAAAGTCTTTCCCAACATGGCTCCAGTCAACCCTTCCAACCATATTACATATTACAAGTCACAGGATCAAAATAACTGGAGAGAACTTCAGAGGCATGTAATTCCAGCCCAGTTCTTTTCTTTTATAAATGGGCCAGGCAAAGTTCATTTGTGTTTCTTCTTGGCTTTAACCTCCCTGGGAACTGCTTTTACCTGGGAATATCTGAATATGTTTTTGCTAAAGTCAAGGTTTCCTTAACCCTTCATATTCTGAGTGGTCCTTTGCACCACATCCAGATCTCTGAGGAGACAACAGCCATTCTGTTAGAAAAGCATCCAGTGTGAGTATCAGTATCAGTGAATTTTTGTGATGAATCTAAGAAAAGTCCACCTAAAGGTAATGGCAACTTTTCAGAACTGCAATACAGACATTTCACTTTCCCCTCAGACCTGAGAGAATGAGGCAGACTTTGTGCAACTCTATCTTCCTTAAATCCAGTTTATGCGTGTATCAAAAGATGTCACCCATACTTTCAACCAACACTCCCTCTACTTTGGTCTTGGCTTATAACTTTTTCAGGTTGAAGAAGTTGCCATCAGTGTAGTAGCTAACCTTGATGTCATATTCATCCTCAGTGAAGGGTCAAGCGTGGGAGCAAGGATATCTCCTTGTGTCTAGTTTTTTAGAGAAGTCAAAGGAGGGTTTAGATTTATCTTTAATCTTCACCTCTCAGATGATCCAGGATTATCATAATTCTCATACCAGAGGCCCTGTGTTATCAAGGAAATTGTTTCCCACTGGTAATTGGTATCTGACTCCAAAATATCCATTAAATTTTTGCCAAGCATGGAAACTTATATTTTTCAGAATTTCTGAACTTTGACAGACTGAAGAAAAGATCTATAGAATAATGTGGTGAAATGTTCCCTCTGCCTCCTATTTAAAGCTACAACTTCCAGGAAATTGGAAGAGAGAAGATAAATTCCCTCCCCACACCTACACAATCCATCTTTGTTGGAAATCCAAGGGAGAAAAGGACTTCACACTGAAAGTAGGGACCCAGAAGAGAGTGCTCTATGTTGATCTCAATTTCATAGTTGACAGATAGGAAATATTCCAAGGCAGAGTCTTTCCCTCTAATATAGTAGCCACTGACAAACTTTAAAAGTTTGGTCTTGATAAAGAAAACAGATAGAAGGGATTTGGGAAAACTGAGACATGTATGCACTGTTGTTGAAGTTGTGAACTGATGCATTCTGGAGGGCTATTTGAAACTATGCCCAAAAGAGTTAAAAAAAAAAAAGAAACTGCATTAATTTAACACTACTACTGGGTCTATGTCCCAAGGAGATCTTAAAAAAGGGAAAAAGATCCACATATGCAAAAATATTTATAGAAGATCATTTTATAATGGCAAAGAATTGAAAACGGAGGCAATGTTCATCAGCTGAGTATTGGCTGGACAAGTTGTGGTATATGATTCTGATAGAGTACTATTGTTCTGTAAGAAATCATGAGTGGGGGGAGGCTAGGTGGCACAGTGAATAGAGCACCGGCCTTGGAGTCAGGAGTACCTGGGTTCAGATTTGACTTCAGATACTTAATAATTACTTAGCTGTGTGGCCTTGGGCAAGCCACTTAGCCCCCCCCCCATTTGCCTTGCAAAAAAACCCCCTAAACAAACAAACAAACCATGAGTGGTCAGACTTCAGAAAAGCCTGGAAAGATTTGCATGAACAGATACTGAGTGAAATCAGCAGAACCAGGAGGCCATTGTATACATTAACAGCAACAATGTGAAATGATCAATAATGATGGAGTCAATTCAGCAGTTCATTTATCAAGGACAATGCTAAAAGTCTTGTGATGGAAAATGCCATCCACATCCAGAGAAAAAACTATGGAGTCTGAGTGCAGACCACAGCATATGATTTTCATTTTTCAAAATTGTTTTCATGGTTTTTCTCTTGTTCTTTTTCCCATTTAGTTCTGTTTCTTCCTTCACAACGTAACTAAAATGGAAATCTGTTAAACATGATTATAAATGTATAACCTATTTCAGATTACTTGATATCTTGGGAAGAAGAGAGGGAGGTAGAAAAATGTGAAACTCAAAAGCGTACAAAAAGAAGTATGTTGAAAACTGTCTTTGCCTGAAATTGGGAAAAAATAAAATAAAATAGCATTTAAAAAATAAAGACAAGCAGAATTAAGCCAACATAGGTTAAGCTCCAGAGTTTGGTCCTAAGAAGGAGCAAACAAAATTAGGGTAACATAAGTTTGGGATAAAAATCCACTTAAAAATATTGACAGACTCCTCTGAGCAAAAAGGAAAAAAAAGTGCATTTATTTTTCTCTAGAGAAGGGCATCCTCTAAGTCTCACAAAGGCAGTGAAGATCAAGGAGTTGCATCATGGTCTAACATAGTCCCCCCAACCCCCTCTCCTTCAACCCATTGATTGAGCTTCCAGAGTTACAATCTATAGGCAAAAATCTACCCAGGAACAAAGAAAAGTTTTTATAAACTATTATCTCACCATCCAGATGGTGTGAATATCAAAAAACGATTTTACTGACCTTCTGTGCCTATCTAAATGAAGAAATATCTAAGAAAGCAGGGTCTTTCTTGGAATAGTCTACCGTCCTCCTAGTTAGTAAAAATAATCTTAATCAAAGGCAGGTGGCTCAGAAATTCTTTTTTGGAATGCAAGGGCTTTCTAGAAGTAGTCCTCTTAGTGAAAAGTAGCTTTCTCAGAAGGCAGGTGCCTTACTTGGAATGCAGGGGCTTTCTTCTAAGAATAATAGTTTGTCCTTTGTTTTCATGCTTCTTAACCCTGATAGGACTTCCCTAGGAATATTCAACCTAAAAAGGTTTTTATTGGAAATATTCCACCACATACGGGCTTATTAGTTCTCTAAACTTGCAGTCATGTGTGCATGAGGAACTGGTTAGGCACTGGACTCCAAGTGAGATTTTGGAGAAAACCTATTTATTGAAGTGAGAAAAAGAACCATAAAATGATTGGTGGGGTCCAAGGAGAACATAAAACTATCTCAAGATTTCTTGGCATGGAACATAGTTCCATTAGGGAAGGGCTCCTCAACTCAGGATGTCTGCTCCATGTCACAGTCTCCTGAGGGGAAGAAAAGTGATGTCCAGAGTTCCACTAGTGCTCCTGACCTGGGATATTTGTGCCCTATCAGCTATATTATAGAATTCCACAAAGCATAGGACTCTTTTTCCGCTTCCAGGATATCATTGTCATCCTGTTGCTACTGTTGATACAATGGAGAGATTTATATTTGTTATAAGTAAACATAGTTTATCTTTCTTTTTAGACATTAATACTTCTGATCTCTGACCTACCCTATCCCAAACTCAAGGACCAGGCAAGAGCTGTTGTGTCCTTCCAGCAAGGTGCACTTTATTCAGCAAAGAGTCAAAACGCACATCTAGTTTTGGGGTTGAGCCAGCAGAGAAGAGGTTCTCTCAATTAGACCGTCTATACTATGTGGAAAAAATTATGGTTTCCCTATTCATCGACACGATGGTATTAATGCATAAAATGTAAATCATATACTAATCATTTGGATTTTTCAGAGCCCTCTTTTCCAAGGCTGCCTCTGGATTTGGTATCAGAGAGAATAAAGAAGCTTGAGAATGCCATCAGTCCTGACAAGCCAGCATTCCTTCTCTAACCTGCACTAGATTGTGCTATGTGAAGTGAACCTGAAAACTCTACTTCTGTTCTGTACCCAAGCAAAATAATAAAGTACATCCAAGACTGAACAATCTCCTGAACTATTCCGATATGTCTCAGAGATACCGATATTGTCTGGAACTAGTGGGTGGATCCTGAGAGAAGCACTTAAGCCCCCCAAATGATTGTTTTTGATACACCGTCCCCTCCCTTCTCACTGATGATTCAAGTAGATAATCCCGGCTTCAGCTACAGCAAGGAAGAGTCAAATCCTGATTGGCAAATCTGTTCCTCCCAGTGAAAGCAATGAATTAAACAGGCATTTGATTTCTGGCCCTTTGTCTCTGGCCTGCTCTGTTTCACCTGGGCTAGAATGACTCAGTAATAATTCTGTTAACTACTAACAATGAGGGGCGGCTAGGTGGTGCAGTGGATAGAGAACTGGCCCTGGAGTCAGGAGCACCTGAGTTCAAATCCAGCCTCAGACACTTAATTACCTAGCTGTGTGGCCTTGGGCAAGCCACTTGATCCCATTGCCTTGCAAAAAAACTTAAAAAAAAAACCCCAACTAACAATCAGAAATAAAAACACTGGTCTTTCTATTGCTGACTAACTTTGTCTAGGCCTGAGGTTAAAGAGACTGGATATTACAATGGAAAAGACCATTGACTCTAGAATACAAGCATACAGGTCCAAATCCTACCTCCCAGAGAGGGGCAACTCCCCCCTCCCCCACTGAAAAATAATGAGCTTAATTATGTAAGAACATTTCTCATTGTATCAGAATTAATTGTGATTAAGACCTTCACAACTCCTTGAGCCAAACATTGAAATGAGGAGCTGTCCCCAGACAGAGAGGGATGGCAAGCCCAGAAGCAAGCAGCACAAACAGAAAGAGAAGGGAGGAATGAGGTATGATAGGGGAAGGGAGCTCTCCAGGAGGGTCCATCAGTCTTGTTGGTGGAGTTGTGAACTGATCCACCCATTCTGGAGAGCTATATGCCCGAAGAGCAGTAAATCTTTAATCCAAAAATATTACTACTAGGTCTGTGTCCCAAAGAGATATAAAAAAGGGGAAAGGACCTACATATAAAATATTTATAACAGATCTTTTTCGGAGCGGTAAAGAAATGGAAAATAAGGGGATGCTCATCAATTAGGTATTGACTGGACCGACTGTAGCATATGATTCAGAAGGGATATGATTGTTCTATAAGAAACCATGAGTGGGCAGACTTCAGGTTAATGCCATCAAGGACTACAGAAAGTTCCAAGAAAAGGTCTGGTCTTTCCTCAATACCCCTTCCTTGTATCTATCAGCGTATTAGTTCAGAGGTGGACATTTCCAGGAATTTGATTTTCCTTCAACATCAAGGAAGTCAGGGATTGACCAGAGGTAGATATAAATGAAATTAAGACAAAGAGTTAAACCTTTGTCTAAATGTTTGGAATTTTCCTTCCTTTGGACTCAGAGCAATCTTCAAGTCCACAAGCATTCATTAAATAAGACCATGTGCCAATCTCTCATGCCAAGCTCTGGGAATTTACAAGAAGGCAAAATATAGTCCCTACTCTCAAGGAATTAATGGGAGAAGACTACCTGCCAATGGGCATGGAAAAACAAAATAGAGAGAGAGAGAGAGAGAGAGAGAGAGAGAGAGAGAGAGAGAGAGAGAGAGATGTTGGTGATAACTGACAAAGAAGGCTCTAGAATTAAGAGGAAATCTTACAAAGATGGGATTGTGGAAATTGTGGTCGTACTACTAAATTTCTGACTAAAATCAATTACATAAATCAGAAGAGAAAGGAACTCTGTAGACCAGAGCGGAAAGCCACAGTTACCCTGAGGGAGATACAATGCAAAGAGATCACTCCCTGGCACCACTACCTGAACCACCATCTCCCTTCACACCCCACTGGAGATAGCCAGAACTCTAAACCGCCAACCCTGATTATAAGAGCATCATTCCCCCCAGGTCACTGGCTCTTCTTCCTGTCCAGCCCTGCAGACATTCTGGAGGGGAGTCACCCTTGCATCAGGAGTCCCCTTAACCAATACTGACAACATCAACCACTATCTGACTGTCATCAATACCAAGAGAGTCCCAAGGCATTGGGGGTTGGCGATGCCCCCAGAGCCCCAGTCCTGCTTCCTGACCAATCCCTGAGAAATCATCCCTGGCCACTGCTTTTAGGGGGTGCCGTGTCCCTCCCTTCTCCGCAATCAGAGCTCCTAAAAACACTGAGGAGAAAGTTTAGGTCATCTAAGCCCTCAGCAATCTCATCATCGGAAACAGAAGATTTTACTTGTGGACATAAGGCTAAAGAACAGGGATCATCACTACATGCTTTGCCAGGGTACTCGGAGGCCCTTTTCATAGGCCCTGAGGCTGATGTTTGCTCTAGATATTTTCTTTGTCATTACACTGGGAGATAGGGACTGTCCCTACTTCTCTCTTTGGCTTGCACCAGTGATGGACACAAATGTTTATTCATTTCTTTATTATTTACCCCAGGCTTCAATAGAGTTAAGTATTATAACTGAGCAAGATATTTTACCTCCCTGGGCTCAGTTTCCACATCTGTAAAATGAGGGGATTGGACTCCATGGCCCCTCAATGTCTCCCTGGCTCTAGATCTATGATTTCATGAACCCTCATCTGCAGAATGGGGGGTACATGGGAGTGGGGCACAGACTTCTCTAAGGTCCTGACCAATCCTATGATTTTCTGACAGCTGAGTTCAAAAGGGAATGTGCCAAGCAAAGGTGGAAGGGAGGGAAGGGATCATTCAGGAGCCAGGGAAATCTGTATTGAAGAAAAGGGCAGTTAAGGACAGCAGTAGAGAGAGTGGTTGACCCAGAATCAGGGAGACCTGAGTTCAAATGGAGCATTAGATTCTTCTTGGACTGTCTTCTAGACAAGTCACTGAATCTCTGATTACCTCAGTTTGCCCTGTTGGGCAATGGAGAGAGTAGTTGGACCTATTTCCTAGGGTTGTTGTGAGGACCAAATGAGAAAATAAATCACAATTTTTATCACATTATTATTATTATTATTAAATGAGAGATCTGAAAAATTTAGCACAATATCTCATACAAAGTAGACACTATATACATAACTACTATCATCATTGCCACCATCATCATCATCACTATCTCATCATCCTTATCATAGCACATAGGAGCAAGATGAGGTGGCTAGCCATTGCCTGCAGGCCTGAGTGTTCAGGCATCTGGGCTGTCCTCAGCTGAATATCTATTGGAGCAGCTCCCACCCCATAGAGCCCCCTCATGCTGGGAAAGTCTCTTGGTATATCCACCCAAATGACTGCTGAGGACTTCCATTCATTCCAGCAAGCATTTATTAATCCTCTCCAAAAAGGAGACAACCCTTGCCTTTGGGGAGTTTCCATTCTGTTGAGGGAGATATAAAGTGTACACAAATACCAAAAGGACAGAGCATTTGAGTGGGGCAGTGGTTAGTGCACTGGGTTTGGAGTCAGGAAAGCATCTTCCTGAGTTCAAATCTAGCCTCAGACACTTAAAAGTGTGACTCTGGACAAGTCGCTGTACCCTGTTTGCCTTCCTTCCTCTTACATGAAAAGAGCTGGAGAAGGGAATGACAAACCAGTCCAGTATCTCTGCCAAGAAAACCCCAAGTGGGGTCAGGAAGAGTCCGATATGATTAGAAAATGACTCAACAACAGCAATAACTTATAGAACAAAGAAAATTGAAGACAGGAAGAGGAGGGATGAAACATTTCTTAAGCATGTGCCAGGAGCGTAGGTCTGAACGAAGGTAAGAATCATTGATTTCGGGGTTCAGATTTTCTTCTCCAAATTGAACCACACATAAAATGGAAAGAGTAAAAGACAAAATTTATTTATAAAAGGGGGAGGATACAACTTCCCTTGTCACTATAGCAATCAAATAAAATCATTGGCAATATTAAGAAACAGCCAGCTAAAGCTGCAGTCACGAGAATAGAAATTATTATCAATTCAGGGAAACTACAAAATTATTGACAATAGTAAGAGACAGCATGTTAAATGAGAATCTATAATATCAATGAGAATAGAGACACCTCACCAGCCTGGGGAAAACATCAAAACTTGAAGATCCAGCTGGGAAATCCTGGGTCATACCAGGAAAGTTCCTCACAGAGCTTCCTCTGTAGGAATTGGATCCCACAGTTCCCTTTCCCAGGGTGAGCCTTCAATTGACCCTCCACACAAAGAAGGCAATATGCCAATGGTAAGAGAAAGTTCTGTAATTTCTCATGGTTGTGTCCTTGGAGCTGGTCAGGATCTTGGGACACCTGGTGATAGCACCCCAGATGTGATTATTTTTCTTTGGGCAAGGAAGTCATTTGGACAATATCCTTGAGGTGTGTGTGTGTGTGTGTGTGTGTGTGTGTGTGTGTGTGTGTGTGTGTGTTGGAGGGGTATTAAGGGGACATGAAAGTTTTCTTTATTAATCCTTCAGAGAGACCAACAAATGATCATCCTTTTTCAGGCCTTATTAATAAAATTATTAAATCACCTAGAAGCTATGTCTCTCAAACCTTTGTAATTGTCACAGTTATTTAAAAATGATACATTTTACTTATTAATTTGTCCAATCATATTTAAAGATAATTTTAACATGAATTTTTAAAAGTTTTCTCCCTCCTATTCTTCCCTCCTCCCATCTTAATATAGGAAATAATCTCATATAGATCATACAAACCCAATCAAATGACACACATTTCCATGTTGGTTCTTATCCTTCCTTATCAAAGAAGACCAAAAAGGACATAGAGACCAGTTACACAGTGTCTGACTGTGACTGATCAGAACAGTAAGAGCTTGGGATGTTCTACCACAGACTGGGCACAAATAGTCCATGGGAACCCCTGGGGTGGGTACACCAAACTTACAGAAATCATGTTTCCTTTGAGCTGCTTCAATGCTGCCTTCCTCCTAGAGTGCAGCCCCCTCACTGATGAGGACACACCATACTGGGCAGTCCTGTGCCAGCGTCTCCCATGTTGCACAATCAATTCCAAACTTATTAAGAGAGACATTTAGGGGCAGCTAGGTGGCAGGTAGTTTGAATCTCAACTCTGACTTCTGTACAGCTTTGGTCTGTGTGAGTTTTCTATCTGTCTTGCATGAATTTATAGTTTTGAAGGCAGAGGCAGAGAAGGAATTTCTCTCTGAATAAAAACATCGAGTTTTACTTTAACTGTAGCTCCAAGCTGATAACGCCTCACACCAAGCAGCCCATTACTTGGATGTAGCCTGCAACCTCCAGTCTTCTTTCTCCAGCTCATTTTATGGAAAGGAAACTGAGGCAGACAGGGTTGAGGAACATGCCCGGGGTCAAACAGGTAGTGGGACAGGTGAGGGCAGATTTTTGTCTCAGGAACATGAGACTTCCTGATTCCAACCCAACACTCAACCCACTGAGCCATGTAGCTGTCCAGCCTCCTATTGGCATGGCCTTTGAAACCTGGTCTCATTCTGATTTCATAAAAAGTGTTAAGTTTCTAAAATTACACTTCCTATTCTCCCTGCCCCCAACCAAATAAAACTGACCTGTTTTGTAAGCTAAATTGAAGTAAGTTATTTCATTTAAAATTTAATGTAAATTGGAAGGTTAATTATCAATCTCCATGGATTTGGAATAGCATTTTAAGTCTCTGTTGATTTTAAATTGGGTTTTTTAAATCATGGGATGTTAAGGTAGAGGGTTATAGTCAAGGCTGTCTTCCTTTAGAAAACTGGCCTGCTCTTAGGGAGCCTCATCCTCCCTGTACCTTTCTTTACTGCTTATCCTCTCTTGGTAGGGCAGCCAGATGTCTCAGTGGATAGAGCACTGACCTTGGAGTCAGGAGGACTGAATTCAGATGTGACCACAATCACTTAACACTTCCCAGCTGTGTGACCTTGGACAAGTCCCTTAACCCTGACTGCTCCACATCCAGGGTCATCTGCAATCATCCTGATCCATATCTGGTCACTGGATCTGGATGGCTTCAGAGGAGAAAATGAGGCTGGTGACGTACACACAATTCCACAGTCTCCCTCATTCAATCTGATTCATATGCTTGTTACGGCATTGCCTCCTTGATGTCATGGTCTTCTTCAAGAATGAAGGACAAGCACCACTCTCTCTTGGTGGCTGCTGTTGCAGTGGTTGCTAATCTTACCCTTCGCTTCTGCAAACCACAGCAAGAAACTTTTTCGTCTTCCCTCCTCCAAAATAGAAAGTTCAGATGTTTTCCCCTCTGATTTCTGTACTCTACTGGACCAAAATAAAGATATCTACATTGCACCCGGAATAAAACCCAACATTTTGAGAAACACATAATTGAGCAATCTTTTATACTAGGAAATCCTGATTAGAGCTGAAGGCAAAAAAGAAATCACAATGATTTTGCATGTGTTTGTGTCTCCTTGGATGAAAGTCTTTTAAAGCTTCCTGAGAGCAGCACGGATGTTTGCTAGCTGTTTTTAACTCATTCTTAGCTTTTTTTTCCCTGAGAAGAGCTGTGAGCACTTGTTTGACACATTTGGAGCCCTCCCAATTTGGCAGTTCTGGGATTATAGAATTTTGATTTCCTTATCTGCAAGATGAACATCATACTTACATTACCTAGCCCATGGTGCTGCTTTGGGGGGAGCACTTTTTTTTTCTTTTCTTTGCAAGGCAGTGGGGTTAAGTGGCTTGCCCAAGGCCACACAGCTAGGTCATTATTAAGTGTCTGAGGCCGGATTTGAACTCAGGTGCTCCTGACTCTGGGGCCATTGCTCTATCCACTGCGCCACCTAGCACTTCTTAACCTTAAATGATTAAACTTCAAAAGTGCACTCTACCTATTTCCAGGGGCAGCTAGTAGATAAACTAAACAGTGGCCCTGGAATCAGAAAGACTCATCTTCCTGGGTTCAAGGGTAAACTCTTGACTGGTAGAGTGGTCCAGAACAAATCACTTAACCTTGTTTGCCTCAGTTTCCTCTTCTATAAAATGAGCTGGAGAAGGAAAAGGCAAACCACTCCTTTTCCAAGAAAACTCACAAAGGCATCATGAAGAGTCAGAAATGACTGGACAATATCAAAGTGCTTGCCAGGAATCTTACTAGACCTTTGACTGGGGTGGGGGATGGGGGAGGAATATAAAAATGAAAATTTTGTGACCCCCCCCCAGCCCTTCACCAGTCACAGGCCATGAACATACTTGAAGCACTTGCTATGGAATGAATCCAATGAACTAATCAGTCACTTAAAGTGAGACAAAAGCATCTCACTAACTACCCCAGACCTGTGAGCAGGAGAAATAAGATACTCTAAAAATGTCTGCTGTTATTGTGGTGGTGGTGGTGGTGGCGGTGGCAAGGATGATGTAGCGTTCTATGAAGATGCGTCTTTGGTAAATTAGCATGTTTTGGCTCCTAGATGTATATTCAGTTTCAGATTATCCTCTTGTCTCATTTGAAACAAAAACTGACCCAAATACTTCGGAGGACTGTGAGGCTGCCAAAGTAATGAATAGCAGCATATACTTAGCCGAATTGCAAGTACAAGATCCAAATGGAAGAATATTGCTGTTGGTGTGTGTGTGTGTGTGTGTGTGTGTGTGTGTGTGTGTGTGTGTGTGTGTGTATGTTTTAAGGTTGAGAGGTTTGGGAATTGTTGTCTTCAGTACTGAGGTGCCAAAAAGCAAGAAAAGAATAAATTTAATAACGTCCTTAAATTGAAACAAACTTCCTCTATGGGAACAGGGAAATAATAAAAACTGGGAAAGAAGTGGCCTTTAAACACAAGTAATGCAACTATCAACACTATCATCAGTATTGATTGGGTCTTTACTCTTCAGAGGGGAGCATTCTCCAAACTTAATCACAGAATGTTGTTGCTTTAGTCAAATTGAGACCTGGAAAAATCATTGGCTACAAAAGGCCATCGTCTCCCATTGGATCCTGGGTCATCTTTGGTCATCCTGATCCATATCTGGCTGCTGGACCCACAGGAGAAAGTGAGGCTGGTGATTTTGAACAACCCCAGCCAAACAAACCCAGTCACTTCCATCCAATTCATGGTATGTCATGACATCACCTCCCTCATGTCATGGTCCTCATCCAGAATGAAGGACAAACAATGACTTGGTGGGAGAAATGGGCCAAACACATTACAAGTATGACCTTAGTTATCAGGAGAGGGCACCGAACACTGGGGGGATCAGGGAGGGCCTCATGGAAGACACCAGAGCTAAGCCTCCAAAGCTCAATGTAATAACATGTCTGTATGAATATGGACACAGAAACAAATAAACATGTAAATGTGTAGATTTGTATGTGCACTTTGTGCATCTTAAAGAGCCACAGTTGTTGTGATGGTTGCAGACTATTACCGACATCCCCTGGAAGTTGAGGTTTCTGAGACACGGCAGCCAGGTCGGGGGGAACTTTGCTGCTATCCCAGCAGATCTTACTGGGATCACGATTGGCCCTTTCATTGTTGGCGCCTAGGGAAGGGAGTTAAGGCTGGAAAGGTCCCCCAGGGTTCAAAGGTGGGGTCAGGGGAACCATGGGCACCTTCCTTCGTGGTCACAATGAACAGTTCCAGTGACAATAAAGGCCCAGAGCCACTCATCCCTCCTTGCTGGATGCTGCTCAAAGAATCTCCCCCTTCCTTTGAGAATGACTGAGGCTTTGGCACTTGGGTTCCATGGTGAGGTGGACTGCAGAGACCTCTGGACTTGGGCTTTGGGAGATAAAAATTCAAATTTCAAAAACACAATTTTATATGATTTGGGTGACCTTGGACCTCAGTTTCCTCAACTATGATAAGATAGATTGGGACTTCACCATCTCTTTGGTCCCTTCTGGCTTTTAATGAATGATTTTACAATCCATCCTCATCTTCCTGCTTTTCCCTCCCATGTAATGTCTGGCATTATCACACATAGTGCTGTGTGACCTTGGACAAGTCCCTTCCCCTTTCAGATCCAAATGAGTGTTCTAAGTCTCATGATTCTATTTCATGATGTTTGTTTCCTTTTTCTCTTTATGGGCCTCTTGGCCTTCCCACCCCCCCCCCGCCCCGACCCCCAATACCATCTGTTTGAATTACCCAGGAATTTGGTCAGTAGAAGGCAGGGAGCCAACCCTGGTCAGTCCCAGAGAAGCTTCAGTCCTGGGCAGGGCAGAGACACCCTCAGTTTCCCCTTAAGGACTCTGCTGGGAGGGAAGGCAGCAGGGACAGGAGGTGGGCTCTGTCTCCCTCCTGGGTTGCTCTTCTTGTGTCCTGAGGATGCTTGGGGTGCTGGGCATCTTCCCAGGGGTCTTGGGTCAATTCTCTTTTACAGATGGCCTTGTGCTGATATGGTCATTTGAGGACAGACTCTATTGCAGAGTTTGCCCAGTGGCTCCTCTTCTGCTCTGTTCCCTTCCCCACCCACCCTCTGTGCTCTACTCCAGGACTAATCTTTCTTACTAGATTACCGTGTGTGTGTGTGTGTGTGTGTGTGTGTGTGTGTGTGTGTGTGTATGTGTGTGTATGTATGTATGTGTGTGTATGTGTGTGTGTATGTATGTGTGTGTGTGTGTGTGTGTGTGTGTGTGTGTGTGTGTGTGAGGAAATGGGGGGAATATGGAAGGCCACATCTGGTCCCATGGATTACTCCAAATGAGAGACTTAACTAACAACCGTCTCTCTCCAACACCCTTGGGAGAAGCCCTTCCCAAAGCACTGAGGAGGAGTTTGTTTTCAAGGTCTGAGGTAGAAAAAGCCCCTGGCAAGGAGGTGACAACAGCAATCAGGAGGCTCCCGGGGTCTCAGGGGCTCCCCTCCAAGGGCCTACAGATCCCTTCTCATTTGTCTGAGTCCAAGGGCCCACAGCTGGGTCTCCCCACCAGGGGATTGCCAAAGTTCATCCAAATGGACCCAGTCCTGAACTGGTCTTGCTTGCTCAACTCTCCCAATATCATATTGTGGGAAGGTAAGGTTTAAGTTCAGCCCCCCTGTCTGCCCAGCACCCTGACCCACAGCCTGGGGCTACTGTTCCTCCTTCCCCAGGCATCCTGGGGTCTTACTCCAGTGACTTGTGGCCAGAGGAATTCTACCTGGGCCTCAGAAAGTGGGGGAGAGGGGCTGGACAGTTCTCAGGTACCCCCCAGCTGTCAATCAAGGCCTGCCTTATTCCCTCCACTTCTGCTGTGCCCTCACCCCAAAAGCCATTGCTATTCTTGGGGCATTTTCATCCAATGCTCTGGCTGTGGTCATCCCTGGCCCCGATTACCACTCACCCCCAGCCCCCAGCAGCTGTCTTTTATCCAACCCCTCTGTCACAGCCACCATCTGCAGAAGCAGCACCTGGCGGGGAAAGGGACATCCATCCCCACTATATGTGGATCAGTTGCTCCCTAAGGACTCCCATACTAGTCTAGCTAAATCAACGAGAGACCCTGAGGGAGAGACAGGAGGCCACGTGTTCCAGGCAAGGCCAACCATCATCACCACCTTGACCAGATCTCTCCATCTTCCCTCAGACTCAACTGGAGAAAGTCCAGAACCCTGAGGACAAGAATCAGTAGTTTCTACCGGGAAAGCAAACTCTGGGGTCAGGAAGGCTGGGGCCAGCTCTGGCAGGGACACTAGGAGACAAGGGCTGGGGGCCAGACCTGGCAGGAACCAGACCACAGCTGTTAAAGTTCTAGTCCTCGAGACTTTGTCCTGTTCCATGGTTCAGCTTCAGAAACTAAAGTACTTTTGTGGGGGAAATGGCCTGAAAGGTCTGACCATGACTTGGGGCTGTCCTGGAAGGCCATAGGACCTTTCTCTCTGACCTGCAGCTGAGGCTTCCCTGGGCCTTGTCCCCCCAGCTATACAGGAGCTCCCAGGGAGCGGGCCCTGGCCTCCTGTCTGCACCCCCACCACTGACCATGGGTTCTTCTCAGCCCTTCATTCTGTCCCAGTAAGTCAGTCCGCATCCACCCCAGGGGCTGCCCTAGAGCCCTGAGGGGAAGAGATGCTGCCTGAGTTCTGGGACAGGGAGGCTGGAGCAGATGTGAGGCCCATGGGCCTCTCCTGGAATGGCTTCAATGAACACTGCAAGTCATATCAGGGACTTTCTGAGTCTTCCAGTCGGCACAGCATATTTCAAACCTCTTGTTTAGGAAAACTGGAAACACTGAGGAATCCTCTTTCTCTGGCTTAGAGCCCTTCTTCACTAACATGGGTGAAACAAGGACAATGACCTTTCTTAGGAAAAAGGCTGAAAGGTCATGACCAAACTGAACCTTCCTAGAGGAGATCACGGCCTGTCCTCCCCCTGCTGGGAGTCCTCCCCAGAGATAGCTCTCATTCCTGGAAAAGTGAGCCTCCTTCCCCCTCTCTCCTCAATGGAATCTGGTTGCCCATCTTTGAGAGAGAGCCAGAGAAGCCCCCTCCCCGGGGAGAGGAGCCATCAGAGAGGGAGCACCATGCATGGGGACTTGCTTTGTCAAACATTTTGATCATTCACCACGACCATTGACTTTAGGACATGTTGGGGCATTTTTGAAATATGGGATATTGTCTGAAGGCACAAAGTCAAGGGGAGGGAGACCCCCATGGATGCTGCCATTTTCGATTTCTCTCTCTAGAGCGGACTTGCTATGGATGAGTCTTCAGTAATGTGGCTCCGGCAGACTTGGGTCTGAAAAGGCAGAGGACAGCATGGGAGGAGGCCTTTGTCTGTGACATCTCGTGTTCCCTTTTCCTGGGATCTTCATGTAATAAAAGCCAACATGGTCCTGGAGGGGATCCTCTTCCAAATGCTGCCATGACAGGTGAAAGGCAGGGAGAGATGTGTTCAAGCCTGGGGGGGAGGTGGTTTGGAGGAGAGCTGCCCGCTCCAGCCTTGGCCACCTCTGATGGGGCTCCCAGAGTCTGAGCAGCTGAGGGAAGGGCCCAGCCTGTCCAGCACCCTAAGGAGTTGTGCGCCCGACTCTTATGGGTTGTGTCTATTTGGCCAACACGGGCCCTTCCTCCTGCAACGTTCATTCCCCTCCCCCCAGGGCAGAGCTCTAGACCATGAGGATTCCATGGGATGAATGGACCAACATCTCTCATAGCAGAAGAGATCCCAATAACCCCCTGTGCCCCAGGGCCAGGAATGCTGTCCTTAGCCTTGGGGGGGGGCAGCCCAGCCCCTGGGACCCCTGGTACCCCTGGTCTCTTCCAGGAGGAGGAGCTTCACTGCTCCCGGCTCTTCAGAGGATCACACGACTTTTCCACATAGATGTTATGGATCATCATTCAGAAGTCTTGTGGAGAGATGGGGGAAGGGACATGGCCCCAGAACAGAGGTCATTGTCTATTATTCACCAGGACAAGGTATTCTCTCTGTGCCTCAGGATGCAGAAAGGGGAAGGCCTCGGGGGAGGGAGGTGGCATGAGAGCTGTGCCACATCCGGCTTCTAATTAGAAGTGATTAAGCCTCAAGTCAAACAGAGTCTGGTGTGGGAGCCAGGAACAGAAGCGGGGACCAAAGGTTCCTCTGGCTGTCTAGGGGTCTGGGCTGATTCCTTTGTCCCAGGAAGAGGAGAGGACCTCTTGGATCAGATGGCTGCACTTTCATAAACTTGAGATGTTGGTTATGAGAGATGTTTATCCAGACAGATGGCGTTCCTCTGGGTCCTGTTGAGGGTTCGAATGTCTACACACTGCTTTGGCAGAGTTCATTTCATTACATAAATAGAACAGCAGACTTGGAGAGGTCAGAAGCACTATCAGGTGGTATCTCAGGGGCAGCAGTGCTGGGTCTGGAGTCTGAAAGACATGAGTTCATATTCATTCTCAGACACTTATAAGCTGGTGTCACCTTGGGTAAGTCATCTAACTACTGTCTGCCTCAGTTTCCTCAAGTGTAAAATGGGACTCATAATAGGAAGTATATCACAAAGTTACCTTGGTATGAGAAGTATTATGTGAAGATTTACTACTATTAGTGATTATTACTGATCCTCACAACAGTATGAGGAAGAATTATTGCTATTTTTATTTTGAATTTACTCTTAGGGATTAATAGTAAATTGTAAAGCCTGTAACTTTACTGTGTCCTTAAGTCTCTGAGAATAGATGGTTTGATGTGGGCAGAGAATGGAGAAACCTGATGGGGAAGGATGCTTTTCCAGTTTTTTCCCATAAACTGGAATAGAGACCAAGAGCTGATGGATGAGCTGTGGCATTTCTACAAATTTCCAAGAGAGGAAAGAATTAATGACCAGATGAATGAAGAAATGAATGAAAAAGATTTTATTGAATTCTTACAGACATCAGGCGCTATGCCAGAGGTGTAGAATACAAAAATAAGCAGGGAGACTGTTTCAGTCATCAAAGAGCTCACATGCTCATGGGGGGAGACACATAAAGGGGAGTTGGACCGTGATGGGGCATGGGGCCATATAGTTTGGAAAGCATTGGGAAGTGGAAGGAAACACTGTAGAGAGTCTGCTGTACCTGGGGCAGGGTCCAAGATCTGGAATGACCATGAGGAGAAGGAGGATGGCCAGAGTACAACTAATCAAGTATGGAAATGCCTGAGGAAAGATCAGATCAGTGCCCTTGGCTGGGTTAGAATGGACTGAGATTGTCTGTTTGTCTCTTTGTGTGTGTGTGTGTGTGTGTGTGCGTGTGTGTGATTTCCTGTTCCTTCAGTTCTTCAGTTCATAGCTGGCACTAATCTGTCTTCAAATATTTGTGAGTCTGCCATGTGGAAAAGCAATTAAACATGATCTCACAGGTCAGGGAGAGCAGCAATGAGGTTGCAAAGAGGCAGATTTAGGATGAACCTACTGAAAAATCATCTGACTCTTAGAGCTATCTGAAGCTTTGGAGAGACTGTGTCCAGAGTGAATTCCCCATGACCAGCCATCCAGCAACTGGATGAGCATCCCTTAGAGATGGCAGAAAGAGGCTTCCAGGTTGGGTGTGCATTAGACCAGGTGGGCTCCAAACCAGCTCTCTCCCCACTCTTCCAGGTATGTCTCTGTCCATGCTGAGCCCTTTGAGGCTCTCAATTCAATTAAAACTCTTCTCTTTAAATCACCATCAAGGCAAGGAATTCCCTTCAGTTTTAGTGTTGGATTTTTTTAAAATGAGATTTTACATTTGTTTGTGTAAAACCTATAATATAAATTCCCACTCTGACTGAGGATTCCAGGTTACTGAGATCTTTTCCCTCGAGGGTTGATGGCTGGTTCACTGATCCTTCCCTATGTGTGGAGATGAACTAGGCAATAAGCATAGGTAGAAGAATTGTTTGCACCATCTATATTTGTTCTCCTGAGCACAGATGCATGCGTGGAGGTGTGGGTGCTGGTCATCACTTTCTACAGAAAGAGGTGGTATCCATGGGTGCATCTGCCTGCAGTATATGCCATCACTGGGGCCATGCATTGGAGGATTTTGATCTGGGGAGAAATTCTTAAACAGAAACAGATCCGGCTGACCAGGACCTTAGTTGCTTTACTCCTCCCTGACTGGGGAAGAGCTAGGCCCTGGCCCTTCCCTCTATCCATCAGCGTCTGGGAAGAGATGAGGCTGCATAAGGAAGGAGAATCAGTAGACTCTTTTCTTGAGGGTTTCTGGGTCCCACAGGATAGGCACTGGGGACTGCAGAAGAGCTGGCTGGTTCTCAAGGGATAGGAGAATGGGATATGAGGGGAGGGGAAGCCAAGCTTAGACCCTGAACTAAGAAGCAGGTAGAGAATGTGGGTGTTTTGGGATTCAGGCTTAGGAGGCTGTCCCTGCAGATACTGATGACATTTCTGGGGAACAGAGGCAAGGTGCCAGAAACTCCTCCTTCTCTTCCACTTCTCCTCACATTCATTTTGCCTCCCCCTCATTTAGCTCTAGTTCCCTCATCCCACAGCCCTCCATCTCACCTTGTATTAGGGGATCATTGACATACGTAATTTCATCCTCTCTTGCGTGACAGAGGGAATGTCTTTATAGGCTTTAGGATCCGTGCAGAGTTTAAAAAGGGGTTCCCGGGTCTCTTGGCACAGCTTCTCCCCCAAGGTTGCTTCCACTCGCTTACGCCAGGCTGCCAGCTTGGGTCTCCCCTCAAAGACATCAAAACCACAAGAGACAGGCTGCAGGAAAACATCTCAAACTCAGTATTTCCCAAACTGACATCATCTTCCCACTGACTTCTAACTTTGCAATTGCTGATCCACCTCCCTTCCAAACCCTTTGATTTACAAACTCAGGGCCATCACTGACATCTCTTTCTCCATACCCCTTCATAGCCAATCAAAGGGGCCTAAGTCTCCTTCCTCCCATCTTCCCCAGAAATGCTGCATTCATTTCCTTATCTCCTTCTGAAGTGGCCACCGTCCATTGGGGACTCATCTTCTCTCACTTGGGAAATGCCCAATGCATCACCTTCTAATCCATCTGCCCAGCAGCTCCCAAATCATCCTCCTAAACTATAGGCTAATCCTACCCAAGACACTCTCTTGCCTAACAGCCTTCAAAGGTCCCTCCTGCCTTGCCCAGAGAATATTATGTAATTAAAGTCCCCAGACTGGGATTTGAGCATTTTCTGTCATGGTCCTCACAGTCCAATTTCACCCTACTTCCCTTCATGTTACCTGGGTTCTAGGCAACCAGACTTTGAACTTGTCTCTGACCTTAGCATCCCTTTCCACTCTCCACCTAAATGGACACAGTTTCTCCCACCCTCTTCATCTGCACCTCTGGAATCCTCAGCTCCCCCCTGCCAAGTCTGCCCTCAGGTATCTCTTTCTTTATCAAGTCTTTCCTGAGTTCCCTTGTAGTTAGGACTCTGCCCTTCCTCAAGTCACCTTGAATTTATTATCTTTTCTGTATCCACAAAGCATCTTCCAGCAAAATAGCAAGTCCTTGGGGGCTTTCTATCTATCCCAACTCTTGCTCTAATGCCAGGACTCTTTCCATATATATTTATATGTCTTCTAACACTCAGTCTTCTCAGATTCTCAATCTACCCATTTTCCATGACCCATACCACTCCCCACCTGAGTTAGACATGGAAATACTCAAACCACTAACCTCACAGTGTTTTACTTGCACATTCATGAGCTCTGAAATGTCTTTGTCAGAAAATAAGCTTCTGCACTTCCATCTTTACCTCTACCTTACACTCTCCAACATTTTTCTTGGTCTTCACCATGATTCCCAATTCCTCGGGCCTTTACCAGACCATGTCTACAGCATTGCCTCTACTGTCTTCACTTTACTATCTCAACCTTGGTGAACCATTTCAGCTCAAACAAGATATTGGTTCCTCCATTCTATTTTTTAGTTCTAAGAGAGCAAGACTATGGTTTGGCGTTTGGGACACATTCGCTGCCTAGGAAGGATTTATTGTTCCTGATAATGATGATGATGAAGAAGAAGATAACACCTCCCTGGGACACAGTTTCCTCATTTGGCTAATTCTGCCCCAATGTATGTCACCAGGTGACATAATCACTTGAAATAATGGCTTGAGGACTGCAAACCATAATGCACAGATGGCTGGGGTCTGGGTCTCCCCCAGCCTCAAGGAAGGAAGCTACTGAGGAGCTTGGAGGCTGGACTGAGGTGTTCACTTCTGACTCTGGACAGCTCCCCTAGGCTCCCACCTTCCCCACTTCCAGTTCCAGGCCAGAGTCTGTCCCCCCACACCTGCATCAGCTCCTCCAGAGCCAACAGATCAGCCAATGAGATCTGGTCACCAGTGAGGAAGGGCTTGTCCTGCAGGAACTTCTCCTCCAGATGTTGTAGGGATTGGTTCATGAAGGCGATGTTCCTGTCCACTTTCTCCTTGGGGACATGGATATCGATGAGAGGGCCCAGAACCTGGCAGGGTTGGGGGACAGGGTTTAGTCTCAACTCCACACAAAAGATCACTTCCCCAAGTCCAGCTGTGCCCACTTCCCCACCTGAAAACTTTAAGGCCTGCAATAGAGGCACAAAGGCCAGAGTAGGTTGGGAGGACTCCCTTGCCCATCATCCTAAGCCCAGGTCCATAGTCTTACCCGAATCCATAGCAATACACCAAAGATGCCTCAAATGGAATCAGAGTGCCAAGACACATATTCTCCTACCCGAGCCTTGGCCTGCAGGTCCGAAGGATCCCAGTGAGCTGGAGTCTTGTATTTCTGACTCAGGTAGTGCAGGATGGCCACACTATGTGGGGAGGAAGGACAGCCTTGGACAGGGACTCCCACTGACCCCTTCCCAGTATTCTCTCCCTGGTGCCTTCCTGGAGTACACTTAGGCTTCATAGGGGGGCGTCCTCATGCATTTCCATAAAGAAACTCCTCTGAACGATTGAACCACTTCTTTGGTCATTTCATCCAAAGATTCTTGTATAATTCTTCCTAACCAATTGTGCTTGTGTGCTTTGTGTGTGTGTGTGTGTGTGTGTGTGTGTGTGTGTGTGTGTGTGTGTACAAAGAGTAGGTTTCTTAAGGGGTGCAGATAGAGGACATAAGACAGTATGGTCTCCCCCAAAGACCTACACTCTGGCTCTTGGCTTTCACTCCTTGGCAGAGCCAAGAAGGTCACTGGATAAGTCAACCAAAAGCCTTTGGATTAAATCAGAAGAAAAAAGAAATTTGGTCAACTTCTCACTGTAATTAGAGACAAAGCCAGAACTAGAACCAGAACCCAAAAGTCCTCTCCACCCTAAGGTCCATCCATCATACATCACTCTTTCTTTGTCTCTGTCTCTCTGTCTGTCTCCTTCTCCTTTTCTCTCTCTCCTTATACTCTGGACATCTCTCTGGTCTCCAAGAAACCTGAGATCATGTAGGCAAGGTAAGCCGGTATACAGCACAACCCTCGGTCTCTCTGTCTCTGTCTCTGTCTCTGTCTCTGTCTCTGTCTCTGTCTCTGTCTCTGTCTCTGTCTCTGTCTCTGTCTCTGTCTCTTTCTCTTTCTCTGTCTCTGTCTCTGTCTCTCTGTCTCTCTGTCTCTCTCTCTCTCTCTCTCTCAATCTCTCTCTCTCCCTCTAGTCCCTTCCTTTCCCTCTCCTTCACTCCCCCTCCCTCTTAGCCCTGCACTAACTGCACAACCTTAGCCAAATTTTGTAAACCCTACAACCATTTATCACCCCCAAAACCTCACAAAGACAGATAGTGAAGATAAACATCGGAATTAAAGGAGGGTGTGACTATAGGAGAACATGGGGACAAACTAGGGGAGCTGGGACCAGGGCCAGGAAAGGTACCTTTCTGCCAAGGTAAACTCTCCATCTTTCAGGACCGGCACTCTCTTCAGACTGCTCACTTTGGCAAAGTCATCAGTCAAGTGCTGCCCTAAAGACAGAGCAGGTGGGGAAAATGAGGCAGGAAGGGTCCTCTCCCCTGCCCTCCAGGGAGCTGTCCACTGGTTCTTGGTGCCTGGGCGCGCTTACAGGAAGCTGAGGTGCTGGTCTTCCAGCTTTTCAGCATGGGGTAGTTGACCTTGATGTGCTGGGGAAGCACTGGGATTGCTGGGATCTTCCTCACTCTTTAGGGCTCCTCACTCTAGTGGGAATGCAGGAACAATTCCACCTTAGAACGTAGGATTTTGTGGATATTCATCCATCTACAGTAATGTTGGGCTCTGTGATGCCACACTGGCAGAGATGCCACAGTCATTTTCTATTTCTTTCTTGAGCTTATTTGACATGATCTTTGCCCATGGGATCTCTTCCTCACTCTGCTCAGGTAGTGCACACCCTCTATTTAAGGAGGGCACCCATGGTAGCCACCTCAGCATTTCTCCCTTAGCCACCCCCTCCCCTGACATGCAGCAGGCCTCCATGCCAGGTGCCCTCTTTCCCTGTTCAGTTTTTCCTTCTGTTTCCTTTCCACTCTGAGCCCCTTCAGGGTGGGCATTGCCCTTTCCCTTTCTTTGTCCCCCCCCCCCCAGAATTTCTCTGACTCTTTAATCTTTGCAAGGTGCTTTGAATGCATTGACTCCTTTTTCCTCACAAGACCCTTGTCAGGTGGGTGACATTGTTGTTCCCCCTTGCACCAGGGGGAAACCAAGGCTGAGAAAGCAAACTGCTTGCCCAAGGTCACACAAACAGTAACTAAGGAGGGGTTGAACTCAAGTCTTCCCTGTACTTCAAGGTCTATCCTCTTCCCACTGGACCACCTAGCTGCCCAGCCATGAGGAAATTCAGGGAGACTTGTGGGATTTTGTGGGGAGAAAGGTTCATTACTCTGATTGGGAAAGGGGCTTTCTCCAGTTCCTAAATGTTAATGGCTTGGACTGAGGACTCTGAACTTAGAAGATTAAAAGCATCTTGTGGCAGTTGCATTGAATAATGTGGAAAATTATGACCCTGGGCCCTGGAAGACTCTGGAATTTAGGATATTGGGATGAAATGTGAAGCTGAGTCAAGGATCAGACTAGAGGCCAGCCACTCTCCAGGGCAGCCCTCAGGCTCCTCCTCTACCCATGACAGATATACATTGATAGAGAGGTTGACACTGGCATTGCCAGAGCTAGCTCAGTCGTGAGAGCCATGCCAGGAAACTGAGTCACTTCCATTTAAGGGGCCTTAGGAAGATTCTGAAGGTCACCTGCAGGAGGAGATGCCAGACATTAAATTCCTTTTTCGAGTTTAACTACTGAGCATTCTCACATTACTACAGAGAGGGCAACTACGATGTGTTGGGCACATTGTTAGAAGGCCAGAGGTACGCTTGCCAAAAAGTTATTTTCTGGAGAATTCTCCCAGGCAAGTGCTCACAAGGGGGTCAGAAGAGGCAATACCTAGACACCCTGGAGGTCTCATTGAAGACCTTTGGAATTGACTGAACAGGCTGGGAGACACTGGCACAGGACCACCCAGCACGGAGTGCCCCGGTCTCTGAGGAAGGCAACATTGAAGTAGCTCAAAGGAAACCTGACAAGTAAGGGTAGAGTCCCCACCTCAGGTGTTGCCAGGGACTGTCTGTGCCCAACCTGTGAAAGAGCATTCTGAGCTCCCATTCGTCTGATCAGCCACAGTTGCACACTCCGCAGTGTCTCTGACTTAGTAACGAGGCCACTGTGGTCTTCTACACAGAGGTGAAGACCCAGCCAACCAACCTCTTCCCATGACCCCCCTTCTTGAAGGAAGAATGTTTAAGTAGGAACACTTCCTCTCCCAACCCTCTTTTCTGCCTCCAGATTGTCAGCAGAGCCTTAGTTTCCTATTTCTGCCCTCTTTGTCCTTGTCCCCCCAGCTTAGCTAGATTGCACATTTTGGGTTTCCCCACTTAATCCGATGATTTTCCCACTGATTGTTTTCAGAAGAATAACTCCTTGACCAATAAAGGAAAGTTGTTGAATGTGGTCCTGGCATTCAAGGCTACTCCAAATGATGGGAAGCCATGGGATCTGTTGCTTTGGAAAGCTAGGCAGGGAAGAAAAAAGGGAGAAATGGAGGAAGAAGGAGGGAGGGAGGGAGGAGGGGAAGATGGGGAGAAAAAGAGGGAGAGGGAGAGATGAAAAGGAAAGGAGACTAGGGAGCCTGAGGAAAGAGAGTTTTCTCCAGAAGATTTTTGGGATACACAAGGGAAAGAGAGAGACAGACAGACAGACAGACAGACAGACAGACAGACAAAGACAGAGACAGAAAGAGAATTACCTTGAGAGATATATCAGAAATGCAAGCCTTGAGGTTGTCTGATGAAAAGCCTGCAGGATTTGGGGGGGGGGGGTTGGGGCCTTTGTCACTGTCTGAGCTGCAGGTTCCAGCCAATCTCAGCAGGAGCACCGGGTGGCTAGAGATCTGGGTTCAAGGTTCACCTCAGACCCAGATGCCTGTGGCCTGATCCAAGTCCCAGAAACCCTGGCCGGCCCCAGGCAGCCCTCCAGGACTCTGGGCACCAGAAGTCGTGGAGCAAGGAGTCTCTTGGGGGCCCCTCCTAAGTGGCAGCCTGCCCTAGATCCGGGGACCCCCCTACTAAGAGGTGACTTTGGGTTCACTTTGGTGTTTTGAATTGTCTCTCTCGTTGGGGAAAGCAATGGTCAGAGAGGCCAGGAAGGTGGCACAGTAGGCCCAGCTCCCCCCAGGCCCATTGGGATCCTGAGGGGCCTGAGGCAGCCCCAGCTCAGCCACCCCCAGATCTGAGGTCCAGGCTGGGCTCCGGAGCAGGAGAGAAAGCCAGTGCCGTGGGGTCAAGGACACCCCTGGGAGAGCAGGGGGTGGGGGCAAGTGCGGGCAGGGCAGGGAAAAGTGACAGTGGGAGGCAGGAAGGGGGGGATGGCACTGCGCCCCCTCTCAGAAGGCCACAGGGGAGGGGCGGCTCTGCCAAGCCCACCTCCCACCTCAGCCACTCTTCCTCCCTCCCTGGTGGCATCAAGTAGGTGGGGGGAGGTCCTCATAGTAGGGGGGGGCCCGTCCTCACCTCCTCCAACCCCCAGGTAAAGGATCCCCCCAAATCCCAGGGAGCTGCAGGAGCAAAGTCCCTGGCCATCTTGGGTTCTTGCCTGGGCCCCATTTGGGCTCCCGTCACAATCATTACCAAGGGCGGGGGGAGCTGTCCTCAGTCAGCAGCTGCTCCCCCTCACAGCCCGCCCTTCCCCCTTTCCCCCAGTTTTAGTCTAAGGGGGGAGGGAAAGAGGAGGGACCTGATTGGACTAGACCCCCCCCCCCCCGCAACTGAACTGGGGGTGGGTGGGGGAGGGCATTTTTAGGGGGGACCAAGATGGTTGGGGGACCCATGGTCTGAGGCTCACCCTGAAACAGCTTGACGGGCTTCACCTCAAAGGGGATGCGATTAGCCTTGGCAAAGAGGTAGACGGCCCGGCAGGGCTGGGAGATCAGGTCCAGGTAGAGCTCCAGGCCCATGGCTGCGGGAAGAGGCAGTCCGAGGGGTGCTGATCTGGTTGAGGCGCCCCGAGATCCAGGCCTAAGTAGGTCCTGGGGCAGCTCTCCGCCCCCCGGGGAGACCAATGCAGAGGCTGGGAGGCAGAGCGGGTGGGAGTGACCCGCCTCTGGGCCCATTCCCCCCCCCCCCATCCTCTCTGGGCACCAGGCCCATGGGGGAGGGGGCAGAGCAAGGAGGCCATAGCCCTGGGGTTCTGGACCTGTCCACCCCCACCCGACCCACCCCTCGCCCAGGCTCCCTGCCAGAGGGCAGACCTGGATACTAGAGATCCGAAATCTGGAGTGATTCATTCAGTATCATTTTCTGCAGCTTCCTCCAGCAGCCTGAGGAGGAGTGAAGGGAGCAGGTGTGGGGGGAAACCAAGGCTGGCACTCGGCAGGAGAAGGGGGCCAGGTGCCCATCCACATCATTTCTTAAGCACCCTCTAGATCCCTGGGGGTTTCCTTTTTCTTCAGAGATCACATAGGGGAGACCTTCTCCATGTCCTTAGCCCATCTCCACTGGTCTGGAAGCTTTCAGGCTCTCTGAGCAGGGGATCCCCCGCCTCGTAGGTCTCCCCTGGATTGGACTCGGGGCCAAGCACCTTTAGAACGTGTACTTCAATTGGAAGGTTGTCAGGACAGAGATAGAGTTCAAGGGGAGCTCTGGGGCCAGTAGCTTCAGTGATGGGTGACTGTGGGCGGCCGTTTGGCCACCTCTCCAGGAGTGCTCCCTCCACACTGGGCTGCTGAGATGGCCCCCAAGTCCTTGGCCCATAGTCCTCAGGCATCCGAGAAGCTCAGCTAAACCCACATTTCCTCGGCCTCTTCGTGAGCCGAGTCCTGCCCCTCTCTCAGCCTCCCTGGCCCTTCCTTGTGATGGAGCTGAACTCTGCCTCCTTAGAGGCGGATGAACTGTTCTGCTCATAACTTCCACCAGTTTCCTTGAGCAGCTTCAGCCTTTCCCATCATTTCCATGAAACCAGTCTGGAAGTTTGTGAACCTTCTGACCCCGAGGAGCCCCCGGAGCTCTGCACAGCCGGTCTCTGAAGGCTGCTCACTCCTTGCTGGCTCCAGTGTTGCCATCCCGGTGTGGGCTCAACTTTCCCGCTAAGTTGCCCTGGTACTGTTCCCCCTTGGAGAGGGGCCTGGACAGCAGCAGGCACGGCCTTACGCAGGAGCCAACTGCATCTGCCTGCCAGGGAGAATGTGGGAAGGGGCACAGAACTTGGGGGGGGTTAGCCTCTGAACCCAAGAAGATAGCCTCTCCCAGGGAATGTTTTTCCTCAGGTTCAAATGCTTTCTTGGCTCACTCAGCTTGGAGCAGCCAGCCCTGGCCAAGAGAAGAGGGCGGCCACCCTACTCACCCGAGAAGGTCTCTTTGGGGGAGAGGACTCTGCAGCTGGAGATGGGCCAGGCACTTCTCCGTTCCCCAAGTAGCCCCACCACCAACTCATTCCTCAATTCACCCTGGATGTGGGGCTCCCATTGGACACGAATGAGCTTTTTACATATGTTCCGGCCAAATGGGACTCTCAACTGTTCTCCAGACTCATTCTACCTCCACCTGGTGGGAAATGGGGCTAGAGATGGCTCCTCAGTGGGGTAAGTGGATAGGATGCTAAGCCTGCAATTAGGAAGACAGGAGTTCAAATCCCTTCACCTCTGATGTTCTTTGTTTCCCCTCCTGAAAAACAGGAATACTAATAGTATCCACCTCCCAGAGTTGTTGGGAGGATCCGTGAGAACTAAAATCTATTTTCCCTCTATGTCAGACGTTATTTAAGATGCAATCACATAAGTATTGTCCCCTTTCATCTTCACCCTTCAAGGCAGGTGCCAACATGATGCCCATTCTCCCTGTGAGGACACTGAAGCAAAAGGGGATTAAACGACTTGCTGTGGGTCACAGTGCTAGAAAGGTTGCATTTGAACTCATATCTTCTTGACTTCCGGACTCCAAGACTACTGTACTCGTTGAGCCACCTTGTTGTGAGAAGGAGCTAGCCCAGGGCAGTCATACAGTCGGTGCTCTATAAATGAAGGTACTCTTCCCCTTGTCCCCCATGTCTGTGTTCTGGGAATGGGACAATGTTACCTGAGCCTCCTGCTCCCCAATATGGGGAAACCGTGGAGAATTCTTACAGCTCTTGGACATTGTACCCCTCCCAACACACCCCTGAAAGTGTCCCCACACTTCAGTGTAGACATGTCAGCCTGTGTAGCCTCTCCCCTTCCTAACCGGCCGCTACTGGACAGCTGGCTGTTTGGGCTTGGTTTTTCTTGGAATGCCCAGGGCCTAAAACCCAATGCCAATTTAATCAATCTCTACTTAATGAACAGTTATGCTGTTGAACTGAATTACAGTGAACAAATTGTGAAGGGGGAGGGGAAGAGCAGACGGAATCCAGGAATCCGGTGTTCACCTGGCTCAGGGGAGGTGGGCATCAGGTGGCACTGATGTCTAGGCCAGACTCCCCTCCATACCTTCTTGACGTGACGTGCCAGTGAGGGAGCTTGAGGAAGAGCAACTAGGGATGAAAAGCCTAGAGGTCAGGGGGTGAGTGGGACTGAAAACCTGGGCAGATAGGGGTGAAGAGGATGGAGGACCCTGGCTAGCGGGGCCTGGCAGTGGGGGCCAGCGATATCAGGAGAGGGAGAGCTAGGAAATGTCTGTAAGGTGTGCAGAAAAGGGTGAATAGATCGGGCACTGGGGGTGAGGGATTTGGGCTGGAGATAAGGATGGGGCTGGGGATGAGGGCATCACAGGGGCATGGAAGCTACTGGCTCTTTCTAGACCCATATGCCTGTGCCTTCCGCCATCACAAAACCCTGCCTAGCTCTCTTTCTATATCCCCTCCTTGATCTAATCCACTGCATCAACCCTTGTAGCTCTGTGGGCCCAGGTAACAAGTAAGTTCCGGTGGGTGCATTTCTGACCACTGAGATCCGGGAGAACAAAGGTCCCCACCAGGGAGGACAGCTGGCTGGGACTCACTGTGTAACTCGCATTGCTGCCTGAGTCACTTCCAGGTCTTTCCAGGGAGCGCTAGATAGACAATCCTGTTGTAGAGTCTGGTCCTACACCCATGACCTTCACGGACAGACTCTTCCTCTTCTCTGGAAGGCTCCGTCCCCCTCCTCTTCTTCCCCTCCCTCCACAGAAGCCAAGGTTCCTGACTAGTGGGACCCAGGGAGCGTGCAGAGAATTCTGATAGTCAGTGGCTCCCAATCACCTGGCCACCTCTTCAAGCCCCTTCCCTGGTAAAACCCTTGGCACCTACATGGGCAAGGGAACAAACTTATAAGACAGAGGCCATGTCAAGAGTCCTGTTGATCATTGGAAGCATTTGGATAGATCCAGGGGAGTGATAACAAAAGAGAGACACCCAGCCCCTTCACAGGATTCTGCAAAGCATTCCCCCCCCCCCCCAAGAAGGGAAGAGAGACTTTGGAAGAGGAAGAGTGCAGCCTTTGTAGCAGGATTTAATCCCACTCGGGTTTTCCTGTCTCTAACCACAAGCCCCCGTCAGCCAGCACCATCTAGCAATGTCATCGGTCTGCCAAAGGAGGTTGGGACAGTTATATAATTGGGCTATGAAAGAAAAAAGGGCCCCCATTCTCTTCACAGCAACAATGTCAACAAATGCCATTTTCTACCAATCTCATCACTGGTTCAAGTATGTTTTGCCAAAAACTAGAGGGGGAGGGGGAGGAGGCCTTGTTTCTGCTGCTCCTCGGGGCTCATTACAAATATAATCTCCATTGACTGCAAGGTGAGGGTCCTTTGGGGTCAAACTAGGGAGGGAGGAGAGCAGGGACCCCACCGCTGTGGAGAAAGTAACGTGAAGGCCCTAGGGTTCTGTGTGTGGGGGCAGGTCATGGGTCGTAGCAAAGGAGCCAGCCTCAACCCACCTGGCCTTTCTTTCTCTTTGCCTCCCCCTTCCCAGGATGGATGACTTTAGACTGTTGTGAGGGCCCTCTGGGCAGACTGCATGTGACTCACAAAAGTCAACATGCCAGAGTCTGTTTTGGGCCAAAATGTCCCATTTGCTCTTCTGAAACCAGTCTCCTGGATTGTAGAGTTTAGTAATCCAAAGGTCAGGTCATTTGAACAGACTATTACAGGACAGTCTGGTGGCAAAGGATCTGTTGGTAAGTAAGGAACAAGTAGTTCTCCAGGGTCTCTACCCTGGCCTGGGGCTGTGCTAAATGTGGGAAGCATAGCTGACCAATGAGATCTGGTTTGAGCTTCACCACCCTCTGAAATGCCTGCTATTCACAGTCCCATTTTGCAGTTGAGGATACTGAGGCAGGCAGTGGCTGGATGACTTGCCCAGGGTGATACAGCTTGTAAGTCTTGGGCTGGATTTGAACTCATGTCTTTCTGACTTGAGACCCAGCACTGCAGCTGCCCCTGAGATACCACCTGATAGAATTTCTGAGGTCTCAAAGTCTGCTGTATTATTTATGTAATGAAATGAACTCTGCCAAAGCAGCGTAGAGACCTTTGATCCCTCAACAGTAACCAGAGGAAGGCCATCTGTCTGGATGAAAGTCTCATAACCAACATCTCAAGTTTATGAAAGTGCAGCCTTCTGATCCGAGAGGATCTCTCCTCTTCCTGGGACAAAGGAATCAGCCCAGACCCCTAGACAGCCAGAGGAACCTTTGGTCCCCCCTTCTGCACCTGGCTCCCACACCAGACTCTGTCCTGAGGCTTAACCACTTCTAATTGGAAGCCAGATGAGGCACAGCTCTCATGCCACCTCCCTCCCCCTGAGGCCTTCCCCTTTCTGCATCCTGAGGCACAGAAAGAATACATCGTCCTGGTGGATAATAGAGAATGATCTGTGCTCCTGGTCCACTTGCCTTCACCCCATCTCTGCACAAGACTTCTGAATGATCATTTACAAAATTAGTGTGCAAAGAACATGATTCCCAGAAGAGTTGGGAGGAACTGCGTCCAGATAAGCAACCCATAAGAGATGGGCCCACAAGCCTTTATGGTGTTGGACAGGCTGGGCCCTTCCCTCAGCTGCACAGACTCTGGGAGCCCCATCAGAGATGACCAAGGCTGGAGTGGGCAGCTCTCCTCCAAACTAGCCACCTCAGGGCTTGTGCACACCTCTCCCCGTCTTTCACCTGCCATGGCAGTGTTTGGCAAAGGATCCCCTCCAGGCCCATGTTGGCTTTTATTATGTGAGGGTCCCAGGAAAAGGCCTGAAATGGTCACAGACAACAGCCTCCTTCCCTTCTGCCCTCTGCCTCTTCACACTCAAGTCTGTCAGAGCCACAGTACTGAAGACTCATCCATAACAAGTCCTCTGTAGAGGGAGAAATCCAAAGTGGCAGCATCCCCCGGGGTCTCCCTCCCCCATGACTTTCTGCCTTCAGACAATACCCCATATTTCAAAAATTCCCCAACATGTCCCAATGCTGTTGGTCTTGGTGAATGTAACAAAATGCTTGACTAACCCAGTCCCCATGCATGGTGTTCCCTCTCTGACAGCTCAACTCCAGGGAGGGCGGCTTCTCTGGCTCTTTCTGAAAGATGAGCTACCAGATTCCAGCTATGGGGAGGGAGAGAAAAAGCCTCACTTTCCTAGGAATGAGGACACTTGACCTCCTCCAGTTGGAATTCTCGGGGAGAGGGGGGAGGCAACGATCTCCTCTAGGAAGGTTCAGCTTGTTTACAACCTTTAAACCCTCCTCCTGAAGAAAAGTGATTGTCTTTGTTTTACCCATGTTAGGGAAGAGCCGTTCTAAGCCAGAGAAAGAGGATGCCTAAGTATTTCCAGATGTCTTAAACCCGAGGTTTTTAAAATATGTTTTGCAATCTGGAAGACTTGGAAAGGCCCTACTTATGGCTTCCAAAATTCAATGGAGGCATTCGTAGGACAAGCCCTGGGCCTCCCATCTGCTCTAGTCTCCCTTTCCCAGAACTGAGGCAGCTCCTCTTCCCCTGGGGGCTCTAAAGGGCCAGGCCCCTGGGAAGGATGCAGACTGACTGGGACAGAATGAAGGGCTGAGAAGAGCCCATGGCCCATCGTGGGGATGCAGGGCCTGCTCTCTGGGAGCTCCTCAACTGTCTAGGGGGACAAGGCCCGGGAAGACTCAGCTGCAGGTGAGGGAAAGGCCCCGTGGTCTTCCAGGACAGCTCCAAGTACTTGGTCAGGCTTCTTGCTTCAGATCATTTCCACACACAAAAGTACTTTAGTTTCTAATGTTGAACCACTGGACAAATTAAGGCCTTGGTGACCAGAATTTTCTTCCACATCTGTGGCCTTGTTCCTGCCAGCCTCTGTGTCCTCAGCCTCCTTGCTCCCAACCACCATGCTCCCAGCCTCACTGCCCCCACTCTCTCTGTCCCCAGCATTTGCTTCTCCTGGAAGATTCTCAAAATCCTTGTCCTCAGGGTCCTGGGCTTTCTCCAGTTGAGTCTGAGGGAAGATGGGGAGATCTGGTCAAGGTGGTGAGGGTGGTTGGCCTTGCCTGGCACTTGTGGCCTCCTATTGCTCCCTCAGGGTCTCTAGTTACTTTGGGCACACTGACTTAGGGGTCCTGTAGGGAGCAGCTGGTTGAAATGTGGTGGGGATGACTGGTCCCATCCTCCCAAGAGGATTCCTCAATGATGGCTGTGACAGAGGGCTTGGGAACAATACATCTGCCAAGGGGGCAGGGCAAGGTATCTGGGGCAGAATAGTCACCATCAGAGCACTGGATGAAAAGGAGTCTAGCGCCCCAGTTCCCACAAAATAGACTAATGCATATAAAGAGGAATAGGGGTTAGGGTGAGGGCACAAGAGAATCGGAGGGTACAAGACAGACCTTGCTTGACAACTGGAATGGACATGAGAGCTGTCCAGAACATCACCCCCACGTTCTGCCGCCCAGTGGGAATTCCAGGTCAGCTCCTCTGACCACAGTTCACTGGAGAATGCCCCCAGGATGGTGGGGGAAAGAGGGACAGCAGCCCCAGCCTGTGGGTCAGGGTGCTGGGCAGAGAGGGGGGCTGAACTTAAATCTCACACTCCCACAATATGATATTGGGAGAGTTGAGCAAGGAAGGCCGGTTCAGGCCTGGCTCCATTTGGATGAACTTTGTCAGTCCCCTGGTGGGGAGACTCAGCTGTGGGCCCTTGGACAGACAAATCTGAAAGGGTTTTGTAGGGTCTTGGTGGGGAGCTCCTGAGATCCTGGGAAGCTCCTGACTGACTGTCACCTCCTTGCCCAGCACTTTTTTCTACTTTCAGCCTTGTAAAAAAAACAAACTCCTCAAGTGTTTTGGGAACTGCTTCTCCCAGGGATTTTAGAGAGTATCAATCAACCCTATCAATCTGACTTTGAGTATTTCATGGGGTCAGATGTGGCCCTACATAAACACAGACACACACATACACAGACACACACACACAGACACAGAGACAAACAGACACACACACAGACACACAGACACACACACAGACACAGACACACACACAGACACAGAGACAAACAGACACACACAGACACAAACACACACACAGACACAGACACACAAACAAATACATGAGAGCTGAAAGGATTACTGGAGTAGAGAGCTGGGGCACCAGAGAAGGCTGAGGGAGCAGAGAGGACCAGGGGAGCAGAAAAAGGCTAGGGTGGCAGAGAGGGTTGAGCTGGACCTCTAAGGGCAACCACTGACCCCTCGGCAGCAGCTCCCAGGGCCAAGGGCCAAGGGAATGCAATGGGCTTGGTTAGGATGTAGCACACTGGACAGCACCAGCACTAGGGGATCCCTTGGAGCTACCACTGAAATCTTGGAGCTGTCCATCTTCTCCTTCAAGAGGGTCAGACCACCATGCCCGAAGCACAAGAGGGGCTCAAATCGAAAAGATTTATAGTCATTCAGCAAAATAAAACAACTCTGCTTATTATAAAATATGAATTTTTCCTTAAAAGAGGAAGCTTCCAGACATACTCCTGATGCCTCAGACCAGCTGAGCTCCTGCCCACAAGATCCACCCCGTTCCTCTTCCCTCTTCTCCAGCCCATGATGCCCACCTCACCATTCATGGGATCCCTAAGGTGCAGATGAAGACACTTTGCCAATGTCTTCTCCTTTGTTTTAGTCACATTTTAAAAAAATCTGCTTTCTCTGCCTCATAAATACCAGTCACCTCCTAATCTCCCAACCCCAGCCTTAGGAGAGCAAGAAAAACAGGGTCAAACAAAGCAAAACCTCTGATTGGTCATGGTGAAGTGTTCATTGACTCCATCAGTGTTCCCTGGAGGTGGGCCCCACATTTCATCATGAGCTCTTTGGAATTACAGTTGATCATTGTAGTGAATAGATTTCCTGAGTCTTTCAAAGTGAATTGTCTTTATTATAGCTTTCGTTTTTTTCTGCTCGCTGTTAGAGTGGTTCTGCTCACTTCACTTCACATCTTTCATCAGTTCATCTAAGTCTCCAGTGATTTTTCTGAAGTCATACAATTCATCATTTCTTATAGCACAAGAGGATTCCATCTCATCCCTATACCACAAGCAGACATTCCCAAATTGAGGAGCATTCACTGGGCATTCATTTCCAAAAGAGCTGCTCCAAATCATATTGTTCTTTTGGGGAGATAAACCTAAGATCAGCATTACTGGGTCAAAGATTTGAACCCCTGTTCCATCTTGTCTCTGCCCAAAGCAGGTCACAGGATAAAGCTGCTCCTTCTTGTATTTCACAGTCACTCCCCTAGTGGGATTCTCACAGCCTTCTCTGTCTCTTACCTACTAATCTTCCCCCCTGCCTTCTCCTTTTAGGCCCCTGCCTCAGACAGTTTGATCATGCCTTCACTCTGGCACCCCCTTTACTCTGAGCCTAGAGGATCCTGGATTAGAGACACAAAAGGAACCCCCAGAAGCATTCCAGTCCAACACAGAGCAGAAATCCTCTCCACAATGGCATTGCCAAGTGCCCTTCCACTTGACTCCAGGCACTGAAGACAACCCATTCTTCTTTTAAGCCACACTGATTATTAGGAGATTTGTCTTGAATTTGAACCCAATCTGCCCCTCTGCAACTCTTTCCTCCAACCCAATTATTCCTTGTCTTTCTGGAGTAAGGAAGAGGTCTAGTCCATTTTCTAGATGACGACCTTTCCTCTTCTTTAAGACAATAGACAGGTCCTTTGCTGCCACAACCACCATCCCTCTGCCCCACATACACACAGTGTTCCCCAACATCCTTATTTACTGCGATTCCTAAATTTTCAATCCATCCTCATGGAGAGAGGGCATCCCCAATCCCAAACTCAATAAATCTAAAGGAATGGTGAAGTTTTAAATGTGTAAATCAGATGGTTCCTGCTCTGTGATCTGTTTAGTTCAATAAGGCAATTCCTGATTAGCTAACCAAATGGGCTGCTCACAGGTGGTGGCTTTCAACTTCACAAGTGAGTTGATCTCTCAAGGCCTCAAGTGGTAAGGAATTCCAGGCCTAGGGGTGCATTGAAGAGGCCCAAACTTTTGTTTGGAGTACATGTGGGGGGAGTGCCATGGGGTCTCTTCAGAGTATAGTCCTAAGTGGGAGCTTGCCATGACCTCTCCCTTAGCAATCACAGTACTGGAAAAGTTCGGCTGGCAGCAGACAACTTAGCTATAGGAGACACTGGGAACAAACATGGACACAGGTGGAATCAGAAAAAAGCCACTCAGGGCAGAAAAGATGTTTTAGAACTCAATTTCCTCATGTCAGGGAGGGATACTAGCTACGCTCTTACATTGGCTGTTATTTATTCTTAGACACCCATGTCTGACACTTCAGAACCCCACTGAGCATCTTCTGGACAAGGCGTTTCAGTACATTTCACAGATGAGGTATCTGAACCAGACAGGGTTTGGTGACCTACCCAAGGCCATGCAGCCAGTGTCTGAGGCCAGATTTGAAATCAGGAAAATGAGTCTTCATGGCTCTTGGCTTGGAACTCTACCCACTGCGCTGCCTAGTAGCTACCTTTATGGTCTTAATGGTAGACTTTCAATAACCAGAATTTATGAATTCGCCTCGAGTCCAATGTGCTGTGCACATATACATTTCACCGCCACTATATACAAGAGTTAGAGCTCACTATCCCAAGGAGCTATTTGAACCTCTTCCCCTTCTCCCCCCCTTTACTTAGCCCTACTTCTCTCATGGCACAGTCCTTCATGTCACCTTGCTTTAGGGGATCTTTGAAAGATGAAATTTCTTCCTTCCTTGAGGGGCCAAGGGCATATCTTTCTAGGATCTAGGGTCTGCACAGAGTTTATGGATGGCTTCCTGAGTCTCTTGGCATAGCTTCACTTGCAAGGTGTCTTCCACCTGCCTCAACTTGGGTCTCCCCTCAAAGATATCAAGACCCCAACAGACAGACTGCAGGAAAAACTTCCAATGCATTATTTGTCTAACTGCTACGATCTCCCACTCTATCCAACCTTTCCAATCGCTGTTCCACCTTCTTTCTAATCACCTTGACTTGCAAGCTCAGGCTCTGTTATCTCCTTTCTCCATGACCATTCATAGCCATTGGCCAAGTCTCCATTGTCCCAATGTTCCAATGAATGCTGTATTCATTTCCATGTCTTCCTTTTACATGACCACCACCTACTTAGGACTCATCCTATCTTACTTGCATGAGAGTGCGAATCCAACTTCTAACACCTGATACTCACTAGCTATGTGACCTCAGAGCAAGTCCCTTAACTCTGGTTGCTTCACATCCAGGGCCATCTCCAATCATCCTGATTCACACCTGCCACTGAACCTAGATGGGTATGGAAGAGAAAGTGAGACCAGTGACTTTGCACAGCATCCCCCTCACTTAAATCCAATTCATGTGCCTGTCATGGCATCACCTCCCTGATGTCATGGTATTCTTTTTTTTTTTTAGGTTTTTGCAAGACAAATGGGGTTAAGTGGCTTGCCCAAGGCCACACAACTAGGTAATTATTAAGGGTCTGAGGCTGAATTTGAACTCAGGTACTCCTGACTACAAGGCCAGTGCTCTATCCACTGTGCCACCTAGCCACCCCTGATGTCATGGTATTCTTCAGAACGAAGGACCTTAATCTATTTGTTCCACAGCTCTCAAAATCATCCAACTAAAATACAGGTTAACCCAACCAGAGACATTCTCTTATTCCACAATCTTCAAAGGGTGCCTATTACCTTGTCCAAATTAAATCTATTTAAACATCTCCCATCCTGTTCCTGACAGTCTGATTTCACAATATTTTCTTTCATGTAGTCTATGTCCCAGGCAAACTGACCTTTGACCTTGTCTCTGAACATAGCATCCCATTTCCATTCTCCACCTAAACACACAAAGTTTCTCTCATGCCTGGAATCCTCTCCATCTCCTCTGGAGTCCCCAGCTGCTCCCTCCAAGTCTGAGCTCAGGCTCCTCCTCCTCAATCAAGGGTTTCCAGAACTTCCTAGTGGTTAACATTCTGCCTTTCCTCCAGTGACCTTGAGTTTAGTGCCATATCTGTATCTATCTTATTTCTTCCAGTAAAAGACAGAGTCCTTGAGGGCAGAGGTAGGTTTTCAGTCCATCCCAACTCAGGTCTCATGACAGGACACTTTAACAAACACAGTTATACATCCACAAACTCTTGGCCCTCCCAGGTTCTCAATCTCCCCATTTTCCATGACCCATACACCTCTCCTCCTCAGTGACACACAGAAACATTGACCTCAATGAGCATCAACCACAGTCTTTACTTCCATGCTCATGAGCTCTGAACTTCCTTTATCTGATGATAAGCTTCTGTTAGTTCCCTCTTTCCTTCTACCTTACACTCTAGCATTTTTCTTGGTCTACACCAAGACTTTCAATTCCTAGGTTCTTGGCCAGACCATGGCTACTACATTGACTCTACTGTCCTCCTTCACTGTCTCAACCCTTGGTGAACCCTTTCAGCTCGACAAGTTCATCCGCACTCAAGTCCCTTGCCCTGTTGTCCTATCAATGCTCAAGCCTGGGTTGTTCCCACCATCAACTGCCTCTGCTCCTGTGCTCACGGTATTGAAAGGAGCCGGAGGAAACCACAAAACCCAGCTGACTGGGATACACTGCAGATTTACCTTACATGTTCTCACCTAGGCCCTTGTGGCAAGAAGGCTAGCCTTTTATACCTCACACTGCACCTTTTCTACACCACAACCACAAGTTCAACTCTTGCTAGCCCTCATCAAACTTTCCATGGGGTACCGCCTTCTACATTCACACTTGAGAGAAACTCACCTCACCTTCTATCACCAACAAAACGACATCTGCATTTGTACCTGACAAAGAGATCCCACTTCTCCCCATCTCCTCACCCCTATCACTCAGATGTCTTTCACTTTTGCTCCATTTTCACCTTGGCCTTTCTCCTTGCGAAGGCAAACCTCCCCTATATACCCATCATCCCATTCTATTACATGCCTTCTCTTCCAGGAAATTCTGTTCTCTATCATTCCCTCATATTTATTGCTAAAAAATATGCACATCTCTCCTAGTCTAAATCAGTCCTCCCTTCACTCAAACCTCAGGGCTGTCATCCTATATCTCTCTTCTTTGGAGTTCATCTCCTGGAGAAAGCAATCCACAATCAGTGTTTCCAATCCTTCCCCTCTCTTTTTGGAACCTCTGTAGCCCTGCTTCTGATTTCATCCTTCATGGGACACAATTCCCCCAAAGGTAACAGCGATTGATTTCCTCATTGGCACATCTAATGGCTTTTCTCAATTTTTGGTTTTCTTGATCTTTGTCTTGGTCTTTGTCACTTACATCCTCGCCTCCTCTTCTTTCTCCTTTCTAGCTTTGTTTGGGCTTCCATTTCTCTTTAGTTTTCTCCTTCCTTCTCTGACTCCTTAACTGGATTTCATTCAAGTTGTGTATCCTGGGAAACCCCAAATCTCTGTTCTGAGCATTTTTCTCTTCTCTCCTCAATGCCATTTCACTGGGTGACCTCCTTTGGATGCAGTAATCGTCACTATACAAGTCACAATCACATCAATTTGTCCAGCCTTAAAGTGTCTCCCGACTCCCTATCCCTGCTTCTTAGACATCTTAAACTTTTCAGACTCATTTTTTTTCCAAAAGAGAATTTATTATATCCATCCCACCTCTTTCTCCTCTCTTTATTTCCCTTTTCTGTCTGAAGTGACCATCATCCTTCCAAACATCAATTCTCAAAAATTTGATGTCATTCTCTAATCCTTGTTCTTGTCAACTCACTGCTGTCTGCCTCAGTTTCCTCAACTATAAGATGAGGATGATAAAAGCATAAGAGAAAATAGCTAGTGAATTCTCCATCTGCAGAAGAGTGAATCACTGAAGTCTGGGAGCCAGCGCCCCAAGGATCAGGACGCAATTCTAAAGGGGAGCCTGAATTTCCTTAAAACTGAAGCAACCCTGCTGGATTGGACATAAACTTGGTTCAACCAAAATTTTGTAGAAACTAAGCAAAGTATTGAAGCTATAGCTTCAACCCATCTGTCATGGCATCACCTCACTGATGTCATGGTCTTCTTAAGACCATGTACATGGGTTCTACTTGTATAGTGATGATGGAAAGATGGAACTACAGAAGCTTATCATCAGATAAAGGAATTTCCGAGCTCATGAGCATGGAAAAAATTGAGTTTGAAAAAGTTTGAAGCTATCTAAGATGGTGATTGGGGGTCAGGAGACACTTTACTGCTGAACAAATAGATCTGAGAGTGACTTATATAGTGATGATTACTGCATCCAAAGGGATGAAGGAAAATGGTTGTATGTTTTTGCCCTATCTTCAAGCTTAAATTCCTTGATGTTATGGTGTTATTAGTTAAAAGGAATTAGAGCCTAATCTCGGGCCCCAGTAATGTGGGGAGAAATAGCCAGTGAGAGCTTGAGTTGCCAGCAAAGACTTACTAGTACCTATGGGTACCCCAGGACCCGAGGGGAAGAATAATGCCAACTCTTTAGTCCCTTCTGCACTCAAAGATCAACATCCCTTCTGGTTGTTCACACACAAAGTTGCATCCGCCAACGCTGAGCCTTTCCTCTCTCTTCCCCTCATTCTGAGATGCTCCCAAACCTCACCTCTGCTATCTGACTTTCTTCAAGATTGAGCTCAAATCCTCCCTTCTGGAGAAAGCCTTTCCTGGTCCTTCTACCCCCTATCCCAAGTAATGCCATCCACCTGGTATTGCCTCCATCTGACCAGTAGATGTCCCTGCTCCCTCTCCCCTCAGAAAACCACAGGGAGGGTGGGGGGATTGGGGGCCGCTTTTTCAAGTCCATTTCCCACCTCAGTCTCCCTGGTGGCATCAAGCAGGTGGGGTGGGAGGCCCCCACAGTAACCGGTGGAATACCTGTCCTCGCTTGCTCTACCCCCCCAGCTAAAGGGTCCTGCCCAATGTCAAGGAGGAAAGGTGACAATCATCTTGTGTTCTTGCCTTGGTTTCCTTTTTAGTCTTTCCTCCCCTACTCCTTTACCTTGAGGATGGAGTCAGAGGGGAGCTGCACTTCCTTCCCTTGGGAGCCTGTTTGTAGCCCCCCCAGCCCCCCCCCCCCAGCCCTCCACACCACAATCTGTCTCCCCCACCCCCACTTTCAGACTGAAGGGGGAAGAGTTAGGACTTGGCTGGGCTGGACTCCCCCAGACTGGAGCTGAACTCGGGATGAATAGGAGTGGGCTTTGTTTAAGGCAGCATCAAAGATTGTTGGGGGAACCAGTGTTTGGGCCTGGATGCTCACCCCTAAACAGCTCCCCTCTTTTCACTTTGAAGGGGGTGTGATTAGCTTTGGCAAAGAGATAGATGGTGAGGCAGGGCCCGGAGATCAGGTCCAGGAAGAACTCCAAGACCATGTCTGCAAAGGGGCCGAAAGCCAAAGGCAACTGTCCTTGTAGATGCTGCCTAAGTGTGCCAAATAGGCTCCAGGGTAGTCTCTGATACTGGGGAGGCAGAGAGGGTTGAAGGAGGCTAAGGGTTCCTGGAGGGAGGGGAAAGCCCTGGGTTCTAAAGGCACATCTACCCTACCCTCCTGGCTCTCTTCCAGAGAGCTGACCTAGGGACAGGCCAGCCTCCATCTCCCTGGGCCTCCTTCCTTCTCCCAAGCCAGAAGTCTGGGCTGTGCCCGATGAGGATGCCACCAACCCGGCTGCCCTTTCCTTGTCCCCTTCCCACCCACCTGCTTCCCCCACACCCCCATCTAGTTCTGCTCCCCTGGCCCTCCACCCTTCCCTCCACTCCTACCTCTCACAAAGGATCTGGAGGCTGAGGCCTTCCTTCATGAATTCTCTGCCCTTCCATTTGCTGCCTGTGAGATCTGGGCAATTCTACTTATTCTCTTTCTCCAGGCCTCAGTTTCCTCATCAAGAAAATGAGGGGATTGCTGGACTAGTTGGAGGGCTTATAATGTTTGTTCCAGGTCTGAATCTATGATCCTATGTCTGATAGAAGGACTCAGAAGGGGGGGGGACAGGAGGAATAGAAAAACAGATGGACAGGCAGATGCAGACACAGAGGTACTTGTTAATGGGAAATCATCCAAATCTTTTTTTTTCAAAGTTGGGATCCTTTGAGTGACTTCTGGACAGAAGATCCCTCCCCCCACCCCCTTTCTGGACCACAGAACTTCTCTCTCCTGGCAAAAGAAGAAAAGGAGGTTCTGCTGATGCCTTTTGTTTTTCTTTCAACGTCATTGCTGCAGAGACACCAGCCCCATCTCCTTTCTCAGAACAATCCCTCACAGCTGGGAACAGTGTAAACCAGATGAGCAAAGTACCTGGATACAGTAGTGCCTCTGGCCAGGCAGGCCCCTTCTTGTCTGTCCCGGTAGCATCCCTACTGGACGCAAGGGGAGTTCTGGAGGTTTCCATTGACTTCTGTTTACAGACACTTCTGGATGCTCTCTGTAGCAATCTCTTAGCATGGTTCTGCTTGCCTGGCTCTCTGGGAGCCCAGAGGAATTCCCATCCTAGTGGCCGTTTGGGGGGAGCAAATCATGGGAAGCAACGTGGACCCTAGGAGGCACCGTGCTGTAAGCATTCATTTGCTTGAGAAGTCTGAGAAATTGTAAGAAGTAAGAACTCAAAGTTATTTGACATTTCAAAGTTTACAAAATTCATCGGATTCTTAAACCAATCCTAGATGCAAGTGTTTGGTTTCCCAGCACTCCCTCCCCCAACACTGCCTGCCCCTAAGACTTCCCTGTGGAAGCAGAACTGCCCAGCTGAGAAGTGACTGGGTTAGAATTGGAACTCAGCTCTTGCTAACTTCAGTTCCACCACTCTATCCACTGCAGCACTCGGGAATGTTTTAAAACCAGAAGCTAAATATTGTCTTTACATGTAATTGGAAAAAATAATATTAAAATAATGATATACTGAAGTTTATTCAGTTATTCCCCAATTGATGAGTGCACCCTCAATGGCCAATTTTTTACCATCACAAAGGGTCGCCATAAATATTTTTATACATGTGGGGCATTTCCTTTTTTTTTTTTTGTAAATTTCCTTGGACACAGATCTAGGAGTGTTATTGCTGGATCAAAGTGTTTGCTCAGATTTATAACCTTTGGGGCATAGTTCCTAATTGTTCTCCAGAATGCATCAGTGCACAACTCCATCAACAGTACACTAATGTCCTTATTTTCCTCATTAACATTTGTCATTTTCCTATGCTTTCCTTTAAGGCAATTTCATAGGCTGGGGCAATGTTTTAATTAGTATTTCTTCAATCAGTAGGGATTGAGGGTATTTATTTTTCATATGACTAGAGATAGCTATGATTTCTTCCTTTAAGAACTGCCTCTTCATCCTCTTTGACCATTTATCAATCGGGGAATGACTTGTATTCTTATACATTTGGCTCGGTTCTCTATATATTTGAGAATGGAGGCCTTTATCAAAGAAACTTACAGGAAAATTGTTTTTGTAATTATGGTTACTAATGCTATATTTCTCTCCATCCTACTTTCCCCCTTTTTGTCCTTCTCTCTCTCTCTTTTCAATTTGTCTCTCCTTAAAACTGTTTGGTTGCCCACCACTCCCTTCCCCCCAAATCCCTCCCTTCTATCAGTCTCTCCTTCTCTAATATCCTTCCCCTCTTCTTTCCCAGTGTAATTAGCAGATTTCTATGCCCAACTGAGTCTTGGACACAATTCTGACAAGATTGGGGTTCCACTGTCTACCATTCCCAGATCCAATAAGCATCTGGCATTCAGTCTGTCCACAGACATTTAGGTTTACCTTTTCCCTTCTCTCCCCTGACTTCTGGATGCTCTCTGTTGCAATCTCTTCACATGGTTCTGCTTGCCTGGCTTTCTGGGAGCCCGGGGAAATTCCTATCCTAGTGACCATTTTTGGATTACAAATCATTGGAAATAAACTGGGTCCTGGGAGGCACCATGGTGGCTTGAATGGAAGGTTCTTTGCTCCTAAGGCTTGAGGAATATGAGAAATTCTGCTTCCCCAGGGTCCCCACCTCATCCAGCTCTATTCCCCCTGCCCTGCATCCTTCCCTACACTTCTACCTCTCTCCTTTCTGCACACCTAGATTGGTTTTAATATATTTTCTTCAATTACATGCTAAAATATTTTTATCAATTTTTAAAAAATTTTGAGTTCCAAATTCTATTCCTTCCTCTATCTTTCTCCTCCCCACTGAGGAGATAAGCAATCTGATACAGTTTATACACATGTAAAATAATTTCATATTAGTCGTTTTATACAAGACTTGAATTTTTAAAAAAATAAAAAGAGAAGGAAAGAAGAGAAAGAGACAGAGAGGAAGGAAGGAAAGGAGGGAGGAAGGGAAGGAAGAGGAAGGAAAGAGAAAGAGAAGGAAAAACAGCATGCTGTAGCCTCTATTCAGACAGTTTCAATTTTTTCTCTGGAGGCAGATACTATGCTTCTCTATTAGTTGTTTTTGTTTATTTTGGATCATTGTTTTACTGAATATGGGTAAGTCATTCATAACGCTTCATCATAAAGCTTTGCTGTTACTGTGTAGTTTCTCATTTCACTTTGCATCAATTTATTGAAGTTTTTCCAGGTTTTTCTGAAATCCTATCCGTCATTTCTTTTAACATGATAATTTTCCATCACAATCATATACCACCATTTTTTAACCATTTCCCATTGGATGGGCAGCCCTGCAGTTTCCAATTTTTTGCCACCACAAAAGAGCTGTATAAATATTTTTGTACAAATAGGTCTTCCCACCTTTTTTTGATGTCTTTGAGCTACTGATCTAGTACGGGTATTGCTAGATCAAAGGGTATGAAAAGTTCTTGGCCATATTTCACATTGTTCTCCAGAATGGTAGAATCAGTTCACAATTCCATTAACAATGGATTAATAATTTTAGACAAGAAGACTTAACATAGCAGGAGCTTCTATTATCCTCAAGTGTCTCCTCCTTCCATTCCATCGAGCATGTAGGTCCTAAAGATTACATCTTAAAGTACAGATCTGCCTGTGTCAGCACCATCTACTCTGCAATCTCTAGGAATTCCCTATTACCTTCAGGATGAATTCAAGTCAATAAACATATATTAAAAAGCTACTGTATTCTAGTTGCTGTGCTAAATTCTGAGGAGATAAAATAAGAAGAAGATAGTCCCTACCTCCAAGGAACTTAGAATCCAATAGCCAAAGACAATATCCAAAAAGAAACTAGAGGTGGGGTGGGAGCACCATAGGGTATCCAGCCTGGGGGCATGATGTTCTGAAGCCAAGAAAGGGCCACTAGTGGAGAATGGAGAGTTAGTTACTTGGAAGGTTCTGAACCCTCCCAATGAAGTGGTTGGTTGGTTCTTGTCCTTCCTTATGGAAGAAGACCAAAATGATATCACAATATTTTAGATAAATTATGGTGTGGCTGATCAGACCAATATGAGCTTGGAATGCTCTACCACAGGTTGAGCACAAATAATCCATGTGAATCCCTGGGATGGATACTCCCAACTTACATATGTCAGGTTTCCTTTGAGCTGTGTCCCTTCTTCTTTGCTCATCAAGGACAGCCCCCTCATGCATTATGCTGGGTGGTCTTGTGCCAGTGTCTCCAAGGCAACACAATCAGATCCAAAGTTCTTAAGAGAGACCTTAGGATGTCCCTGTATTACTTCTTCTGAGACCCTTGTGAATGCTTGCCCTGTGTGAGTTCTCCATAAAATAATCATTCGGCAACCATACATCTGGCTTTCTAAGAGCATGACCGGTCCATTTTAGTTTCACTCTCTGTAGTAATGTTGGAATGCTTGGGAGTTTAGCTGAGGAAGGACCTCAGTGATTGGGATGTTCTTCTGCCAGATGATCTTTAGAATCTTCCTATGACAATTTAAATAGAAGGATTCATTTTCCTGACTTGGCACCAGTAGACTGTCCAGATTTCACAGGCATATAGCAATGAGGTCCAAACAATGAATGGCTCTGTAGACCTTCAGTTTGGTGGTCAGTCTAATATCTTTTCTCTTTCATGCTTTCTTTTGGAGTCACCCAAATATAAGGATCCTCTGTCCACCAGGGGATGGATTCGGCTCAGGGGAGAAAAGAAAAACACATTAACACACAGGTGGGGAATATCAGCAGGACAACTGACAGAGCCAGTTTATTGAAGACATTAAACAGTTCTTCCAGAAGAAAACCACAAAATTAGCATACAGGATAAAAACAATGATGTAACTTTGTTATGGGCAGCATTTAACCCAACAGGATGTGACCCAGGTCAAGAAGTTTGGAAATAGGGCTAATTGAATATTGAGGCCAAGAATGACACAGTTGTGTTATACAATCAGAATTCTGTGGAAGCTTTTAGCTCAAGGGTCAACAGAGCTCAGGTTATTTTGACCAGATTTGGCCTCTTGACACCAAACTCACTTGAGCAGCCCCTACACCCAAATACTGAGCTAGCTCTGGCAATGTGAGTGTCAACCTCATGGTGGGTCTCCTTGGAAAGGTCAATGTCAAGGTAAGTGAACTTGTCCATGGAACTTAAAACTTCTCCATTTGCTGTAATAGATGGTTCCACCATATGGATGGTATGATGCTGACTGATGGAGCACCTGTGTTTTCTGGGTGTTAATTGTTAGATCAAAATTAGCACAGGCAGCAGGGAATCGATCCATACTTTGTTGCATCTCAGCTTCAGAAACTGCATCTACAAATGCACAATCATCTACAAACAGAAGATCATGCACCAACACTCCTTCTACTTTGGTCTTGGCTCGTAGCCTTTTCAAGTTGAAGAACATGCTACCAATAGACATGAATTTATTTAAAGCCAATGACCTATGGGGCATCTCAACTACCCAGTGCTGATGGATACATATTGATTAATGATAGGGACATGATCCAGAGAGATGGACTTCCATACTGTTCTTAACAGACCATGATCTGTCAATGATGAATCTATTGATGGTTTACCTCATTAAAGTCAATCAGTCCCTAGCTGATGTTCCAACTGAAGAAGAGGTTTGGAATTCCATTAGGCTCCTTTCAAGTGGCAAAGCTCATGGTCTGTTTCAATTCTAGCTGAGATCTACAAGTTGAGGGTCTATTGCTCATATAAAAGCTGACTCAAATTTTCCAGGTTATGTGGCACGAAAAGATTGTCCCCCCAAGAATTCAAGACTGCCTCCATCGTCTATCTCAATAAAGGTAAAGGGCATTGATTGCCTTGTGACAATCACAGGGTATTTCTCTTTTAGTCATTGCTGGTAGGATACTTGCCAGAGTCCTTCTCAATAGGCTGGTCCTTCACCTGGAAGGTGGTCACCTCTCTGAGAGCAGTATGACTTTAGAAAGGGCTGAGGAACTGTCAAATTGGTGTTTGCTGCCCAATAATTCTGGGAAAAATGAAGAGTAGAGCAGAGGCCTGTTCATAGTGTTTGTAGTTCTGACCAATGCCTTTGACACTGGGAAGTTGGGAAGGTTTTTGGAAAATTACATCAACATTTGATTGCATGAGATCGTATGCCAATCTGATGATGACATGCATGCTTAGGTTCTGGATAGTGAACAATGCTCTGGAAATTTCTTGGTCACCTATGGAGTGAAACAAGCATGTGTTCTTCCTCCTTTGCTTTTTAGCATGATCTTTTCAGCCATGTTATCAAACCTTTCACGAGGATGAATATGGCCTCAAGGTTAGCTACTACACTGATGGCAACTTCTTTAACTTGAAAAGACTACAAACCAAGACCAAAGTGGAAGGAGTGACACATGCATCAATTGAATATAAGTGAGGTAGAGTTGCACAAAGTCATCTGCCTCACTCTCTCCTCCAAAGTCATCATATATAACCCCGGGAAAGTCATTTAAACCTGATTGCCTTGAATCCAAGGTCTTTTCCAGTTGTCTTGATTCATATTTGGCCACTGGACCCAGATGGCTGTGGAGGAGAAAGTGAGACTGGTCACATAGTACAGCACCTCCCCGACTCAAATCAAATTCCTCTCCATGAAGACTTTGAATGACCTTTTTTGCTCCACCCTCTAGCCCATCAACCAGAGGGGAGAGGCACCTGAGGGAGTTTAGAAGGTGTCACTTTGCATGGTGATTCCATTTCAAGGGATCAGTTTATCCTGGGAGAAGGGATGGTGTTCTCTAGAGTGGAAACCAAACAGAACTGCTAATGGGAAATGAAGTAGGTTGAATATCAAATCCTTTGATTGGTACATCAGGTCTTTCCCAACATGATTCTGTCTTGCTTTCCTGGATCATGATGACTTTGGAAGGGAGAGTGAGGTGGGTGTCTTCATGCCTCACTTAAATCTAGTTTAGGAACCCCAAAAAAAGACATCACTCATAACCATCCCTCAAAGTCCTGTAGTGACAGACAAGTGATGAAATGACAGTGCGGATCCACTGGGAGCTGGGGTCACAACCCTGTACATAGGTGGTCCAGACCACTGAGAGCAGCAGTGAGGTTCCTCAACTCCCAGGTGACTGATCAGTCCTTTTAAAGATCCTAGTTCTCATCTTCTGATGTGAGGAAGAGGCTAGAAAAGTGCCTTAAACCTAACCCTGGCCTGATTACTACCACTTACAGCAGATGGGAATCCCAAAGTGTGATTGAGACACAAAAATTCTCATATGGACTATTTGTACCCAACTGGTGGTAGAGCATTCTGAGCTCGTATTGGGCTGATCAGCCACAGGTGGACACATTGTCATTTGTCTCAAACATAATGATGTCACTTTTTTGGTCTTTGGTCTTTGGTCCCTACCAGGAGGAGGAGCTTCATTACTCCTGGCTCTTCAGAGAATCAGATGCTTTTTACACATGGATTTTGTAAATCATCATTGAGATGTGTTGTAGAGAGATGGGATGAAGGGAAATGGATCCAGAACAAAGGTTCTATTATTCCCCAGGACAATGTATTCTCTCTGTGCCTCAAGATGTAGAAAGGGGAAGGCCTCAGGAGGAAGGAGGTAGCATGAGAACTGTGCCTCATCCGACTTCTAATTAGAAGTGGATGTGGATAAGCCTTAAGACAGACAAAGTCTGGTGTGGGAGCCAGATGCAGAAGGGGGGACCAAAGTTTCCTCTAGCTGTCTAGGGGTCTGGGCTGATTCCTTTGTCCCAGGAAGAGGAGAGAAGCTCTTGGATCAGAAGGCTGCACTTTCAAAACTTGAGATGTTGGTTATGAGACTTTCATCCAGACAATTGGCCTTCCTCTGATTACTGTTGAGGGTTCCAATGTCTACATGCTGCTTTGGCAGAGTTCATTTCATTACATAAATAGAACAGCAGACTTTGAGAGGTCAGAAGCACTATCAGGTGGTATCTCAGGGGCAGCAGTGCTGGGTCTGGAGTCTGAAAGACATGAGTTCATATTCATTCTCAGACACTTATAAGCTGGTGTCACCTTGGGTAAGTCATCTAACTACTGTCTGCCTCAGTTTCCTCAAGTGTAAAATGGGACTCATAATAGGAAGTATATCACAAAGTTACCTTGGTATGAGAAGTATTATGTGAAGATTTACTACTATTAGTGATTATTACTGATCCTCACAACAGTATGAGGAAGAATTATTGCTATTTTTATTTTGAATTTACTCTTAGGGATTAATAGTAAACTGTAAAGCCTGTAACTTTACTGTGTCCTTAAGTCTCTGAGAATAGATGGTTTGATGTGGGCAGAGAATGGAGAAACCTGATGGGGAAGGATGCTTTTCCAGTTTTTTCCCATAAACTGGAATGGAGACCAAGAGCTGATGGATGAGCTGTGGCATTTCTACAAATTTCCAAGAGAGGAAAGAATTAATGACCAGATGAATGAAGAAATGAATGAAAAGATTTTATTGAATTCTTACAGACATCAGGCGCTATGCTAGAGGTGTAGAATACAAAAATAAGCAGGGAGACTGTTTCAGTCATCAAAGAGCTCACATGCTCATGGGGGGAGACACATAAAGGGGAGTTGGACCATGATGGGGCATGGGGCCATATAGTTTGGAAAGCATTGGGAAGTGGAAGGAAACACTGTAGAGAGTCTGCTGTCCCTGGGGCAGGGTCCAAGATCTGGAATGACCATGAAGAGAAGGAGGATGGACAGAGTACAACCAGCCATGTCTGGAAATGCCTGAGGACAGATCAGATCAGTGCCCTTGGCTGGGTTAGAATGGACTGAGTGTGTGTGTGTGTGTGTGTGTGTGTGTGTCTGTGGCATTTCTTGTTCCTTCAGTTCTTCAGTTCATAGCTGGCACTAATCTGTCTTCAAATATTTGTGAGTCTGCCATGTGGAAAAGCAATTAAACATGATCTCACAGGTCAGGGAGAGCAGCAATGAGGTTGCAAAGAGGCAGATTTAGGATGAACCTACTAAAAAATCATCTGACTCTTAGAGCTATCTGAAGCTTTGGAGAGACTGTGTCCAGAGTGAATTCCCCATGACCAGCCATCCAGCAACTGGATGAGCATCCCTTAGAGATGGCAGAAAGAGGCTTCCAGGTTGGGTGTACATTAGACCAGGTGGGCTCCAAACCAGCTCTCTCCCCACTCTTCCAGGTATGTCTCTGTCCATGCTGAGCCCTTTGAGGCTCTCAATTCAATTAAAACTCTTCTCTTTAAATCACCATCAAGGCAAGGAATTCCCTTCAGTTTTAGTGTTGGATTTTTTAAAATGAGATTTTACATTTATTTGTGTAAAACCTATAATATAAATTCCCACTCTGACTGAGGATTCCAGGTTACTGAGATCTTTTCCCTCGAGGGTTGATGGCTGGTTCACTGATCCTTTCCTATGTGTGGAGATGAACTAGGCAATAAGCATAGGTAGAAGAATTGTTTGCACCATCTATATTTGTTCTCCTGAGCACAGATGCATGCGTGGAGGTGTGGGTGCTGGTTATCACTTTCTACAGAAAGAGGTGGTATCCATGGGTGCATCTGCCTGCAGTATATGCCATCACTGGGGTCATGCATTGGAGGATTTTGATCTGGGGAGAAATTCTAAAACAGAAACAGATCTGGCTGAACAGGTCCTTAGTTGCTTTACTCCTCCCTGACTGGGGAAGAGCTAGGCCCTGGTCCTTCCCTCTATCCATCAGCGTCTGGGAAGAGATGAGGCTGCATAAGGAAGGAGAATCAGTAGACTCTTTTCTTGAGGGTTTCTGGGTCCCACAGGATAGGCACTGGGGACTGCAGAAGAGCTGGCTGGTTCTCAAGGGATAGGAGAATGGGATATGAGGGGAGGGGAAGCCAAGCTTAGACCCTGAACTAAGAAGCAGGTAGAGAATGTGGGTGTTTTGGGATTCAGGCTTAGGAGGCTGTCCCTGCAGATACTGATGACATTTCTGGGGAACAGAGGCAAGGTGCCAGAAACTCCTCCTTCTCTTCCACTTCTCCTCACATTCATTTTGCCTCCCCCTCATTTAGCTCTAGTTCCCTCATCCCACAGCCCTCCATCTCACCTTGTATTAGGGGATCATTGACATACGTAATTTCATCCTCTCTTGCATGGCAGAGGGAATGTCCTTATAGGCACTGGGATCTGCGCAGAGTTTAAAAAGGGGTTCCCGGGTCTCTTGGCACAGCTTCTCCCCCAAGGTTGCTTCCACTCGCTTACGCCAGACTGCCAGCTTGGGTCTCCCCTCAAAGACATCAAAACCACAAGAGACAGGCTGCAGGAAAACATCTCAAACTCAGTATTTCCCAAACTGACATCATCTTCCCACTGACTTCTAACTTTGCAATTGCTGATCCACCTCCCTTCCAAACCCTTTGATTTACAAACTCAGGGCCATCACTGACATCTCTTTCTCCATACCCCTTCATAGCCAATCAAAGGGGCCTAAGTCTCCTTCCTCCCATCTTCCCCAGAAATGCTGCATTCATTTCCTTATCTCCTTCTGAAGTGGCCACCGTCCATTGGGGACTCATCTTCTCTCACTTGGGAAATGCCCAATGCATCACCTTCTAATCCATCTGCCCAGCAGCTCCCAAAATCATCCTCCTAAACTATAGGTTAATCCTACCCAAGACACTCTCTTGCCCAACAGCCTTCAAAGGTCCCTCCTGCCTTGCCCAGAGAATATTATGTAATTAAAGCCCCCAGATTGGGATTTGAGCATTTTCTGTCATGGTCCTCACAGTCCGATTTCACCCTACTTCCCTTCATGTTACCTGGGTTCTAGGCAACCAGACTTTGAACTTGTCTCTGACTTTAGCATCCCTTTCCAATCTCCACCTAAATGCACACAGTTTCTCCCACCCTCTTCATCTGCACCTCTGGAATCCTCAGTTCCCCCCTGCCAAGTCTGCCCTCAGGTTTCTCTATATCAAATCTTTCCTGAGTTCCCTTGTAGTTAGGACTCTGCCCTTCCTCAAGTCACCTTGAATTTATTATCTTTTCTGTATCCACAAAGCATCTTCCAGCAAAATAGCAAGTCCTTGGGGGCTTTCTCTCTATCCCAACTCTTGCTGTAATGCCAGGCCCCTTTCCATACATATTTATATGTCTTCAAACACTCAGCCTTCTCAGATTCTCAATCTACCCATTTTCCATGACCCATACCACTCCCCACCTGAGTTAGACATGGAAATATTCAAACCACTAACCTCACAGTGCTTTACTTCCACATTCATGAGCTCTGAAATGTCTTTGTCAGAAAATAAGCTTCTGCACTTCCATCTTTACCTCTTCCTTACACTCTCCAACATTTTTCTTGGTCTTCACCATGGTTCTCAATTCCTTGGGCCTTTACCAGACCATGTCTATGGCATTGCCTCTACTGTCTTCACTTCACTACCTCAAGCAAGATCATCTACACACAGATCCCTTGCCCTGTGGTCCCATAAAAGTTCTAGGCTCTTAATGACTCACCCCTGGATTGTTCCCACCATTAACTGCCTCTCTTTCTATGCTCAAATTATTGAAAGGAGCTGGAGGAAACCAAAAAACCAAGCTGACTGGGATACTCTCTAGATTTCCCTTACATGCTTTCACCTGGTTCCTCACTACAACAAGGCTATTTCACATTTCCCAAAATGAGTTGACTCTCATATTCACCAAAGTCACAAGACCAAACCTTTCTGTCCCCCATCAAACTTCCCATGGGATACCACTTTCCTCACCCTCCCTTGAGAAAAACTTAGCTCATGAAAACTTTCCTTCTTTCGTCATAGAAAAAAAAATGAAAATCCTATTTGTCACATTTGCCATTGACAAAAGGTCCCACTTTCCCCTACCTCCATACCAATGTTACTCAGATGTCTTTTCCCATTATCTCCATTTTTACTCTTTTTTCCTGTGATGAGGTGGCCATTTTCCTTGCCAAGGCAAATTCCACTACATCCATGTCATTCCATCCTTTCACATGCCTCTTCCAGGAGATTGGGACCTTTATCATCTGAACTTTCGCTACACTTCAACCCACCCTACTTAGTCATCTCTATTGTCCACAAACATACCTCTATCTCTCCCATTCTTAATCAACACTTCTCTCAAGCCTCACTGCTATCATCCTATATCTCTCTACTCCTTTGGACTCCTTGAGAAAGCAATCCATCATTAGTACTTCCATTTCTTCCCCATCTCCATTTGGAACCTCTGTCGTCCCACTTCTGATTTCATCAGGCAAGTGAATCAATTCTCTCCAAAGGCCTAATGATTTTTCTCAGTCTTCATCTTCCTTGACCACTTGAATTCTCTCCTCCTCTTCCTCCTCTTCCTCCTCTTCCCTGGTATCTGGGCTCCCATCTCTCCCGGGGTCTTTTCACCCTTCTCAGTCGCCGTTACTGGATTTCATGCAGGTCGTGCTCACTGAAAACGCCCCAAGTCTCTGCTCTCAGTTTTCTCTTCTTCCTCTAGGCTATTCAACTCAGACCTATTTCATTCAAATGTACTTATTGATCCTTAAATTCTCTCCCGACTGCCAGCAGCCAACCAGCTCTTGGACATCGTCAAACATTTCTAACTGAACTTTTCCAAATAGGATTCGTTATTTGCCACAGCCCCCCTTTACTTCTTATTTTGCATTTCTGTCTGAAGTGAACATCATCCTTTCAGTTACTCAGTCTCACAATCTTGATGTCATTATCTTCTCTTTCTTCCTATCATTTAGTGACTGTCTGCCTCAGTTTCCTCAATTGTTATATAAGGATAATAAGAACATCTCCTCCAGGGTTATTTTGAGAATCAACTGACATATTTATAAAGTTCTTTGCAAATTTTTGAACATTATATAGATGATGGATATGAGCTATTATTCTTGGTGCAGAAAGTAGATTTTCCATCTTTAGGAAACTGAGATACAAAAATCTGGTTCCCAGAATCCAATCCTGGTGTTTCAACCAGCCCCAAATCAGTGCCTCAAGGATCAGCAGGCAACATTTATGGGACCTTTCATGGTCCCCAAACCAGAAAATGAACTTGGTTAAACCAAGGCAATGTGGAAACTAAGAAAATGTTGGACCTATGGCCCTCAAAGAATGAGATGGCAAAGAGGAGATTATGTCCCAAAGAGATTAAGAAAATTTTTTTCATATGTTCCTGCATTACCTTTAAATTGAAAAAAATCTCTTGATGATATGGGGTTAAATAGAATAAGATGGAGAATTATTGGCCTCAATAACATGGGGAGACTCAGCCAGTGAAAGCTTAAACTGACAGCAAAGACTTACCAAGTCCTTTGTGACCGAGCTTGTCAAAGACATAGTAAGGCAGAACATTCTCTTCCCAGGATCCCAACCCTTTACATACTCAAAGACTAACACCTCATCTATTGGCTATTCCTCACACACAATACTGCATCTGTCAACTCTGTGTCTTTCTCCTGCCTGCCCCATATTCTGGGATGCTCCTCAACCTCACATCAGCTTCTTGGCTTTCTCCAAGATTCAGCACGAATCCGCCCTACAGGAGAAAAAATTTTCCTCGCCCCTCTGGCCCTTGGCCCAAACAGTGCCTTCCACCTGGCATTGCCTCCAATTACTCTGGAGTAGAGTAGACAATTTGATATTTCTGTATGGGTTCCTCCATTCTAATATTTAGTATCAAGAGAGCAAGACTATGGTTTGGCCTTTGGGACACATTCGCTGACTAGGAAGGATTTGTTGTAATTGATAATGATGATGATGAAGAAGATAACACCTCCTTGGGACACAGTTTCCTCATCTGTCTAATTCTGCCTGGGTGATATAATCACTTGAAAGAATGGCTTGAGGACTGCAAACCATAATGAACAGATGGCTGGGGTCTGGGTCTCCCCCAGCCTCAAGGAAGGAAGCTACTGAGGAGCTTGGAGGCTGGACTGAGGTGTTCACTTCTGACTCTGGACAACTCCCCTTGGCTCCCACCTTCCCCACTTCCAGTTCCAGGCCAGAGTCTGTCCCCCCACACCTGCATCAGCTCCTCCAGAGCCAACAGATCAGCCAATGAGATCTGGTCACCAGTGAGGAAGGGCTTGTCCTTCAGAAACTTCTGCTCCAGGTGTTGTAGGGATCGGTTCATGAAGGCGATGTTCCTGTCCACTTTCTCCTTGGGGACATGGATATCGATGAGAGGGCCCAGAACCTGGCAGGGTTGGGGGACAGGGTTTAGTCTCAACTCCACACAAAAGATCACTTCCCCAAGTCCAGCTGTGCCCACTTCCCCACCTGAAAACTTTAAGGCCTGCAATAGAGGCACAAAGGCCAGAGTAGGTTGGGAGGACTCCCTTGCCTATCATCCTAAGCCCAGGTCCATAGTCTTACCCGAATCCATAGCAATACACCAAAGATGCCTCGAATGGAATCAGAGTGCCAAGACACATATTCTCCTACCCGAGCCTTGGCCTGCAGGTCTGAAGGATCCCAGTGAGCTGGAGTCTTGTATTTCTGACTCAGGTAGTGCAGGATGGCCACACTATGTGGGGAGGAAGGACAGCCTTGGACAGGGACTCCCACTGACCCCTTCCCAGTATTCTCTCCCTGGTGCCTTCCTGGAGTACACTTAGGCTTCATAGGGGGGCGTCCTCATGCATTTCCATAAAGAAACTCCTCTGAACGATTGAACCACTTCTTTGGTCATTTCAACCAAAGATTCTTGTATAATTCTTCCTAACCAATTGTGCTTGTGTGCTTTGTGTGTGTGTGTGTGTGTGTACAAAGAGTAGGTTTCTTAAGGGGTGCAGATAGAGGACATAAGACAGTATGGTCTCCCCCAAAGACCTACACTCTGGCTCTTGGCTTTCACTCCTTGGCAGAGCCAAGAAGGTCACTGGATAAGTCAACCAAAAGCCTTTGAATTAAACCAGAAGAAAAAAGAAATTTGGTCAACTTCTCACTGTAATTAGAGACAAAGCCAGAACTAGAACCAGAACCCAAAAGTCCTCTCCACCCTAAGGTCCATCCATCATACATCACTTTCTTTGTCTCTGTCTCTCTGTTTTTCTCTCTTTCTCTGTCTGTCTCCTTCTCCTTTTCTCTTTCTCCTTATACTCTGGACATCTCTCTGGTCTCCAAGAAACCTGAGATCATGTAGGCAAGGTAAGCCGATATACAGCACAACCCTCGGTCTCTCTGTCTCTGTCTCTGTCTCTGTCTCTGTCTCTGTCTCTGTCTCTGTCTCTGTCTCTCTGTCTCTCTGTCTCTGTCTCTCTCTGTCTCTGTCTCTCTCTCTCTCTCTCTCTCTCTCTCTCTCTCTCAATCTCTCTCTCTCCCTCTAGTCCCTTCCTTTCCCTCTCCTTCACTCCCCCTCCCTCTTAGCCCTGCACTAACTGCACAACCTTAGCCAAATTTTGTAAACCCTACAACCATTTATCACCCCCAAAACCTCTCAAAGACAGATAGTGAAGATAAACATCGGAATTAAAGGACGGTGTGACTATAGGAGAGCATGGGGACAAACTAGGGGAGCTGGGACCAGGGCCAGGAAAGGTACCTTTCTGCCAAGGTAAAATCTCCATCTTTCAGGACCGGCACTCTCTTCACACTGTTCACTTTGGCAAAGTCATCAGTCAAGTGCTGCCCTAAAGACAGAGCAGGTGGGGAAAATGAGGCAGGAAGGGTCCTCTCCCCTGCCCTCCAGGGGAGGTTCTTGGCGCCTGGGCGCGCTTACAGGAAGCTGAGGTGCTGGTCTTCCAGCTTTTCAGCATGGGGTAGTTGACCTTGATGTGCTGGGGAAGCACTGGGATTGCTGGGATCTTCCTCACTCTTTAGGGCTCCTCACTCTAGTGGGAATGCAGGAACAATTCCACCTTAGAACGTAGGATTTTGTGGATATTCACCCATCTACAGTAATGTTGGGCTCTGTGATGCCACACTGGCAGAGATGCCACAGTCATTTTCTATTTCTTTCTTGAGCTTATTTGACATGATCTTTGCCCATGGGATCTCTTCCTCACTCTGCTCAGGTAGTGCACACCCTCTATTTAAGGAGGGCACCCATGGTAGCCACCTCAGCATTTCTCCCTTAGCCACCCCCTCCCCTGACATGCAGCAGGCCTCCATGCCAGGTGCCCTCTTTCCCTGTTCAGTTTTTCCTTCTGTTTCCTTTCCACTCTGAGCCCCTTCAGCCCCTTTCTTTGTGCCCCCCCCCCAGAATTTCTCTGACTCTTTAAACTTTGCAAGGTGCTTTGAATGCATTGACTCCTTTTTCCTCACAAGACCCTTGTCAGGTGGGTGACATTGTTGTTCCCCCTTGCACCAGGGGGAAACCAAGGCTGAGAAAGCAAACTGCTTGCCCAAGGTCACACAAACAGTAACTAAGGAGGGGTTGAACTCAAGGTCTATCCTCTTCCCACTGGACCACCTAGCTGCCCAGCAGTGAGGAAAACCAGGGAGACTTGTGGGATTTTGTGGGGAGAAAGGTTCATTACTCTGATTGGGAAAGGGGCTTTCTCCAGTTCCTAAATGTTAATGACTTGGACTGAGTATGACAAGTCTGAATTGATTTTTAAAGTCTACATTCCTAGTTTGCAGTTAAAAATTTTTAATACTAGATGTGTGGCATTCCCAGGCTGATGTTTTTTAAAGAGAAGCTCAAGTGTTGAATCCTCTAAATAAAAATGAGTTTTATATCAGAAAAAAAGAACTATAGGACTGATTGCGCAACATGGGAGACACTGGCACAGGACCACCCAGCACGGAGTGCCCCGGTCTCTGAGGAAGGCAACATTGAAGTAGCTCAAAGGAAACCTGACAAGTAAGGGTAGAGTCCCCACCTCAGGTGTTGCCAGGGACTGTCTGTGCCCAACCTGTGAAAGAGCATTCTGAGCTCCCATTCGTCTGATCAGCCACAGTTGCACACTCCGCAGTGTCTCTGACTTAGTAACGAGGCCACTGTGGTCTTCTACACAAACAGAGGTGAAGACCCAGCCAACCAACCTCTTCCCATGACCCCCCTTCTTGAAGGAAGAATGTTTAAGTAGGAACACTTCCTCTCCCAACCCTCTTTTCTGCCTCCAGATTGTCAGCAGAGCCTTAGTTTCCTATTTCTGCCCTCTTTGTCCTTGTCCCCCCAGCTTAGCTAGATTGCACATTTTGGGTTTCCCCACTTAATCCGATGATTTTCCCACTGATTGTTTTCAGAAGAATAACTCCTTGACCAATAAAGGAAAGTTGTTGAATGTGGTCCTGGCATTCAAGGCTACTCCAAATGATGGGAAGCCATGGGATCTGTTGCTTTGGAAAGCTAGGCAGGGAAGAAAAAAGGGAGAAATGGAGGAAGAAGGAGGGAGGGAGGGAGGAGGGGAAGATGGGGAGAAAAAGAGGGAGAGGGAGAGATGAAAAGGAAAGGAGACTAGGGAGCCTGAGGAAAGAGAGTTTTCTCCAGAAGATTTTTGGGATACACAAGGGAAAGAGAGAGACAGACAGACAGACAGACAGACAGACAGACAGACAGACAAAGACAGAGAGACAAAGAGAATTACCTTGAGAGATATATCAGAAATGCAAGCCTTGAGGTTGTCTGATGAAAAGCCTGCAGGATTTGGGGGGGGGGGGGTTGGGGCCTTTGTCACTGTCTGAGCTGCAGGTTCCAGCCAATCTCAGCAGGAGCACCGGGTGGCTAGAGATCTGGGTTCAAGGTTCACCTCAGACCCAGATGCCTGTGGCCTGATCCAAGTCCCAGAAACCGTGACTGGCCCCAGACAGCCCTCCAGGACTCTGGGCACCAGAAGTTGTGGAGCAAGGAGTCTCTTGGGGGCCCCTCCTAAGTGGCAGCCTGCCCTAGATCCGGGGACCCCCCTACTAAGAGGTGACTTTGGGTTCACTTTGGTGTTTTGAATTGTCTCTCTCGTTGGGGAAAGCAATGGTCAGAGAGGCCAGGAAGGTGGCACAGTAGGCCCAGCTCCCCCCAGGCCCATTGGGATCCTGAGGGGCCTGAGGCAGCCCCAGCTCAGCCACCCCCAGATCTGAGGTCCACGCTGGGCTCCGGAGCAGGAGAGAAAGCCGGTGCCGTGGGGGCAAGGACACCCCTGGGAGAGCAGGGGGTGGAGGCAAGTGCGGGCAGGGCAGGGAAAAGTGACCGTGGGAGGCAGGAAGGGGGGGATGGCCCTGCACCCCCTCTCAGAAGGCCACAGGGGAGGGGCGGCTCTGCCAAGCCCACCTCCTGCCTCAGCCACTCTTTGTCCCTCCCTGGTGGCATCAAGTGGGGGGGAGGTCCTCATAGTAGGGGGGGCCCATCCTCACCTCCTCCAACCCCCAGCTAAAGGATCCCCCCAAATCCCAGGGAGCTGCAGGAGCAAAGTCCCTGGCCATCTTGGGTTCTTGCCTGGGCCCCATTTGGGCTCCCGTCACAATCATTACCAAGGGCGGGGGGAGCTGTCCTCAGTCAGCAGCTGCTCCCCCTCACAGCCCGCCCTTCCCCCTTTCCCCCAGTTTTAGTCTAAGGGGGGAGGGAAAGAGGAGGGACCTGATTGGACTAGACCCCCCTGCCCCGCAACTGAACTGGGGGTGGGTGGGGGAGGGCATTTTTAGGGGGGACCAAGATGGTTGGGGGACCCATGGTCTGAGGCTCACCCTGTAACAGCTCAATGGGCTTCACCTCGAAGGGGATGCGATTAGCCTTGGCAAAGAGGTAGACGGCCCGGCAGGGCTGGGAGATCAGGTCCAGGTAGAGCTCCAGGCCCATGGCTGTGGGAAGAGGCGGTCCGAGGGGTGCTGATCTGGTCGAGGCGCCCCAAGATCCAGGCCTAAGTAGGTCCTGGGGCAGCTCTCCGCCCCCCGGGGAGACCAATGCAGAGGCTGGGAGGCAGAGCGGGTGGGAGTGACCCGCCTCTGGGCCCATTCCCCCCCCCCCATCCTCTCTGGGCACCAGGCCCATGGGGGAGGGGGCAGAGCAAGGAGGCCATAGCCCTGGGGTTCTGGACCTGCCCACCCCCACCCGACCCACCCCTCGCCCAGGCTCCCTGCCAGAGGGCAGACCTGGATACTAGAGATCCGAAATCTGGAGTGATTCATTCAGTATCATTTTCTGCAGCTTCCTCCAGCAGCCTGAGGAGGAGTGAAGGGAGCAGGTGTGGGGGGAAACCAAGGCTGGCACTCGGCAGGAGAAGGGGGCCAGGTGCCCATCCACATCATTTCTTAAGCTCCCTCTAGATCCCTGGGGGTTTCCTTTTTCTTCAAAGATCACATAGGGGAGACCTTCTCCATGTCCTTAGCCCATCTCCACTGGTCTGGAAGCTTTCAGGCTCTCTGAGCAGGGGATCCCCCGCCTCGTAGGTCTCCCCTGGATTGGACTCGGGGCCAAGCACCTTTAGAACGTGTACTTCAATTGGAAGGTTGTCAGGACAGAGATAGAGTTCAAGGGGAGCTCTGGGGCCAGTAGCTTCAGTGATGGGTGACTGTGGGCGGCCGTTTGGCCACCTCTCCAGGAGTGCTCCCTCCACACTGGGCTGCTGAGATGGCCCCCAAGTCCTTGGCCCATAGTCCTCAGGCATCCGAGAAGCTCAGCTAAACCCACATTTCCTCGGCCTCTTCGTGAGCCGAGTCCTGCCCCTCTCTCAGCCTCCCTGGCCCTTCCTTGTGATGGAGCTGAACTCTGCCTCCTTAGAGGCGGATGAACTGTTCTGCTCATAACTTCCACCAGTTTCCTTGAGCAGCTTCAGCCTTTCCCATCATTTCCATGAAACCAGTCTGGACGTTTGTGAACCTTCTGACCCCGAGGAGCCCCCGGAGCTCTGCACAGCCGGTCTCTGAAGGCTGCTCACTCCTTGCTGGCTCCAGTGTTGCCATCCCGGTGTGGGCTCAACTTTCCCGCTAAGTTGCCCTGGTACTGTTCCCCCTTGGAGAGGGGCCTGGACAGCAGCAGGCACGGCCTTACCCAGGAGCCAACTGCATCTGCCTGCCAGGGAGAACGTGGGAAGGGGCATAGAACTTGGGGGGGTTAGCCTCTGAACCCAAGAAGATAGCCTCTCCCAGGGAATGTTTTTCTCAGGTTCAAATGCTTTCTTGGCTCACTCAGCTTGGAGCAGCCAGCCCTGGCCAAGAGAAGAGGGCGGCCACCCTACTCACCCGAGAAGGTCTCTTTGGGGGAGAGGACTCTGCAGCTGGAGATGGGCCAGGCACTTCTCCGTTCCCCAAGTAGCCCCACCACCAACTCATTCCTCAATTCACCCTGGATGTGGGGCTCCCATTGGGCAAGAATGATCTTTTTTACGTATGTTCCGGCCAAATGGGACTCTCAACTGTTCTCCAGACTCATTCTACCTCCACCTGGTGGGAAATGGGGCTAGAGATGGCTCCTCAGTGGGGTAAGTGGATAGGATGCTAAGCCTGCAATTAGGAAGACAGGAGTTCAAATCCCTTCACCTCTGATGTTCTTTGTTTCCCCTCCTGAAAAACAGGAATACTAATAGTATCCACCTCCCAGAGTTGTTGGGAGGATCCGTGAGAACTAAAATCTATTTTCCCTCTATGTCAGACGTTATTTAAGATGCAATCACATAAGTATTGTCCCCTTTCATCTTCACCCTTCAAGGCAGGTGCCAACATGATGCCCATTCTCCCTGTGAGGACACTGAAGCAAAAGGGGATTAAACGACTTGCTGTGGGTCACAGTGCTAGAAAGGTTGCATTTGAACTCATATCTTCTTGACTTCCTGACTCCAAGACTACTGTACTCATTGAGCCACCTTGTTGTGAGAAGGAGCTAGCCCAGGGCAGTCATACTGTCGGTGCTCTATAAATGCAGGTACTCTTCCCCTTGTCCCCCATGTCTGTGTTCTGGAAATGGGACAATGTTACCTGAGCCTCCTGCTCCCCAATATGGGGAAACTGTGGAGAATTCTTACAGCTCTTGGACATTGTACCCCTCCCAACACACCCCTGAAAGTGTCCCCACACTTCAGTGTAGACATGTCAGCCTGTGTAGCCTCTCCCCTTCCTAACCGGCCGCTACTGGACAGCTGGCTGTTTGGGTTTGGTTTTTCTTGGAATGCCCAGGGCCTAAAACCCAATGCCAATTTAATCAATCTCTACTTAATGAACAGTTATGCTGTTGAACTGAATTACAGTGAACAAATTGTGAAGGGGGAGGGGAAGAGCAGACGGAATCCAGGAATCCGGTGTTCACCTGGCTCAGGGGAGGTGGGCATCAGGTGGCACTGATGTCTAGGCCAGACTCCCCTCCATACCTTCTTGACGTGACGTGCCAGTGAGGGAGCTTGAGGAAGAGCAACTAGGGATGAAAAGCCTAGAGGTCAGGGGGTGAGTGGGACTGAAAACCTGGGCAGATAGGGGTGAAGAGGATGGAGGACCCTGGCTAGCGGGGCCTGGCAGTGGGGGCCAGCGATATCAGGAGAGGGAGAGCTAGGAAATGTCTGTAAGGTGTGCAGAAAAGGGTGAATAGATCGGGCACTGGGGGTGAGGGATTTGGGCTGGAGATAAGGATGGGGCTGGGGATGAGGGCATCACAGGGGCATGAAGCTACTGGCTCTTTCCAGACTGCCTACCCATATGCCTGTGCCTTCCCTCATCATAAAACCCTGCCCAGCTCTCCTTCCGTATCCCTCCCTTGACCATAATCCACTGGGTCAGCACGTGGAACTTTGTGGGTACACGTAACCAGGAGCTTCTTGTGGGGTTCATCTGTGACCACCGAGAGAGGAAAGGACAGGAAAGGTCCCCACCAGGGAGGACAGCTGGCTGGGACTCACTGTGTAACTCGCATTGCTGCCTGAGTCACTTCCAGGTCTTTCCAGGGAGCGCTAGATAGACAATCCTGTTGTAGAGTCTGGTCCTAGACCCATGACCTTCACGGACAGACTCTTCCTCTTCTCTGGAAGGCTCCGTCCCCCTCCTCTTCTTCCCCTCCCTCCACAGAAGCCAAGGTTCCTGACTAGTGGGACCCAGGGAGCGTGCAGAGAATTCTGATAGTCAGTGGCTCCCAATCACCTGGCCACCTCTTCAAGCCCCTTCCCTGGTAAAACCCTTGGCACCTACACGGGCAAGGGAACAAACTTATAAGACAGAGGCCATGTCAAGAGTCCTGTTGATCATTGGAAGCATTTGGATAGATCCAGGGGAGTGATAACAAAAGAGAGACACCCAGCCCCTTCACAGGATTCTGCAAAGCATTCCCCCCCCCCCCCACCCCCAAGAAGGGAAGAGAGACTTTGGAAGAGGAAGAGTGCAGCCTTTGTAGCAGGATTTAATCCCACTCGGGTTTTCCTGTCTCTAACCACAAGCCCCCCTCAGCCAGCACCATCTAGCAATGTCATCGGTCTGCCAAAGGAGGTTGGGACAGTTATGCAATTGGGCTATGAAAGAAAAAAGGGCCCCCATTCTCTTCACAGCAACAATGTCAACAAATGCCATTTGCTATCAATCTCATCACTGGTTCAAGTATGTTTTGCCAAAAACTAGAAGGGGGAGGGGGAGGAGGCCTTGTTTCTGCTGCTCCTTGGGGCTCATTACAAATATAATCTCCATTGATTGCAAGGTGAGGGTCCTTTGGGGTCAAACTAGGGAGGGAGCAGAGCAGGGACCCCACTGCTGTGGAGAAAGTAACGTGAAGGCCCTAGGGTTCTGTGTGTGTGGGGCAGGTCACAGGTCGTAGGGAAGGAGCCAGCCTCAACCCACCTGTCCTTTCTTTCTCTTTGCCTCCCCCTTCCCAGGATGGATGACCTTAGACTGTTGTGAGGGCCCTCTGGGCAGGCTTCATCTTACTCACTGAACTCAACATTCCGGAGTCTGTTTTGGGCCAAAATGTCCCATTTGCTCTTCTGAAACCAGGGAGGGAAGGCAATGATCTCCTCTAGGAAGGTTCAACTTGTTTACAACCTTTAAACCCTCCTCCTGAAGAAAAGTGATTGTCTTTGTTTTACCCATGTTAGGGAAGAGCGGTTCTAAGCCAGAGAAAGAGGATGCCTAAGTATTTCCAGATGTCCTAAACCCGAGGTTTTTAAAATATGCTTTGCTATCTGGAAGACTTGGAAAGGCCCTACTTATGGCTTCCAAATTTCAGTGGAGGAATTCCTAGGACAGGCCCTGGGCCTCACTTCTGCTCTAGGCTCCCTTTCCCAGAACTGAGGCAGCTCCTCTTCCCCTGGGGGCTCTAAAGGCGCCAGGCTCCTGGGGAGGATGCAGACTGACTTACTGGGACAGAATGAAGGGCTGACCTGTTTGTGGTGGCAAAGAATTGCAAATCCAATAAATGTCCTTCAGTTGGGGAATGGCTTAGCAAACTGTGGTCTTTGCATGTCATGGAACGCTATTGTTCTATTAGAAACCAGGAGGGATGGGATTTCAGGGAAACCTGGAGGGATTTGCATGGACTGATGCTGAGTGAGATGAGCAGAACCATAAAAACACTGGACACCCTAACAGCAACATGGGAGTGATGATCAACCTTGAAGGACTCACTCATTCCATCAGTGCAACAATCGGGAACAATTTTGGGCTGTCTGCAAAGGACAGTGCCAGCTGTATCCAGATAAGGAGATGTGGAGTTTGAACGAAGTGCAAGGACTATTCACTTTAATTCAGAAAAAAAACAAAACAGATAGCTTATTGTCTGATCTTGTCACCTCTTAGACTTCTCTTCTCTTCTCTTTAAGGATATGATTTCTCTGTCATCACACCCAATTTGGATCAAGGTACAACATGGAAACAAAGTAAAGACTGACAGAATGCTTTCTGTGGGGGGTGGGGGAGGGAAGCAAGATTGGGGGAAAATGTAAAACTCAAATAATATCTTTAATAACAAAAAATTAAATTAAAAAAAAAAGAATGAAGGGCTGAGAAGAGCCCATGGCCCATCGTGGGGATGCAGGGCCTGCTCTCTGGGAGCTCCTCAACTGTCTGGGGGGACAAGGCCCGGGAAGACTCAGCTGCAGGTGAGGGAAAGGCCCCATGGTCTTCCAGGACAGCTCCAAGTACTTGGTTAGGCTTCTTGCTTCAGATCATTTCCACACACAAAAGTACTTTAGTTTCTAATGTTGAACCACTGGACAAATTAAGGCCTTGGTGACCAGAATTTTCTTCCACATCTGTGGCCTTGTTCCTGCCAGCCTCTGTGTCCTCAGCCTCCTTGCTCCCAACCACCATGCTCCCAGCCTCACTGCCCCCACTCTCTCTGTCCCCAGCATTTGCTTCTCCTGGAAGATTCTCAAAATCCTTGTCCTCAGGGTCCTGGGCTTTCTCCAGTTGAGTCTGAGGGAAGATGGGGAGATCTGGTCAAGGTGGTGAGGGTGGTTGGCCTTGCCTGGCACTTGTGGCCTCCTATTGCTCCCTCAGGGTCTCTAGTTACTTTGGGCACACTGACTTGGGGGTCCTGTAGGGAGCAGCTGGTTGAAATGTGGTGGGGATGACTGGTCCCATCCTCCCAAGAGGATTCCTCAATGATGGCTGTGACAGAGGGCTTGGAACAATACATCTGCCAAGGGGGCAGGGCAAGGTATCTGGGGCAGAATAGTCACCATCAGAGCACTGGATGAAAAGGAGTCTAGCGCCCCAGTTCCCACAAAATAGACTAATGCATATAAAGAGGAATAGGGGTTAGGGTGAGGGCACAAGAGAATCGGAGGGTACAAGACAGACCTTGCTTGACAACTGGAATGGACATAAGAGCTGTCCAGAACATCACCCCCATGTTCTGCCGTCCAGTGGGAATTCCAGGTCAGCTCCTCTGACCACAGTTCACTGGAGTAAGCCCCCAGGATGGTGGGGGAAAGAGGGACAGCAGCCCCAGCCTGTGGGTCAGGGTGCTGGGCAGAGAGGGGGGCTGAACTTAAATCTCACACTCCCACAATATGATATTGGGAGAGTTGAGCAAGGAAGGCCAGTTCAGGCCTGGCTCCATTTGGATGAACTTTGTCAGTCCCCGGTGGGGAGACTCAGCTGTGGGCCCTTGGACAGACAAATCTGAAAGGGTTTTGTAGGGTCTTGGTGGGGAGCTCCTGAGATCCTGGGAAGCTCCTGACTGACTGTCACCTCCTTGCCCAGCACTTTTTTCTACTTTCAGCCTTGTAAATAAAATCCTCAAGTGTTTTAGGAACTTCTTCTCCCAGGGATTGGCCCTACCTAAACACAGACTCACACACACACACACACACACACACACTCATACATAGATACAGACACACAGCTACACTCACACAGACACACAGACACACGCAAATACATGAGAGCTGAAAGGATTACTGGAGCAGAGAGAGCTGGGGCACCAGAGAGGGCTGAGGGAGCAGAGAGGACTAGGGGAGCAGAAAAAGGCTAGGGTGGCAGAGAGGGCTGAGCTGGACCTCTAAGGGCAACCACTGACCCCTCAGCAGCAGCTCCCAGGACCGAGGGCCAAAGGGATGCAATGGGCTTGGTTAGGATGTAGCACACTGGACAGCACCAGCACTAGGGGATCCCTTGGAGCTACCACTGAAATCTTGGAGCTGTCCATCTTCTCCTTCAAGAGGGTCAGACCACCATGCCCGAAGCACAAGAGGGGCTCAAATCGAAAAGATTTACAGTCCTTCAGCAAAATAAAACAACTCTGCTTATTATAAAATATGAATTTTTCCTTAAAAAAGGAAGCTTCCAGACACACCCCTGCTGCCATAGACCAGCTAAACTCCTGCCCACAAGATCCACCCCATTCCTCTTTCCTCTTCTCCAGCCCATGCTGTCCACCTCACCATTCATGGGATTCTTAAGGTGCAGATGAAGACACTTTGCCAATGTCTTCTACTCTTTTTAGCCATATCTTTTAAAAAATCTGCTTTCTCTGCCTCAAAAATACCAGTCACCCACCTCCTAATCTCCCAACTCCAGCCTTATAGCAGAGCAAGAAAAACAGGGTCAAACAAAGCAAAACCTCTGATTGGTCATGGTGAAGTGTTCATTGACTCCATCAGTGTTCCCTGGAGGTGGGCCCCACATTTCATCATGAGCTCTTTGGAATTACAGTTGATCATTGTAGTGAATAGATTTCCTGAGTCTTTCAAAGTGAATTGTCTTTATTATAGCTTTCGTTTTTTTCTGCTCACTCTGTTAGAATGGTTCTGCTCACTTCACTTCACATCTTTCATCAGTTCATCTAAGTCTCCAACGATTTTTCTGAAGTCATACAATTCATCATTTCTTATAGCACAAGAGGATTCCATCTCATCCCTATACCACAAGCAGACATTCCCAAATTGAGGAGCATTCACTGGGCATTCATTTCCAAAAGAGCTGCTCCAAATCATATTGTTCTTTTGGGGAGATAAACCTAAGACCAGCATTACTGGGTCAAAGATTTGAACCCCTATTCCATCTTGTCTCTGCCCAAAGCAGGTCACAGGATAAAGCTTCTCCTTCTTGTGTCTCACAGTCACTCCCCTAATGGGATTCCCACAGCCTTCTGTCTCATACCTACTAATCCTCCCTCTGCCTTCTCCTTTCAGGCCCCTGCCCCAGCATTGACTAAAAGAGAAATACCCAGTGATTGTCACAAGGCAATCAATGCCCTTTACCTTCACTGAGATAGACTATGGAGGCAGTCTTGAATTCTTTTGGGACAACCTTTTCATGCCAGAAAACCTGGAAAATTTGAGTCAGCTTTTATATGAGCAATAGACCCCCAACTTGTAGATCTCAGCTAGAATTGAAAGAGACCATGAGCTTTGCTACTCGAAAGGAGCCTAATGGAATTCCAAACCTTTTCTTCAGTTGGAACATCAGCTAGGGACTGATTGACTTTAACAAGCTAAATCATCAATAGAGTCTGCATTGATAGTTCATGGTCTGTTAAGAACAGTATGGAAGTCCATCTCTCTGGATCATGTCCCTATCATTAATCAATATGTATCCATCAGCACTGGGTAGTTGAGATGCCCCATAGGTCATTGGCTTTAAATAGATTCAGGTCTATTGGTGTGGCATGTTCTTCAATTTGAAAAGGCTACAAGCCAAGACCAAAGTAGAAGGAGTGTTGGTGCATGATCTTCTGTTTGTAGATGATTGTGCATTTGTAGATGTAGCTTCTGAAGCTGAGATGCAACAAAATATGGAACGATTCCCTGCTGCCTGTGCTAATTTTGATCTAACAATTAACACCCAGAAAACACAGGTGCTCCATCAGTCAGCATCATACCATCCATATGGTGGAACCATCTATTACAGCAAATGGAGAAGTTTTAAGTTCCATGGACAAGTTCACTTACCTTGACATTGACCTTTCCAAGGAGACCCACCATGAGGTTGACACTCACATTGCCAGAGCTAGCTCAGTATTTGGGTGTAGAGGCTGCTCAAGTGAGTTTGGTGTCAAGAGGCCAAATCTGGTCAAAATAACCTGAGCTCTGTTGGCCCTTGAGCTAAAAGCTTCCACAGAATTCTGATTGTATAACACAACTGTGTCATTCTTGGCCTCAATATTCAATTATCCCTATTTCCAAACTTCTTGACCTGGGTCACATCCTGTTGGGTTAAATGCTGCCCATAACAAAGTTACATCATTGTTTTTATCCTGTATGCTAATTTTGTGGTTTTCTTCTGGAAGAACTGTTTAATGTCTTCAATAAACTGGCTCTGTCAGTCGTCCTACTGATATTCCCCACCTGTGTGTTAATGTGTTTTTCTTTTCTCCCCTGAGCCGAATCCATCCCCTGGTGGAGAGAGGATCCCTATATTTGGGTGACTCCAAAAGAAAGCATGAAAGAGAAAAGGTATTAGACTGACCACCAAACTGAAGGTCTACAGAGCCATTCATTGTTTGGACTTCATTGCTATATGCCTGTGAAATCTGGACAGTCTACTGGTGCCAAGTCAGGAAAATGAATCCTTCTATTTAAATTGTCATAGGAAGATTCTAAAGATCATCTGGCAGAAGAACATCCCAATCACTGAGGTCCTTCCTCAGCTAAACTCCCAAGCATTCCAACATTACTACAGAGAGTGAAACTAAAATGGACCGGTCATGCTCTTAGAAAGCCAGATATATGGTTGCCGAATGATTATTTTATGGAGAACTCACACAGGGCAAGCATTCACAAGGGTCTCAGAAGAAGTAATACAGGGACATCCTAAGGTCTCTCTTAAGAACTTTGGATCTGATTGTGTTGCCTTGGAGACACTGGCACAAGACCACCCAGCATAATGCATGATGGGGCTGTCCTCGATGAGTAAAGAAGAAGGGACACAGCTCAAAGGAAACCTGACATATGTAAGTCGAGAGTACCCATCTCAGGGATTCACGTGGATTATTTGTGCTCAACCTGTGGTAGAGCATTCCAAGCTCTTATTGGTTTGATCAGCCACACCATAATTTATCTCAAATATTGTTATATCATTTTGGTCTTCTTCCATAAGGAAGGACAAGAACCAACCAACCACTTCATTGGGAGGGTTCAGAACCTTCCAAGTAACTAACTCTCCATTCTCCACTAGTGGCCCTTTCTTGGCTTCAGAACATCATGCCCCCAGGCTGGATACCCTATGGTGCTCCCACCCCACCCCTAGTTTCTTTTTGGATATTGTCTTTGGCTATTGGATTCTAAGTTCCTTGGAGTTAGGGACTATCTTCTTCTTATTTTAATTCCTCAGAATTTAGCACAGTAACTAGAATACGGAAGCTTTTTAATATATGTTTATTAACTTGAATTCATCCTGAAGGTAATAAGGAATTCCTAGAGATTGCAGAGTAGATGGTGCTGACACAGGCAGATCTGTGCTTTAAGATGTAATCTTTAGGACCTACATGCTTGATGGAATGGAAGGAGGAGACACTTAAGGATAATAGAAGCTCCTGCTATGTTAAGTCTTCTTGTCTAAAATTATTAATCCATTGTTAATGGAATTGTGAACTGATTCTGCCATTTTGGAGAACAATGTGAAATGATGGCCAAGAACTTTTCATACCCTTTGATCTAGCAATACCCGTACTAGATCAGTAGCTCAAAGACAAAAAAAGAAGGTGGGAAGACCTATTTGTGCAAAAATATTTATACAGCTCTTTTGTGGTGGCAAAAAACTGGAAACTGCAGGGCTGCCCATCCAATGGGAAATGGTTAAACAGTGATGATTTATGATTGTGATGGAAAATTATGTTAAAAGAAATGATGGTTAGGATTTCAGAAAAACCTGGAAAGACTTTAATAAATTGATGCAAAGTGAAATGAGAACCTACACAGTGACAGCCGAGCTTTATGATGAAGCGTTATGAATGACTTACCCATATTCAGTAAAACAATGATCCAAAATAAACAAAAACAACTAATAGAGAAGCATAGTATCTGCCTCCAGAGGAAAAACTGAAACTGTCTGAATAGAGGCTACATCATGCTGTTTTTCCTTCTCTTTCTCTTTCCTCCTTCCTTCCTCTTCCCTCCCTTCCTCCCTCCTTTCCTTTCTTCCTCCTTACCTTCCTTCCTTCCTTCCTCTCTGTCTCTTTCTCTTCTTTCCTTCCCTTTTTATTTTTTTTAAAATTCAAGTCTTGTACAAAACTAGTAATATGAAATTATTTTACATGTGTATAAACTGTATCAGATTGCTTATCTCCTCAGTGGGGAGGAGAAAGAGAGAGGAAGAAATAGAATTTGGAACTCAAAATTTTTTAAAAATTGATAAAAAATATTTTAGCATGTAATTGAAGAAAATATATTAAAACCAGTCTAGGTGTGCAGAAAGGAGAGAGGTAGAAGTGTAGGGAAGGATGGAGGGCGGGGGGAATAGAGCTGGATGGGGTGGGGACCCTGGGGAAGCAGAATTTCTCATATTCCTCAAGCCTTAGGAGCAAAGAACCTTCCATTCAAGCCACCATGGTGCCTCCCAGGACCCAGTTTATTTCCAATGATTTGTCATCCAAAAATAGTCACTAGGATAGGAATTTCCCCGGGCTCCCAGAAAGCCAGGCAAGCAGAACCATGTGAAGAGACTGCAACAGAGAGCATCCAGAAGTCAGGGGAGAGAAGGGAAAAGGTAAACCTAAATGTCTGTGGACAGACTGAATGCCAGATGCTTATTGGATCTGGGAATGGTAGACAGTGGAACCCCAATCTTGTCAGAATTGTGTCCAAGACTCAGTTGGGCATAGAAATCTGCTAATTACACTGGGAAAGAAGAGGGGAAGGATATTAGAGAAGGAGAGACTGATAGAAGGGAGGGATTTGGGGGGAAAGGGAGTGGTGGGCAACCAAAAATTTTTTTTTTAGGTTTTTTTTTTTTTTGCAAGGCAATCGGGGTTAAGTGGCTTGCCCAAGGCCACACAGCTAGGTCATTATTAAGTGTCTGAGACCGGATTTGAACCCAGGTACTCCTGACTCCAGGGCCGGTGCTTTATCCACTTCGCCACCTAGCTGCCCCATCCAAACAGTTTTAAGGAGAGACAAGTTGAAAAGAGAGAGAAGGACAAAAAGGGGGGAAAGTAGGATGGAGAGAAATATAGCATTAGTAACTATAGTTACAGAAACAATTTTCCTGTCAATTTCTTTGATAAAGGCAAACAGATCACAGAGCAGGAACCATCTGATTTACCCATTTAAAACTTCACCATTCCTTTAGATTTATTGCGTTTGGGATTGGGGATGTCCTCTCTCCATGTGGATGGATTGAAAACTTGGGAATGGCAATAAATAAGGTTGTTGGGGAACACTGTGTGTATGTGGGGGAGAGGGATGGTAGTTGTGGCAACAAAGGACCTGTCTATTGTCTTAAAGAAGAGGAAAGGTCGTCATCTAGAAAATGGACTAGGCCTCTTCCTTACTCCAGAAAGACAAGGAATATTTGGGTTGGAGGAAGGAGTTGCAGAGAGGCAGATTTGGGTCCAAATTCAAGACAAATCTCCTAATAGTCTGTAATGTTTAAAAATAGAATGGGCTATCTTCAGTGCCTGGAGTCAAGTGGAAGCACACTTGGGAATGCCACTGTGGAGAGTATCTCTGCTCAGGTCTTGGATGGATTGGAATGCTTCTGGGGGTTCCTTTTGACTCTCTTATCCAGGATCCTTTAGGCTCAAAGAAAAGGGGATGCCAGAGTGAAGAGATGATCAACCTGGATACTTACCAGAGTCGTTTTCAATAGGCTGATCCTTCACCTGGAAAGTGGTCCTCCTTGAGCGCAGTGTGGCTTTAGAAAAGGTCAAGGAACAGTCAATGTGGTGTTTGCTGCCCAATAATTTCAGGAAAAATGAAGAGTAGAGCAGAGGTCTGTTCACAGTGTTTGTAGATCTGACCAATGCCTTTGACACTGTCAGTTGGGAAGGTTTATGGAAAATTATGTCAACATCTGGTTGCATGAGATCGTATGCCAATGTCATGATGACATGCATGCTTAGGTTCTGGATAGTGAACAATGCTCTGGAAATTTCCTGGTCACCTATGGAGTGAAACAAGCATGTGTCCTTCCTCCCTTGCTTTTTAGAATGATCTTTTCAGCCATGTTATCAAACCTTTCACGAGGATGAATATGGCCTCAAGGTTAGCTGCTACACTGATGGCAACTTCTTTAACTTGAAAAGACTACAAACCAAGACCAAAGTGGAAGGAGTGACACACTCATAAATTGAATTTAAGTGAGGTAGGATTGCACAAAATCGTCTGCCTCACTCTCTACTCCAAAGTCATCATATATGACCCTGGGCAAGTCATTTAAACCTGATTGCCTTGAATACAAGGTCTTTTCCAGTTGTCTTGATTCCTATTTGGCCACTGGACCCAGATGGCTGTGGAGGAGAAAGTGAGACTGGTGACTTAGCACAGCACCTCCCCCATTCAAATCAAATTCCTCTCCATGAAGACTTTGAATGATCTTTTTTGCTCCACCCTTTTTTGCTGCACCCATTAACCAGAGAGGAGAGGAACCTGAGGGAGTTTAGAAGGAGTCACTTTGCATGGTGATTCCATTTCAAGGGATCAGCTTATCCTGGGGGAAGGGATGGTGTTCTCTAGAGTGGAAACCAAGCAGAACTGCTAATGGGAAATGAAGTAGGTTGAATATCAAATCCTTTGATTGGTACATCAAGTTTTCCCAACATGATTCTGTCTTGCTTTCCTGGATCATGATGACTTTGGAAGGGAGAGTGAGGTGGGTGTCTTCATGCCTCACTTAAATCTAGTTTAGGAACCCCAAAAAAGACATCACTCATAACCATCCCTCAAAGTCCTGTGGTGACTGACAAGTGATGAAGTGACAGGTGTGGCTACACTGGGAGCTGGGGTCACAACCCTGCACATAGGTGGTCCAGACCACTGAGAGCAGCAGTGAGGTTCCTCAACTCCCAGGTGACTGATCAGTCCTTTTAAAGATCCCAGTCCTCACCTCCTGATGTGAGGAAGAGGCTAGAAAAGTACCCTAAAGTGATCTACTTACCTGACCCTGTCCTGATTACTACCACATACAGTAGATGGGGAATCCCACAGTGCAAATGAGACACAAAAAATCTCATACGGACTATTTGTACCCAACCAGTGGTAGAGCATTCCAAGCTGATATTGGGCTGATCAGCCACAGTTGGACACATTGTCATTTGTCTCAAACATAATGATGTCATTTTTTGGTCTTTGGTCTTCTTTGATAATGAAGGACAAGAACCAACCAACAGAGCTCCAATCTACCTTTCCAGTTTTATTACATATTACAAGTTACAGGATCAAATACTAAGAAGTGGAAAGAACCTCTGAGGCGTGTGGTTCTAGTCCGGTCCTTTTCTTTTATAAATATAGGAATGGGCCAGGGAAGGTTCAGTTATTTCTTCTTGCTTTTATCCTCCTTGGGGACTGCTGTTACCTGGGGATATTTGAGTATGTTTTTGCTAAAGTCAAAGTTTACTTGAACCTTCATATTCTGTGTGGTCCATTGTGCCCCATCCAGATCTGTGAGGAGACAACAGCTATTCTGTTTAGAAAGGGGAACTCAGCATCCAATCTGATTATTGGGAATAGAATAGTTGTTTATTTCCTTCCACACAGAAAATACTTAACATGCATTGATGCCAGCAGGTATTTGTGATACATATATGAATAAGTCACTATATGTCCCCCTAAAGGTGATAACAACTTTTCAGAACCGCAATATAGTCATTTCACTTTCCCCTCAGATGCACAATGGTATATGGTGTAGTCTAGTTCTCTAGGCTAGCCAAAGGATGATTTGGACTTATCTTCAGTTTTCACCTCTCAGATGATTCTAGGATGATCATAACTCTCATGCCAGATGCCCTGTATTATCAGGGAAATTGGCTCCCAGTGGCAATTGGTACCTGACTCCACAATACCCATAAAGTTTTGGAGAAGAGTGGAAACTTTCATTTTTTAGGATTTCTGGTCACTGACACACTCAAGAAAAGATCTATAGAATAATGTGGTCAGGGTCTTGGGCTTGCCTACACAGGTACATAGTCCCACTGCCTTCTGTTTATAGCTGCAACTTCCAGGGAGGTGGAGAGAGAAGAGAAATTCCTGCCCCACACCTACACAACCCCTCCTTGCTGGAAATCCAGGGGAGAAAAGGGCTTCACACTGAAAGTGGGGGCCTAAAAGAGAATGCCCTAGATTGAACCTCATTCTCATAGTTGGCAGAGAGGAGATATTCCTAGACACAGTTCTTCCAACCTAACACAGTAGCCACTGATAACTTTTAAAAGTCTGACCTTGATAAAGAAAACCAATAGAGGGAATGTGGGAAAACTGGGATATTTATGTACTGTTGGTGGAGTTGTGAACTGATCCATTCTGAAACTATGGCCAAAGAGCAATAAAGCCACATACCCTTTAAATCAGCAATACTACTTCTGGGTCTATGTCCCAAAGAGAACATAGAAAGGGGAAAAGTTCTACATGTACCAAAATATTTTTAGCAGATCATTTTCTAGTGTCTAAGAATTGAAACTAGAGGGAATGCCCATCCATTGATTACTGACTGGACAAGTTGTGGTATATGAATCTGATGGAGTTCTGTTGTTCTGGAAGAAACAATGAGAGGGGCAGATTTCAGAAAAACCTGGAAAGACTGCATGAACCAATGCTGAGGGAAAAGAGCAGAACCAGGAAAATATTAACAGCAACATTGTGAGAGGATCAATAACAATGGACTAGCAGTTCATTGGTCAAAAATAATTCTAAAAGTATTGAGATGGAAAATGCCATCCACATACAGAGAAATAACCATGGAGTTTGAATGCAGAACAAAATATATTATTTTCACTTTTCAAAACTGATTTTATGTTTTTTTCCCTTTAGTTCTGATACTTCTTTCACAACTTTCCATTCAATCCCGCAAACATTTATTAAACTCCTACAAAAATTACCCTCGGGGAGCTTCCATTCTGCTGAGAGAGATACAACATACACAAATTAAAAAAAGAGAACAGGGCAGTTGAGTGGGGCAGTGGTTAGAGCATTGGGCTTAGAGTCAGGAAAACATCTTCCTGAATTCAAATCCATCCCCAGACACTTAAAATCTGTGTGACTGCGGACAAGTCCCTTCACTCTGTTTGCTTTCCTTCCTCTTATATGAAAAGAGCTGGAAAAGAGAATGATAAATCAGTCCAGTATCTCTGCCAAGAAAACCCCAAATGGGGTCAGGAAGAGTCCTACATGATTAGAAAATGGTTAAACAACAACTCAAAGAACAAAGAAAATTGAAGTCAGAAAGGAAGGGGAAAGAATTAAACATTTCTTAAGCACCTACCATGCGGCAGAGCCTTTGGTCTGAGAGAGTGTAAGAATCATTGATTTAGGAGTTCAGATTTGCTCCTACAAAATGAGCCACATGTAAATTGGAAAGAATAAAAGATAAATTTATTTACGAAAGGGGGAGGATACAATCTCTCTCATTCACAGAATTAAATAATTGGCAATATTAAGAAACAACAAGCTAAAGCTGCAATCATGAGAATATAAATCCTTATCAATTCAGGGAAACACTACAAAATTATTGACGATAGAAAGAGATAACAAGTTAAATGAGAATATGTATAATATAAATGAGAATAGAGACCCCTCACCAACCTGGGAAAAACACCAAAATGTAAAGATCTAGCTGGGAAATTCTGGAGAGCAGGTTTCAGGGTCAGAATGGAAAAGTTCCTCTGTAGGATTTGGATTCCAAAGTTCCCTTTCCCAGGCTGAGCCTTAAATAGACCCCCATACACAAAGAAGGCAATATGCTAATGGTAAGAGAAGGTTCTGCATTTTCTCATGGTCAAATGTCCTTGGAGCTGGCCAGGCTCCTCAGACACTTGGAGATATGGGGGCTGGCTAGCACCCCAGGCATGGATTGTTTTACTTTGTGTAAGGAGGTCATTCAGGAGATATCCTTGGTGCTTTTGGGGGGGTTAATTGGGGGCCGTGGAAGAGCTTTCTTTACTAATCCTTCATTTGACCCTAAGCTCTGCCTTATCCTGAATAATTTTTGAAGGTAAATTGTGTTTATATCATTTTCATTTAATAAAACATGGAACAGTTTCATAAATATAATATTACTAGGATTAAAGCAAACTAGTATAGGGTTTGCTAAAGCTGAAAAAAGATCTTTGAGTGAATGTGACTTAAAAAGAAAATCATACCATTGGTGATTTGTATCTGAGATGACTGAATATGAAGGATCCATTCATTTCCCAGAAACAGTATGAGTTTATATTCTATGTTCCTTGAGTGAGCTTTGATTCATTAGAAGTAGTTGCTGAAGTTTTACAGAGGAGCTAAGAATATTCATTAAAAGTTGCAAAGCTAGCTAAGCCATAAGTGGAGGTAAAAGTTTGGAAACATTGCCCTACAATATCAGGGAGAAGCAAAAACATCACCCTGACAATGGAACAAACCAAGGTCACATCAAAAGGCATGTTTCTGTTTCCTGAACCAAGATCTGTTTGATTATTAGATGTAAGGTATGGATATTGAGTAGATACTTCCCATTGCATAGAGAAACCAAAGGATACAAGGTTAAATCACAAAGACTGGAGAAATGACTCAGCAGGCAGGTCTCCATCTGCCTCATATTACTAACCCTTTATCATAAGGTGTGCAATCTTCCAGATCCTATCTATCATTCATAGAATCGATATACTTTCCATTAACCTGAGGAAGAGCAAAATGCAATATAAAAAGAATGTTACGTAATATATCAGAAGTTACAACTTGAAAACATATCATGGTTCTAATACGCGTATTCACCTTATCTGTGGATCCTCCATCCAATGCTCTATGGGAATGTAGGTGGAGAAAGTTCTTCTCCACACTTCTGGCTTACTAGTAATAAGGAGTCTCTCTTTCGTATTAAATCATCTAAGTTCTGTAAAGAATATTTGGTCCAACTAAACAAGGGAGAGATAGTATATCAATTTACAAGGTAGCCATCATTGAAGTGTTAGGTTAATTTTAGAACTTGATTCTGATAGCCTAAAGTTCGGTGGCAGGATTGTAGTGGGCAGCTTTTGAGCAGTTAATGTCCATACCTCAGCTACATCCTGGGAAGCACTGTGCAGTCTGATGGACAGGGTATTCAGGTCTATATAGTTAACCATACCCAAACCTGTTCCTGCCCCAACCCCCAAGGTGGGGCTCAGACCAAGTCCTTTTCTTTCCATTACCATGAGTCAGCTGAGGGAAACTAATGCTAAAATTCAGCACACGCTTTGGTATATTTTGGGTGACATTTCTACAGCTCTCGTGTATTCCAACTATAGCAGATTCAGGTTATTTTGGAGAATCTCTTGGTATTTCTCGTATATGATTTGGTCCACCATGAACAATTGAATTAATATACCATATTATAGGATCTTGGCTGGTGAAGTTACCAGAGGTCCCACAAAAAAGGGGGATCATTGGATCGAGTACATTGTTCTATAATGCATTCAACTTGCTTCTAGGATAGGGATGGGGGGGGGGGGAAGAAATTATATTACAACAGGTAAGGGAGACATCAGATGATATAACTCAATTAAGATCAGTTCCAGCCCTCATCCAATGACTATATGGAACCCTATCCTTTCCACGGCTTTAAGTTTACACTGTTTACAGTAATATTGGTAGTGATGTAGACATCGTTATTGGGGCAGATATAATTATCTGGTTGTCTGTCTTTAGTGTTATTTCTCCATCCAAAGGGTTAAGTGTTATTGGTTGATAGCAGGACAATTCCATGAATGGTAGCAGTTAATGTCCATTACAGGAGACCTTCCCAAGCTCTACTGGGGTATGGTAGCGGGGTATGGTAGCAATTGTACCACAGGAGTCCAGCTGAGTCTAGGGAGGGGAGCCACACTTAGGGTCAGTAATCCTAAAAAAAATACTTTATTAGTAGAAAAATTTGGGTTAGAGGAGTAACATCTAAAGTATCACCTTCTGAATAGCATACAAGCACTGTGCTATTTTTCCCTTCAGTCACTATCTCAATGGCTTTAAGGTGTATCTGTTAGTTTACTTTTGACCCAAATCTTAGACCCTACTTTCAATTCAATTGTATCAAATTCTCCTGTCCTAGAAATAACAGGATCAGGTTTATTTTATTTAATCCATTCTGAGTTTAAACAGGGAATTATAATCAATTATGCTATTATTTTACTGTTGGGCATTTGGACAATGAGGCCAGCCCTTTGGAGTTGTGCTCTCTGTAGTACCCTTTGATTGGCTGGCAGTTAATCTTGTAAAAGGACCCCAGTGTCTGGTATCTTCTCCTACCAGATGATTTTTCAGAATCTTCCTAAGACAATTTAAATGGAAATGATTCAGTTCTCTCACATGGTGCTAATAAGGTCAGCGCAAGGGCTCTGTAGACCTTCAGTCTCTTCTCTCCCGTACTTTCTTTCAGAGCCTCCCCAATACTGAACTAGTTCTGGCGATGTGGTTGTCCACCTCACTATCAACATGGAAAGGACATTGCCAAAGTCAGTGAACTTGTCCACAGTCCTCACAACTTCTTCATTTGCTGTAATCGACTGTTTCTCATAGTATGGTGTGGTGTTGCCATCAGGGTTCACCATGGTGGGAACACAGACACTGGTGATGCTGGTCTGGCTCTTTCCAGCAAGTGGCAATCTCATTGTCATGAGTCTGTCCTTCACTCCTGACAGCATACAAGCTTGCTGACTAGATTAGTTTTGATTGCAAAACCTACCCCAGCTTCACAGCTCTTCCCTTGACTTTGGCCACTCCAGAAAACCTCCATCCAACAATCGTGTTACCCACAATTCCATATTAGTCGTGCTGTAAAAGAAGAATCGGAAAAAAGCAAAAACAATGAAAGAGAAAAAAGAAAACGAATTTTAAAAAGTGAAAATAGTCTGCTTGGGTCCACATCCAAGTTGCAGAGTTCTTTCTCTGACTGTGGATAGCGTTTTCCACCACAAGTCATTCAGAATGGTCTTGGATCACAGCATGGTTAAGAAGAGGCAAGTCTATCCTAGGTGATCATCACACAGTGTGTCCAGTGTTCTGGTTCTGCTCACTTCACTCAGCATCTCACTGGAGAATCTTAACAAAACTTCCCTTTCATTGGGCTCCTGTGGAGAGTTCTCTGTTAGGACTCTGGCTCAGACCTCAGTAAGTAAATTTTATCTGGGTGAGGAGATCTATGTTCTGGGTCCATCTAGCTGTTTCAGTGCCACAGTTCTAATTTTCTCTGTCACAAGCAGAGGATCATCAGTAGAGCTTGGGAAGGTCTCCTGCAACACCCTCCAAACCAAACTTTGGGGCATATTGAGGGTTTGAAGTGCCCACAAATTGTGAATTGTCTCTGTAGAAGATCTGTCAGGGATGGGCCTCCTGGGGAGTGCAGAGTTCATTTGGGGAGCATGGTCTGGGCACCCCAATCCTATGTCTTAAGTAGGAACAACCTGAAACTTCTTACAGGATTTAGGCAAGCTGTGAAAGTAGCAACTCTTATAAAAATTATAATATCTTGGGAAGGACATTAGGTTAAAAATTCTGCTCAAGAAGGAAAAACCCTCTTAAGGTGTTGAGGCAGAGGTGGGTCAAAGGAAAGAGACTGAAGGTAGGATTGGGAGGAAAAACGTCTCTGAGTAGGAGTGGGAGGTGGACAGGTCAGTAAAAAAGCAGAGTGGAAAGTTCTGGCAAACTACTTGTAGTTTGAATCTCAACTCTGACTTCTGTACAGCTTTGGTCTGTGTGAGTTTTCTATCTGTCTTGCATGAATTTATAGTTTTGAAGGCGGAGGCAGAGAAGGAATTTCTCTCTGAATAAAAACATCGAGTTTTACTTTAACTGTAGCTCCAAGCTGATAACGCCTCACACCAAGCAGCCCATTACTTGGATGTAGCCTGCAACCTCCAGTCTTCTTTCTCCAGCTCATTTTATGGAAAGGAAACTGAGGCAGACAAGGTTGAGGAACATGCCCGGGGTCAAACAGGTAGTGGGACAGGTGAGGGCAGATTTTTGTCTCAGGAACATGAGACTTCCTGATTCCAACCCAACGCTCAACCCACTGAGCCATGTAGCTGTCCAGCCTCCTATTGGCATGGCCTTTGAAACCTGGTCTCATTCTGATTTCATAAAAAGTGTTAAGTTTCTAAAATTACACTTCCTGTTCTCCCTGCCCCCAACCAAATAAAACTGACCTGTTTTGTAAGCTAAATTGAAGTAAATTATTTCATTTAAAATTTAATGTAAATTGGAAGGTTAAGTATCAATCTCCATGGGTTTGGAATAGCATTTTAAGTCTCTGTTGATTATAAATTGGGTTTTTTAAATCATGGGATGTTAAGGTAGAGGGTTATAGTCAAGGTTGTCTTCCTTTAGAAAACTGGCCTGCTCTTAGGGAGTCTCATCCTCCCTGTACCTTTCTTTACTGCTTATCCTCTCTTGGTAGGGCAGCCAGATGTCTCAGTGGATAGAGCACTGACCTTGGAGTCAGGAGGACTGAATTCAGATGTGACCACAATCACTTAACACTTCCCAGCTGTGTGACCTTGGACAAGTCCCTTAACCCTGATTGCCTCATATCTAGGGTCATCTCCAGTCATCCTGATCCATTTCTGGCCACTGGACCCACAGGAGCAAGTGAGGCTGGTGATTTTGAACAACCCAACCCAATCAAACCCAATCACTTCCATCCAAATCACTGGCATGTCATGACATCACCTCCCTCATGTCATGATCCTCATCCAGAATGAAGGACAAACAATGACTTGGTGGGAGAAATGGGCCAAACACATTATGAGTATGAACCTAGTTATCAGGAGAGGGCACCGAACACTGAGGGGATCAGGGAGGGCCTCATGGAAGATGTTGGCACTAGAGCTAAACCCTAAAGCTCAAAGTAATAACATGTCTGTATGAATATGTACACAAACATACATGTAAATATGTAGATTCATATGTGCACTTTGTACATCTTAAAGAGCCACAGTTGTGATGGCTGCAGACTATTACCATCATCCCCTGCATTAAAAAAGTTGAGGTTTCTGAGACATGGCAGCCAGGTCAGTGAGAACCTTGCTGCCATCCCAGCAGATGTTACTGGGGTCATGACTGGCCCTCTCATTGGCAGCACCTAGGGAAGGGAGTTGAGGCTGGAAAGGTCTCCCAGGGCTCAAAGGTAGGACCAGGGGAGCCATGGGCACCTTCCTTCATGGTCACAATGAAGAGTTCCAGTGACAATAAAGGCCCAGAGCCACCTCCAGATACCCCACCCCGGATGCTGCTCAGAGAATCTCCCCCTTCCTTTGCCAGAGACTCAGGCTTTGATACTTGGGCTCCATGGTGAGGTGGACTGCAGAGACCTCTGGACTTGGCCTTAGGAAGACTCAGATTCACATCCTGATACAACCACATATGATTTGAGTGACCCTGGGCCTCAGTTTCCTCAGCTATGATATGATAGACTGGGACTTCACCATCTCTTTGGTCCCTTCTGGCTTTTAATGAATGACTTACAGTCCATATTCATCTTCCTGCCTTTCCCTCCCATATAATGCCTGGCAAAGAGAATACTTATTACCTGTATGACTTGGACCAGTACCTTCCCCTTTTAGACCCCCAGGTCCCTTGGACCCAAATGATCCCTAAGTCTCATGATTCTATTTCTTGATGTTCTTTTCTGTTTTCTCTTTATGGGCCTCTTGGCCTTCTCCCTCTGACCCCCAACACCAGATTGAATCACTCAGGAATCTGGTCAGTAGAGGGCAGTGAGCCAACCCTGGTCAGTCCCAGAGAAGCTTCATTCCTGGGCAGGGCAGAGATACTCTCAGTTTCCCCTTAAGCACTCTGGTGGGAGGGAAGGCAGAATGGACAGGGGGTGGGCTCTGTCTCCCTCTGGGCTTGTTCTTCTTGTGTCCTGAGGATGCTTGGGGTGCTGGGCACCATATGTGTGAGTGTGTGAGTGTGTTTGTGTGTGTGTGTGTGTGGTTTCATGGATTGCTCAAAATGATAGTGTTGCCTAACTGCATTCTCCAATACCCTTGGGAGAAGCAGTTCCCGAAACACATAAGGGGAGTTTGTTTCCAAGACTAAAGATAGGGGAAAAATACCCTGGCAAGGAGATGATAGTCAGGAGACTCCTGGGGGTCTTCAGCTCCCCAAGAATAGGCTAATGTATATATAGAGGTTTAAGGGTAGGGTTGAGAGCCCAGAAATGGAGGGCCTTGATTGACAGCCAGAGGGGACCTGAGAGCTGACCACATCACCCCCACTTTCTGAGGTCCAGATGGAATCCCAGTCAACAGAGAGACTGGGGGGGCAGGGAGACTGGGTGAAGAGAGATTGGGGGGGGCAAGAAGACTGGGGACAGCTCTGGCAAGAACCAGGTCACAGATGCTAAAGAAAGTTCTGGTCTCTGAGGCCTTGGCATGTCCAGGGGTTCAACATCAGAAACATCAATGTTAGGAACAAAATGACCTGAAGGAAGAGGTCTGACCATGACTTGGGGCTGTCTTGGAAGGCCAAAGGGCATTTCTCTCTGACTTGCAGCTGAGGCTTCCCTGGGCCTTGTCCCCCAGCTGGTAGAGGAGCTCCCAGAAAGCAAGCCCTGGCCTCCTGTCTGAATCTCCATGACCATGGGCTCTTCTTAGCCCTTCATTCTGTCCCAGTAAATCAGTCTGCATCTGCCCCAGGGGCTGCCCCCTGAGCCCCAAAGGGAAGAGGAGCTGCCTCAGTTCTGGGACAGGGACATTCCTCTCCCAGGAATGGCTCCATTGGACACGGGAAGTCATATCAGGGCCTTTCTAACTCTTACACTTGGCACAGCACGTATAAAACCTCCTTTTTTAGGTAACTGGAAATATTTAGGAATCCTCTTTTTCCGGCCTAGAACCTCACTTCATAAAATGGATAAAAACAAGGACAATCATCCTTTTTAAGAGATCGTAACCAAACTGGACCTTCCTAAAGGAGATCATTGCCTTCCCTCCCCCTGCTGGGATGCCCTCTCCCCCAGAGGAGGTCAAGAGCTTCCATTCCTGGGAAAGTGAGCCCCCTTCTCCCCCCTCCCCTCTGCTGGAATCTGGCAGCTCATCTTTGAGAGAAAGCCAGAGAAGCCCCCCTCCCCCAGAGGAGCCATCAGAGAGGGAACACCATGCATGGGGACTTGGTTAGTCAACCATTTGAGAAACTTCACCAAGACCAACAACAATGGGACGTTTTGTGGTATTTCCTATTTTTGGCAGGAAAGTCCTGGGGGAGAGAGGACCCTGGGGACGTTGCCCTTTTGGGTCTCTGTCGTTATGAATAAGTCTTCAATAAAATGTCATGGATGAGTCTTCAGTAACGTGGCTCTGGCAGACTTGGGTCTGAAAGGGCAGAGGACAGCATGGGAGGAGGCCTTTCTCTGTGACATCTTGTGTTCCCTTTTCCTGGCACCCTCACATAATAAAAGCCAACATGGGCCTGGAGGGGATCCTCTTCCAAAGGCTGCCATGGCAGGTGAAAGGCGGGGAGAGGCATGTACAAGCCTTGGGGGAGATTGTGCCAAGGAGAGCTGTCCGCTCCACCTTGGCCACCTCTGATGGGGCTCCCAGAGTCTGAGCAGCTGAGGGAAGGGCCCAGCCTGTCCAGCACCCTAAGGAGTTGTGTGCCTGACTCTTATGGGTTGTGTCTATTTGGCCAACACGGGCCCTTCCTCCTGCAACTTTCATTCCCCTCCCCCCAGGGCAGAGCTCTAGACAACTAATGGACCAACATCTCTCATGGCAAAAATGATCCCCACTAACTCCCTGTGGCCCAGGGCCAGGAATGCAGTCCTTAGCCTCACAGTGTGTGTGTGGGGGGCAGCCCAGCCCATGCGACCCCTGGATCTTGCCATGAGGAGGAGCTTCATTGCTCCCAGCTTTTCCGGGAATCCCACAGCCCAGAGATAAGTTTTTAACATTCTGGTTTTGTGGAGAGATGAGATTTAGGCAAATGGACCCATAACAAAGGTCATTCTCTGTTTATCTCTAGTTATTAAACAGGAAAGTCTATTTGATCTGTGTCTCAGGATGCAGAAAGCGGGAGCCCTCAGGAGAAAGGAGGTGGCATAATAACTGTGCCACATCTGGCTTCTAATTAGAAGTGCATGTGGATAAGCCTTAAGGTAAACAGAGTCTGGTGTGGGAGCCAGGCCCGGAAGGACACAGTCTAAGTCTCCTCCATCTGTCTAGGGGTCTGGGCTGATTCCTTTGTCCCAGGAAGAGGAGAGATCCTCTCGGATCAGAAGGCTGCAGTTTCATAAATTTGAGATGTTGGTTATGAGACTTTCATCTGGACAGATGGCCTTCCTCTGATTACTGTTGAGGGCTCGAATGTCTCTACGCTGCTTTGGCAGAGTTCATTTAATAAATAGTACAGCAGACTTTAAGACTACCAGGTGACATCTCAGGGGCTGCAGTGCTGGGTCTGGAGTCAGAAGAACATGAGTTCAAATTCAGCCTCAGACACTTACAAGCTGTGTCACCCTGGCAAGTCATCCAACCACTCACTGTCTGCCTCAGTTTCCTCAGTTGTAAAATCGGCTTCACAAGAGCATCTAATCACAGGGTTAGCACAGTATGTTGAACTTAAGAAGCACCGTGCAAAGTTTAACTACTATTAGTGATTATTACTGATCCTTACAACAGCCTTGGGAAGAAGGTATTATTAAAACTCTTATTTTACAGATGAATTAATAGTAAACCATAAAGCCTGTGACTTTGCTGTTTCCATAAGTCTTTGAGATTCATTGGTTTGATATGGGCAGAAAAAGGCAGAAGCTAATGGGAAGGATGCTTTTCTCATTTTCCTAATAAACTGGAATAGAGACCAACAGCTGATGGATGAGCTGGGGCATTTCTACAAAAAGGAAAGAAAAGAATTAATGACCAGATGAATAAACAAATGAAGGGAAAAGATTTTATTGAATTCTTACCATACATCAGGTGCTATGCTAGAGGTGTAGAATACAAAAATAAGCAATCGTGACTGTTTCAGGCATCAAAGAGCTCACACGCTCATGGCGGGAGACACATAAAGGGGAGTTGGATCATGAGGGGGCATGGGGTCATTTAGTTTGGAAAGTGCTGGGAAGTGGAAGGAAACACTGTAGAGAGTCTGCTATCCCAGGGGAAGGGTCCAGGTTCTGGAGTGAGGATGAGGAGAAGGAGGATGGCCAGAGTACAACCAGCCATGTCTGGAAATGTCTGAGGAAAGATCAGAACAGCGCCCTTGGCTGGGTTAGAATGGACTGAGATTGTCTGTTTGTCTCTTTGTTTGTGTGTGTGTTTGTGTGTGTGTGTGTGTGTGGCATTTCCAGTTCCTCCAGCTCATAGTTGGCACTAATCTGTCTTCAAATATTTGTGAGTCTGCCATGTGGAAAATGGATTAAATCTGATCTCCTTGGCCTCACAGGTCAGAGAGGAGCAATGAGGAGGCTTGCCAAGAGGCGTTTTAGGATGAACAAAATGAAAAATCATCTGATATTTGATCTATTTGAAACTTTGGAGAGGCCGTGTCCAAAGAGAATGAGTTCCCCTTAACTAGCCATCCAGAAACTGGGAACATTCCTTTGAGATGGCAATGAGAAACTTCCAGGTTGGCTGGGCATTAAACCAGGTGGGTTGTTTGCCATCAATGAGGTTCATTCATTTGAGGATTCTGACCTAAGGAGAAATTCTGGAATAGAAATTCTAGAACAGATCCTGCTGATCAGGACCGTAGTCACTTTATTCCTCCCTGACTGGGGAGGGGCTGGGCCCTGGTCCTTCCTCTGTCCATCAGCATCTGGGAAGGGCTGAGGCTACCTAAGGAAGGAGGAGCAGTAGACTCTATCCTTGAAGGGTTCTCAGGTGTTCAGGCTGGGCATACCTGGAGACTGGGGGTGGCAGAGGAGTTGGCTGGTTCTCAGTGGGTAGGAGAAAGGGATGGGAAGGGAGGGGAAACTCAACTTTAGACCCCAAACTAAGAAGCAGGTAGAGAATGTGGGTGTTTTGGGATTCAGGCTTAGGAGGCTGTCCCTGCAGATACTGATGACATTTCTGGGGAACAGAGGCAAGGTGCCAGAAACTCCTCCTTCTCTTCCACTTCTCCTCACATTCATTTTGCCTCCCCCTCATTTAGCTCGAGTTCCCTCATCCCACAGTCCTGCATCTCACCTTGGATTAAGGAATCTTTGACACACGTAATTTCATCCTCTCTTGCATGACAGAGGGGATGTCTTTATAGACTTTAGGATCTGTGCAGAGTTTAAGAAGGGGTTCCCGGGTCTCTTGGCACAGCTTCTCCCCCAAGGTTGCTTCCACCCGCTTACGCCAGGCTGCCAGCTTGGGTCTCCCCTCAAAGACATCAAAACCACAAGAGACAGGCTGCAGGAAAACATCTCAATTCAGCATTTTCCAAATTTACGTCATCTTCCCACTTCCCCTCATTCAGACTTTGCAATTGCTGTTCCACCTCCCTTCCAATCACCTTGTTTTGCAAACTCAGGGCCATCATTGATATCTCTTTCTCTATAACCCTTCATAGCCAATCAAAGGAGGCTAAGTCTACTGAGTCCCATCTTTCCCAGAAATCCTTATCTACCTTTTACGTGGCCATCATCACCAAGGACTCAGCATTTGCACCTGGGAAATAAATGCCCAATTCTTTGGCTTCTAATCCATCTGCCCAGCAGCTCCCCAAATCATCCTCCTAAACTACAGGCTTATCCTACTCAAAGCACTCTCTTGCTCAACAGTTTTTAAAGGTCCCTATTGCCTTGCCCAGAGAATACGATGTGTTTTCCAGTACAAACAGCAAGTCCTCGAGGGCTTTCTCTCCATCTCAACTCGTGCTCTCATGCCATTTATTAAACTTGAGCATGCTTATTTATGTCTTCAAACACTTGGCCTTCCCAGATGCTCAATCTACACATTTCCCATGACCCACACCACCTCTCCACCTCAGTGACACACAGAAATAGTCAAACCACTAACCTCACAGTGTTTTCCTTCCACATTCATGAGCTCTGAAACTCCTTAATCAGAAAATAAGCCTCTGCACTTCCATCTTTACTTCGATCTTACACTGCATAGCATTTTCCTTTTTCTCTTTCATGACCCCCACTTCCTCGGGCCTTTGCCAGACCTTGTCTGCGGCATTGCCTCTGCTGCCTTCACTTCACTAGCTCAACCCTTGGTGAATCATTTCAATTCCACAAGCTCATCTACACACATGTCCTTGGCCCTGTTGTCCTATCAGTGTTCAAGCCTCTCAATGGCCCAAGCTGGATTGTTCCCACCAACAACTGCCTCTATTTCTATGCTCAAGCTATTGAAAGGAACTGGAGGAAACCAAAAAAACACGCTGACTGGGATACTTTATAGAGTTATTTTACATACTATCACCAGGGTCCTCAATACAACAAGGCTATCCTTTCACATTTCCCAAATAGATTTTACTCTTGCACTCATCAGAGTCACAAATCCAAACCTTTCCATCCCTCACCAAACTTCCCAAGGGATACCACTTTCCACATCCACTGGTGAGAGGAACTTACCCCATGAAACTTACCTTCTTTCATCAAAGAACAAAATAAAAACCACATTTGTCACATTTACCATTGACAAAGGGTTTCTGCTTTTTCCTGCCTCCTCACCAACATTATTCAGATGTCTTTCCCCACTATCTCCATTTTTACACATTTCTCCTCTGATGAGGTGGCCATTTTCTTTACCAAGGAATATCCCACTAGATCCATGTCATCTCATCCTTCTTCCCTCCCTCTCTTCCAGGAGATTGTGACCTTGATCATCTGGAATCTAAGTGCATTTCAACTCTCCCTACTTTAAGTCATCTCTGTTGCCAACAAACACATCTCCCCCATTCTTAAGCAACCCTCGTTTCACCCAAGACTCACTGCTATCATCCTATAGCTCTCTTCTCCTTTGGGGCTCAAGCAGTGCTTAAAATCTCTGCAGTCCCACTTCTGATCTCATCATCCGAGTGAGACAATTCTCTCCAAAGGTCTAATGGCTTTTGTCAGCCTTCTTCTTTCTTGACCTCTTAACAGACTTTTTAACTTACATCTTCCTCTCCTCTTCTTCCTCCTTTCTGGGTTTTTGGATCACCTTTTCTCCCAGGTTTTCTCGTCCCTTCTCAGTCTACTGGATTTCATCCAGGTCATGCACACTGAAAGTGCCCCAAATCTCTGTTCTAATTAGCTTTCTCTTCTCCCCCTAGGTTGTTTCACTTAGTCATCTTATCAGTTCTCATTCTCTACTCCTTATTCCTATCATTTAACTGCTATCTGCCTCAGCTTCCTCAATTGTTGCATAAGGATAAAAAGCATGTCCCTTCAGGGTGGTTTTGAGAATCAATTAGATATTTATAAGGTTCTTCGCAAATCTTGGAGCACTCTGAAAATGATGGAGATTAGTTATTATTCTAGGTGCAGGAGATTAGTTATTATTCTAGGTGCAGAAAATAGATTCTCCATTTTTAGGAGAGAGAGTCACAGGAATCTGGGACCCAGAATCCACTCCAGGTGTTGCAACCCGCCCCACATCAGTACCCCAGGGATCAAGAAGCAATTTTCACAGAACCCCTAAAGGGCCCAAAACTAGAACATGAATTTGTTGAAACCAAGGCAACGTGGAAACTAAGCAAAGTGTAGAAACTACAGCCTCATAGACTAAGATGGTAAAGGGGAGAGTATGACGCCAAGGGATTAAGAAAAAAAATTTATATGTTCCTGCCCTATTTTTAAATTGAAAAATCCCATGAGGTTATGGGGTTAAATGGAATTAAAGAAAGATTCATTAGCCTCAATTATGTGGGGTGTTTAAGTGACAGCAAAGACTTACCAGCATGACCCCAGGACTTTATGGGGAAGACGAGCTTGTCCAGGTCATAGTGAGGCAGAACATATCTCATGACACTCCCTTCCCAGATTACAACTCTTTAGTCCCCTCGGCATACTCAAAGACAAACATCTCATCACACAAAGCTGCATCTGCCAACTCTGGGCCTTTCTCCTGCCTACTCCTCATTCTGGGATGCCCCCAATCCTCTCTTATGCTTGCTGGCTTTCTCCAGGAAGGAACTTATATCCTCCCTTCAGGAGAAAGCCATTCCTGATCCCTCTACCCCCTGCCCCAAAAAGTACCTTCCACCTGGGATTGCCCCCCCCATCTACTCTGAAGTAATTGGGGAGAGAATTTGATAACTTCCATCTTGGCTCCTCCATTTGAGTTTTTAGCTCCCAGAGAGAGCAAGACTATGATCTGGCCTTTGGGGCACATCAGCTGCCAAGGAGGGACTTGTTCTTGATGATGATGTGGAAGACAACACCTCCCTGGGTCCCAGTTCCCTCAGCTGTCTAATTCTATCCCAAGTAATGTCCATGTGACATGATCACTTGAAATAATGAGCTGAGGATTCTGCAAACAATAAGTCCCAGAGGACTGAGGGACTGGGTCTCCCCCAGCTCCAAGCTGGGAGGCCAGGCTGAGGGGCTCAGGGCAGGGGCAAGCAGGGCTAGGGATGATCTGGCATCTACTCACTTCTGACTCTGGACAGCTCCCCTTGGCCCCCACCTTCCCCACCTTCAGCTCCAGGCCAGAGTCTGTCCCCCCACACCTGCATCAGCTCCTCCAGAGCCATCAGATCGGCCAATGAGATCTGGTCACCAGTGAGGAAGGGCTTGTCCTGCAGGAACTTCTGCTCCAGATGTTGCAGGGATTGGTTCATGAAGGCGATGTTCCTGTCCACTTTCTCCTTGGGGACGTGGATATCTATGAGAGGGCCCAGCACCTGGCAGGGTTGGGGACAGGGTTTGGTATCAACTCGACACAATAAGGTCCTTTCCCCAAGTTCAGTTGGTCCACTTCCCCACCTAAAAACTTTAGGGACTACAATAAAGGCATGAGTGAGAGTGGGTTGGGAAGACTCCCTTACCCTTCATCTTCACCCCAGGTCTATGGTCTTACCCGAATCCATAGCATTGTTCCAAAGACTCCTCGAATGGAGTCAGAGTGCCAGGACAGATACTCTTCTACTCGAGCGCGGGCCTGCAGGTCTGAAGGATCCCAGTGAGCTGGAGTCTTGTATTTCTGACTTAGGTAGTGCAGGATGGCCACACTGAGCAGGAAGGAAGGACAGCCTTGGTCAGGGTCTCTTGCTGGCCTCTTCCCAGTATTTCCCCCGATACCTTCTTGGGAAACCCGCAGGCTTAGTAGGGAGGTATCATTTTCAGATAGAGACTCCTTTCAAAGATTCATCTTTTTCCTGAGTTTCTTAAGAGGTGAGATCAGCACTCTGGCCTGGACTTTCACTCCTTGGCAGAGCCAAGCCAACCCAATGTCCTTGAATTAAACCAGGAGGAAAAATTAGAATCTTGGCCAACTTCTCACTATAATGAGAGACAAAGCCAGGACTAAGAGCAGAACTCAAATGTTCTCTCCATCCCAAAGTCTATCCATTATACATCATTCTCTCTCTCTCTCTCTCTCTCTCTCTCTCTCTCTCTCTCTCTCTCTCTCTCTCCCTCTCTCTCTCTCTCTCCCTCTCTCTTTCTCTCTTTCTCCTTATGCCCCTGGACATCTCCCTGTTCTCCAAGAAACCTGACATCATGTAGGCAATGGATGCTGCTATGCTGTGCAAACCATTGGGCTGAAAGATGGCTGAATTCTGATTGTTAAGCCATTCAAGGCCCCACCATCTATCCCTCCCTCCCTCCCTCAAGCCTGTCCTTCCTTTCCCTCTCCCTTACTCTCCTTCCCTCTTAGCCCTGCACTAACTCCATAACCTTAGTCAAACTTTATAAAACCAACAATGGTTCATTGTCCCCCCAAACCTCTCAAAGACAGATCATAAAGATAATATTGGAATAAGAGGAGGGTGTGAGGGTGGGCAAGCACTGGGAGGTACTAAGGGAGCTTGGCCCACTTGGGAAAAGATACCTTTCTGCCAAGGTAAAATCTCCATCTTTCAGGACCGGCACTCTCTTCAGACTGCTCACTTTGGCAAACTCATCAGTCAAGTGCTGCCCTAAAGAGAGAGCAGATGTGGAAAATGAGGCAGGAAGGGTCCTCTCCCCTCCCCTCCAGGCTGAAGCTCTCAGGAGCTGTCCACTTGTTCTTGGTGCTAGCAAATCCTTAAAGGAGGTTGAGGTGCTGGTTTATCAGCTTCTTGGTGTGGGGCCATTGACCAGGATGTGTTGGGGAGGCCCTGGGATTGTCAGGATTGTCCTCACTCTTTGGTCCTTCTCACTCCTAAAAGCAGAGCTTGGCCAAGAAAAGTGAGCCAGAGACCACGGTCACAAAGTAGGCCAGTTCAAGGGCGAGGTAGGGAGGACAACCCTCTAGGGCTCTTCCAGTCTCTCCCGTCCAAACCCCTCATTCCAGAAGAGAAAGAGCAGGAGACAGGAGCAACCAGGGGAGCTCTTATTCATTGTCTACCTCTAAGGAGGGCTTAGAAGGTTGGTGGAAATGATGGAACAATTCCACCCTAGAGTCTGGGATTTTGCTGAGGGGCAGTCATTTACAGTTATGTTGGATTCTGTGATTCCATCTGAGGTTTTGTTGGCAGAGACACTGGAGTCATTTTGCAATCCTTTCCAGGCTCATTTGACAGAAGAGGAAAATGAGGTAAATAATGTGAAGTGACTTGCTCAGGGTCACACAACTAAGAAATATCTCAGAACACATTTGAACTCAGTAAGTTGAATTTTCCTGACTTAGGTTCAGCACTGCCACCCAGCTGCTGTAGGGTTTGCCTTTGAGTTTGTCATCAAGTAATGCCAAGTGGGCATGGTCTTCTGGGCACCACGAGTTTCTGAAGAACAGATTCCAAGATCCCAAAAGGTTCAGGGAAAGTTTAGATCCCTAATCATGGACCAATTAGCTGCAAGGGAAGTGAACCCAAACCAATGGGTAACTCTCCACAATGAAATTAATCTCTGAAGGTGCAAAGAAATGATTCCAGGAATTATGGAAACATGGCAGATGTCTGAAGAAGTGGATGGGAAGCCCCTGGGAACTCATTAATCCACTCAGGCACTTTGAACAGTAGACTGGCAGGTGGGAGAATGGAGTAGCCCTCCCACAAGGAGGTTACAAGTCATTTGGCAAAGTGTCTCATTTTCTATGTGCATTAAATATGGAGAGAAGTGGGTGGAACAGGACCAGGGGCAAAAGTCATGGAGCATTCAGTCCTGGCTGAATGATTACAGCCACCAAAGTCATAAAGTGGTGGAAGGGGCCTTGGAAATGTTCTCTACAAAGGGACCTAGACCAGTCAAGATTCTTATCAGTAATTTCAATGAGGGCATCAGGAACAAAACATTTTACATCCTTTCCCACCTGGCTGCCTTCCTTGGGATTTCATCATCCTCTCCCAGAATGTCATCCTCTTGTCAGATCACAGCAACCTTGATACTTCCACTTCCTCAGGATGTTTGCCCCTGGGATTGCTTCCTCTATCTAAGGAGGGCACCCATGGCAGCAGTCTCAGCATTTCTCCCTTAGCCACCCCCTCCTCTGACATGCAGCAGGCCTCCATGCCAGGTGCCCTCTTTCCCTGTTGAGTTTTTTCCTTCGGTCTTGTTCACACTCTGAGTCCCTTCAGGGCAGGCATTGTCCTACCCTTTCTTTGTGCCCCTAGAATTTCTCTGACTCTAAACATTTGCAAGGTGCTTTGAATGCATTGACTCCTTTTTCCTCACAAAACCCTTGTCAGGTGGGTGACATTGTTGTTCCCCCTTGCACCAGGGGGAAACCAAGGTTGATAAAGCAAACTGCTTGCCCAAGGTCACACAAATAGTAACTAAGGAGGGGTTGAACTCAAGTCTTCCCTATTCTTCAGGGTTAATCCTCTAGTCCCTGGACTTAAGTGCCCAGTGGTGATGAAATTCTGGGAAACTGAGGGAGAATTTTGTAGAGAGAAGTGTTCATTATTATAATTGGGAAAGGGGCTTTCTCCAGTTCATTAATATTAATGACTTGGACTGAGGACTCTGAGCTTAGAAGATTAAAAGCATCTTGTGGCAGTTGCATTAATTAATGGGGAAAATTACGACCCTGGGCCCTGGAAGACTCTGGAATTTAGGATATTGGGATGAAATGTGAAGCTGAGTCAAGGATCAGACTAGAGGCCAGCCACTCTCCAGGGCAGCCCTCAGGCTCCTCCTCTACCCATGACAGATATACATTGATAGAGAGGTTGACACTGGCATTGCCAGAGCTAGCTCAGTCGTGAGAGCCATGCCAGGAAACTGAGTCACTTCCATTTAAGGTGCCTTAGGAAGATTCTGAAGGTCACCTGCAGGAGACGATGCCAGACATTAAAGTCCTTTTTTGAGTTTAACTACTGAGCATTCTCACATTACTACAGAGAGGGCAACTACGATGTGTTGGGCATATTGTTAGAAGGCCAGAGGTACGCTTGCCAAAAAGTTATTTTCTGGAGAACTCTCCCAGGCAAGTGCTCACAAGGGGGTCAGAAGAGGCAATACCTAGACACCCTGGAGGTCTCATTGAAGACCTTGGGAATTGACTGAACAGGCTGGGAGACACTGGCACAGGACCACCCAGCACGGAGTGCCCTCAACAATGAGGGGGCTGCGCTCACTGAGGAAGGCAGGATGGAAGCAGCTCAAAGGAAACGTGACATACATGAGGTAAGAATACCCACCCCAGCTGTTCACATGGAGTATGCCTGCAGGCCTGTGCTAGAGCATTCCAAACGGGCATTGGTCTGATCAGCCACAGCGATACCCACTGTAATTTGTCTCTAAACTAGGAAAGAGGCCATGTTGGTCTTCTTCCAAAACAGAGGTCAAGAACCGTCCAACCAACCTCTTCCCATGGCCCCTCTTCCAGGATGGAGCACTTCCTCTCCCAACCTTCTTTTCTGCCTCCAGGTCACCAGCAGTGCCTTAGTTTCCTGTTCATACCCTCTTTGTCTTTGTCCTTCCTATATTAGCCAGATAGGAAAGTTTTGGTTTCCCCACTTAATCTGATTATTTTTCCACTGACTGTTTTCAGAAGAAAAATTCCTTGGAAAACAAATTTAAGTTATTTAATGAGGTCCTGGGGATTCAGGGCTGCCGGAAATGATGGGAGGCTGTGGAAAAGCTAGGCAGGGAAGGAAAAAGGAAGAGAGGGAGGAAGAACGAGGGAGAGAGGGAGTGAGAAGGAGGGGCTGGGGAAGGGGGGGGAATGAGGGAGAGGAGAGATTAAAAGCAATGGAGACAGTTTTCCCCATAAACTCAAAAAGGGGGAGGGGAGAAAGAGAGAGAGAGAGAGAGAGACAGAGACAGAGAGAGACAGAGAATTACTGAGAGAGATATATCAGAAATGCAAGCCTTGAGGTTGTCTGATGAAAAGCCTGCAGGATTTGGGGGGCAGAGGCGTTGGGGCCTTTGTCACTGTCTGAGCTGCAGGTTCCAGCCAATCTCAGCAGGAGCACCGGGTGGCTAGAGATCTGGGTTCAAGGTTCACCTCAGACCCAGATGCCTGTGGCCTGATCCAAGTCCCAGAAACCCTGGCCGGCCCCAGGCAGCCCCCCCAGGACTCTGGGCCCCAGAAGTTGTGGAGCAAGGAGTCTCTTGGGGGCCCCCCACTAAGAGGTGTCTTCGGGTCGGCTCCTTTGAATTCCGCTCTCAGCTAGGGAGAGCCAAGGCTGGCAGCGCCCAGGAGGAGGGGCAGGGGAGGAAGTGGGGGCTGGGCAGGGAAAGTGAAAGTGGCAGGGCGAAGGGGAGGCTGGGGGACGTCCTTGCCCCCTCCCCTCCCAGGGGGGGCAGCTGCACCAAGCCCACCTTTCTCTTCAGCCCCTGTCCCTCCCTCCCTGGTAGCATCAAGCAGCTGGGGGGAGGGGAGGCCCCCACTGTGACCTGCACCCAGATGTCGGGGGGCTGCGGGAGCAGAGGCCATGTCCATCCGGAGCTCTCCCTGGGGCCCGTTTGCTTTCTTCCCCTCCCCCCCAGTCCTTACCTAGGGTGGGGGGCACTGCCCTCTCTTCCCGGGGAGCCCTGGGACCTGTCTGCAGTTCCCCTCACCCCCAGTTTCAATCTGAAGGGCGGAGGGAAAGAGGAGGGACTTGGGTGGGCTGGACCCCCCCCCGACTGTAGCTGAGCTGGGGGTGGGGTGGGGGCAGGCTTTTTAAGGGGGGACCAAGAAGGTTGGGGGGCTCCTTTGGGGGCCTGGGCGCTCACCCTGAAACAGCTCGATGGGCTTCACCTCGAAGGGGATGCGATTAGCCTTGGCGAAGAGGTAGACGGCCCGGCAGGGCTGGGAGATCAGGTCCAGGTAGAGCTCCAGGCCCATGGCTGCGGAAAGAGGAGGTCCGAGGGGTGCTGATCTGGTCCAGGCGCCCCAAGATCCGGGCTCTCCGACCTCCAGGAAGACCAGTACACAGGCCGGGAGGCAGAGAGGGTGGGAGTGACCCGTCCCTGGGCCCCTTTTCCTCCTCCCCCATCCTCTCTGGGCACCAGGCCCATGGGGGAGGGGGCAGAGTGAGGAGGCCATAGTCCTGGGGTTCTGGACCTGCCCACCCCCACCCGACCCACCCCTCGCCCAGGCTCCCTGCCAGAGGGCGGACCTGGATACTAGAGATCCAAAATCTGGAGTGATTCATTCAGTATCATTTTCTGCAGCTTCCTCCAGCAGCCTGAGGAGGAGTGAAGGGAGCAGGTGTGGGGGGAAACCAAGGCTGGCACTCGGCAGGAGAAGGGGGCCAGGTGCCCATCCACATCGTTTCTTTTTTAAAAATTTATTTTGAGTTTTACAATGTTTCCCCAATTCTTCCTTCCCTCCCCTGTCCCCCTCACAGAAGGCAGTCTGTTAGGCTTTCCGTTGCTTTCAAGCATACACAGATCTCAGTTGAGTGTGGTGAGAGAGAAATCAGATCCTTAAGGAAGAAACATAATGTATAAGAGATAACAGAATTATATAGTAAGATAATGGGGGGTTCCCCCCTAAATTAAAGGTAATAGTCTTTGGTCTTTTTTTTTTTTTCAAACTTCACAATTCTTTCTCTGGATACAGATGAGATTCTCTATTGCAGACAGCCCCAAATTGTCCCTGTCTGTTGCACTGGTGGAATGCACCAGTCCATCAAGGTTGGTCATTACCCCCAGGTTGCTGTTAGGGGGTACAGTGTCTTTTTGGTTCTGCTCATCTCACTCAGCATCAGTTCATGTAACTCCTTCCAGGCTTCCTTGAATTCCCACCCCTCCTGGTTTCTTTTTTTTGCAGGTGAACTTTAATTTATTATTACAATACAATAATTTTGTTATAAGAGTAAACAAATGCCCCTCCCCCAAGAAAATGAGAAACCTCAAGAATGGTGAGAGAGAGAGAGAGAGAGAGAGAGAGAGAGAGAGAGAGAGAGAGAGAGTAAAGAAAAAAATATACTTCAGTCTGTGTTCAGATTCCAATGGCTCTGTCTCTGGGTGAGTCGCTTTCTTTACCCATCAGAGAAGTTGCTTCAATATTTTCCCCACAGTTGGTATTACTAGCTGTACCTCCACTCGATTCCTCCCCACTCTCATTTATTCTATTCTCTCTCTCCTTCATCCTGGCCCTGTCCAAAAGTGTGTTGCATCTGAGCACCCCCTCATTTGATCTTCCCTCTCTTCTATCATCTATTCCCCTTTCCCTCCCCCCATTCCCCCTTAGCCCATCCATTCTTCTCATTTTTCTCTAGGGTAGATTTCCTCACCCTATTAACTGTGCATGTCATTTCCTCTCTGAGCCATCTCTGAGGAGAAGGAAGGCTCACTCATCCCCCCTTGCCTCCCCCCCCTCCACTCCATTGAAAAAGCTTTTTCTTGACTCTTATGTGAAATTTCTGAGCTTCTTCTTCCTCTCCTTTCCCGTCCTCCCAGTACCTCCCTTTATCACCCGTTGGATCCATCTTTTTACTATATCACACCACTCTATTCCGCTCCTTCCTATGTCCTGTCTATCTAGGCTCCTTCTAACAGCTCCTGTAAATGAGAACATTCATATGAGTTATCAGCTTCCTCCCATGCAGGAATACAGACAATTCAACATCATTAAACTCCTCATAGTTACCAGTTTCCTTGAGCAGCTTCAGCCTTTCCCATCATTTCCATGAAACCAGTCTGGACGTTTGTGAACCTTCTGACCCAGAGGAGCCCCCGGAGCTCTGCACAGCCGGTCTCTGAAGGCTGCTCACTCCTTGCTGGCTCCAGTGTTGCCATCCCGGTGTGGGCTCAACTTTCCCGCTAAGTTGCCCTGGTACTGTTCCCCCTTGGAGAGGGGCCTGGACAGCAGCAGGCACGGCCTTACCCAGGAGCCAACTGCATCTGCCTGCCAGGGAGAACGTGGGAAGGGGCAGAGAAGAGGACCTAGATGTTGGAGGGGGGGAGGGCTGTTAGCCACTACCTAATCCAAGCCAAAGGGGAAGCCTTGGTCCCTGAGCCCAAGAAGGCAGCTCCTCCCAAGGAGTTGTTCTGAATTTCTTCTTGGCTCACTCACCTTGGAGCAGCCAGCCCTGGCCAAGAGAAGAGGGCGGCCACCCTCCTCACCCCAAGACTTCTCTGTCTTTGGGGGCGAGGACTCTGCAGCTGTAGCTGGGCCAGGCACTTCCTCCTTTGTACCCATGTAACCCCACCACCCTCTCATTCCCCAACTCACCCTTGGTGGGTGTCTCCTGATGTATAAGTGTGAGTGTTTTTGCACTTGTCCCCGTCGATCTCACCTCCCAGCTATTCTCCAGACTCATTCTCCTGATGGGAGAGTGGGTGAGAGCCAGCTCCTCAGGGGAGGTAAGTGAATAGAATGCTAGACCTGAAATTGGGAAGACCCCAGATCCAATCCCTTAACCTCTGATTTCCTTTGTTTTCTCTACTGAAAAATGGGACCGTTAACAGTACCAGCCTCCCAGAATTGTTGGGAGAATCCATAATTAAAATTTATATTCATTATATGTCAGACAGGATATAAGCTGCAACTTTATAATTATCGTCTCCTTTCATCTTCACCCTTCAAGGCAGGTGTCAACACGATGCCCATTTTACCCTGAAGCAAAAAGAGATTAATGACTTGCTGAGGGTCACATAGCTAGCAAGGTTGAATTTGAACTCAGGTCTTCCTGACTCCAAGACCAATGTTCCAGCCATTGAACCACTTCATTATGACCAGGAGCTAGCCCCAAAACAACCATACAGTCGGTGCTCTATAAATGCAGATTCTCTTCCCCTTGTCCCCCCAAGTCTGTGTTCTGGAAATAGAACAATATTACCCGAGCCTCCTGCTCCCCAATATGGGGAAACTAACTAGAATTCTTACAGTTCTTGATCATTGCACCCCTCAAAAACACTCCTCAAATTATCCCCACTCTTCAGTGTAGACACCTCAGCATCTGCAGACCCTTCCTGATTGAAAGCTCCTGGACAGCAAGGTGATTGAATTTGATTTTTCTTGGAATCCCCAGGGCCTAAGACCCAAAGCCATGAATTTCTACTTAATAAGCACTTGTGCTGTTGAACTGAATTACAGTGAACCTATTGAGGGGTGGGGGAGAAAGGGAAGAGCAGACCCCAGGCTACCCTGAGATCACCCAGTTACTTCTCAGTGAAACTGAAAGTCTACATCTCTTGGGGTGCCCACCTGATTCAGGGAAGGTAGACAGCAGGCTCTACTGATGTATAGGCCAGGACCCCTCCCTTCCTTTCCTGATCTGCCAAGAAGGGAGGCTGAGGAAGAGTAACTACAGATAAAGAAGCTGTCAGACAGGGAAGGGAGGAACAGGACTGAAAATCTCTACTCTGGAAGGCTCGGCCCCCCTCCTCTTCTTCCCCTCCCTCCACAGAAGCCAAGGTTCCTTTCTAGTGGAACCGAAGGAGCGTGCAGAGAATTCTGATAGTCAGTGGCTCCCAATCACCTGGCCACCTCTTTAAGCTCCTTCCCTGGTAACGGCCTTGGCATCTAATTGGGCAACAATAATCTCATCCTAAGAAGGCAGAGGCCAAACCAAGGGCTTTCATCTTTAGAAACCTTTGGATAGAACTAACTGAATGATGAAAGAGTGACCCACCCCTAGGCTTCTCTCTTTGTCTTAATAACTCCCAGTTTCAGGGGATTCTGACTACCTAACCATGCTGTGAAGAAGGGAAGAGAGAAGTGTGTCAGAGGAAGAGGGCCGAGTTTGGAACAGGACTCAGCCATCTGGGGTTTGCCTGTGTCCAACAAGGGCTCTCCACCCCCAGACCATCTAACAATGCCTTTGCCTTGACCTCCTTAACAGTATAATGGGCCTGATAAAGCAGGTTGGGACAGTCATAGTTTTGGGCTGTCAAGGTTAAAAATGCACCTGTTCTTTGACAGTCACAATGCCACCCAATGCCATTTTCTACCACTCTCACCATTGGTTCAAATGCACAAGATTAGAAAGGGGGGAAGGAAGAGGCCTTGGTTAAGCTGCTCCTCTGATCTAAGCTCTTTACAAATATAATCTCTATTGATTGCAAGGTGAGGAGGGAGGAGAGCAAGGATCCCACAGCCATGGGAGTAAGCAAAATGAAGTTATAAGGATTCTACCAGGGAGGTGACAGGTGACAGGTTCGTGGTGAAGGAACCGGCCTCAACTCACCTGGCTTTTCTTTCTCCTTGCCTGTCCCTTCCCAGGATGGATGACCTTAGACTGTTCTGTGGGCCCTCTGGGCAGGCTTCATGTGGCCTCAGAAAGGTAAACATGTCAAAGTCTGGTTTTGGCCTAAATTTCCCATTTAATCTTCTGAAATCACTCTCCTGAGAGTTTCACAATCCCAAAGATTGGATTATTTGATCAGACTATTACAAGATAGTCTGGTGGCAAAGGATCAGTTGGCAGCAAGGGAACAAGTAGTTCTCCAGGGTCTCTACCCTGTCCTGGGGCTGTGCTAAGCATGGTAAGTGCATTTAACAAATATGATCTGGTTTGAGCCTCACAAACACCCTGTGAAGTACCAGATATTATTAATCCCATTCTACAACTGAGGAAACTGAGGCAGACAGTGGTTGGATGACTTGAACCCTCAACAGTAACCAGAGGAAGGCCATCTATCCAGATGAAAGTCTCATAACTAACATCTCAAGTTTATGAAAGTGCAGCCATCTGATCCAAGAGGATCTTTCCTCTTCCTGTCTAGAACACTAGACAGCCAGAGAAGTCTTTGCCTGCACCCTTCCAGACCTGGCTCCCACACCAGACTCTGTCTTGAGGCTTAACCACTTCTAATTGGAAGCCAATGAGGCACAGCTCTCATGCCACCTCCCTCCCCTGAGGCCTTCCCCTTTCTGCATCCTGAGGCACAGAGAGAATACCTCATCCTGGTGGATAATAGACAATGACATTTCCCTTCACCCCATCTCTCCCCAAGACTTCTGAATGATGATTTACAACATTAATGTGTGAAAGTCATCTGAGTCTCAGAAGAGCTGGGAGCAATGAAACTCCTCCTCCTGGCAGGGACCAGGGCTCCCAGGGGCTGGGCTACCCCCTCCCCCCCCCACACACACACTCTAAGGCTAAGGACAGTATTCCTGGCCCTGGCTCGGAAGGGGTTATTGGGATCTCTTCCACCATGAGAGATGTTGGTCCATTCATTCCATGGTTTAGAACTGCTGACCTGGGGGGAAGGGGAATGAAAGCTGCAGGAGGAAGGGCCCATGTTGGCCAAATATATGCAAGCCATAAGAGTCGGGCGCATAACCCCTTATGGTGTTGGACAAACTGGCCCTTCTCTCAGGTGGTTAGACTCTGAGAGCTTCTCCAGAGGTGACCAAGGCTGGAGGGGGCAGCTCTCCTCTGAACCACCTCCCCCAAGGATTGAATACAACTCTCCCCTATGTTTCACCTGCCATGACAACATTTGGAAGAGAATCTACTCCAGGCCCATGGTTGGCTTTTATTATATAAGAATTCAAGGAAAAGGCAACATGAAATAGTCACAGACAAATATCTCCTCCCATGCTGTCCTCTGCCTTTTCAGACTCAAGTCTGCTGGAGCCACGTTACTGAAGACTCATCCATAGCAAATGTGCTCTAGAGAGAGAAATCCAAAATGGCATCACCCATGGGGGTCTCCCTCCCCCATGACTTTCCTGCTTTGAGGTATACATATAAGTAACGGCTGGTTGGTTGGTTCTTTTCCTTTATTATTGGAGAAGACCAAAATGACATCACCGTGTTTGAGACAATGACAGTGTGTCTGACTGTGGCTGATCGGACTAATAGGAGCCCAGGATGCTTTACCCCATGTTGGGCACAAACAGTCCATGTGAACCCCTGGGGTGGGTACTTTAAACTGACATATGTCATTTCCTTTGAGCTGCTTCCATTCTGCCTCTTCATAGAGACCAGCCCCCTCACTGATGAGGGCACGCCATGCTGGGTGGTCCTGTGCCAGTGTCTCATGCTGCACAGTCAATTCCACAGTTCTTAAGAGAGACCTTCAGGGTGTCAGAGTTCTCCATAGAATAGTCTCCTCGGCAAGAGTAAGTCTGGCCTTCTAACAATGTGTCCAGCTCATCACAGTTGCATTCTCTGTAGGAATGTGGAAATTCCAGGCAGTTTAGGTCAAGAAAGGACCTCAGGGTCTGGGATCTTCTCCTGCCGGGCTATCTTCAGGATCTTCCTAAGACAATTTAAATAGAAGTGGTTCCGTTTCCTGACATTACATCGGTAGACTGTCTGATTTCACAGGCATGGAGCCATGAGGGCCACACAATGGCTCTGTAGACCTTCAGTTTGGGAGTCAGTCTACTATCTCTTCTCTCTCACACTTTCTTTCAGAACCTCTCAAATACTGAGCGATCTCCTGCAATGCGAGTGTCAACCTCGTAGGTAACAGCCCAAAATGTCCCAATGCTGTTGGTTTTAGTGAACTTTCCCAAATGGTTGACTAACCAAGTCCCCATGCATGGTGTTCCCTCTCTGATGGCTCCTCTCTAGGGACAGGGGCTTCTCTGGCTCACTCTCAAAGATGAGCAACCAACTTCCTGCTGAGAGGAGGGGGTGAAGGAACCTCACTTTCCCAGGAATGAGACTTATTGACTTGCTGGGGTGGGGGAGGCTCCCAGCAGGGGGAGGGAAGGCAATGATCTCCTCTAGGAAGGTTCAGTTTGTTCATGACCTTTAAACCCTTCTCTGGAAGAAAAGTGATGAAGGAGGTTCTACCCAGAGGAAGAGAATTCCTCAATATTTCCAGTTGTCCTAAATAGGAGGTTTGAAATATGCTGTGCCGACTGGAAGACTCAGAAAGGCTCTAATATGACTTCCAGTGTTCATTGAAATCATTCCAGGAGAGGCACATGGGCCTCATATCTGTTCCAGCCTCCCTGTCCCAGAACTGAGGCAGCTCCTCTTCCCCTCAGGGCTCTAGGGGCAACCCCCTGGGGTGGATGCAGACTGGGACAGAATGAAAGGCTGAGAAGAACCCATGGTCAGTGGTGGGGGTGCAGACAGGAGGCCAGGGCCCGCTCCCCGGGAGCTCCTCTACTAGCTGGGGGGACAAAGTCCAGGGAAGCCTCAGCTGCAGGTCAGAGGGAAAGACCCCATGGCCTTCCAGGACAGCCCCAAGTCATGGTCAGACCTCTTCTTTCAGGCCATTTCCCCCATTTAGTCTCTGAAGTTGGACCATGGGACAGGCCAAGGTCTCAAGGACCAGAACTTTCTTTGGCAGCTGTGGTGACCTGGTTCCTACCAGAGCTGTCCCCAACCTCCCTGCTCCCACTCTCTCTGTCCCCAGAGTTTGCTTCCCCTGGAAGATTCTAAAGACTCTTGTCCTCAGGGTCGTGGGCTTTCTCCAGTTGAGTCTGAGGGAAGATGGGGAGATCTGGTCAAGCTGGTGATGATGGTTGGCCTTGCCTGGCACATGTGGCCTCCTGTCTCTCCCTCAGGGTCTCTAGTTGCTTTGGCCAGACTGGCTTGGGAGCCCTGTTGGGAGCAACTGTGGACATGTAGGGGGGGATGGCTGGTCCCCTCCTGTGAAGAATCGCTTCCCCAGATGATGGCTGTGACAGAGGGGTTGGATAAAAGACCATTGTTGGGGGGGTAGTAATCTGGGTGGGGGAATGACCACAGCCAGAGCATTGGATGAAAATGCCCCAAGAACAGCAATAGGGTTTGGGGTGAGGGCACAGCAGAAGTGGAGGGAATAAGACAGGCCTTGATTGACAGCTGGGGGGTACCTGAGAGTTGTCCAGCCCCTCTCCCCCACTTTCTGAGGCCTAGGTAGAATTCCTCTGGCCACAACTCACTGGAGTAAGCCCCCAGGATGACAGGAGAAAGGGGGACAGCAGCCCCAGGTTGTGGGCCAGGGTGCTGGGCAGACAGGGAGGCTGAACTTGAACCTCACATTCCCACAATATGATATTGGGAGAGCAAGGAAGGCTGGTTCAGGCCTGGATTCATTTGGATGAACTTTGGCAGTCCCCTGGTGGGGAGACCCAGCTGTGGGTCCTTGGACTCAGACAAATGAGAAGGGTTCTGTAGGCCCTTGGAGGGGAGCCCCTGAGACCCCGGGAGCCTCCTGATTGCTGTTGTCACCTCCTTGCCAGGGGCTTTTTCTACCTCAGACCTTGAAAACAAACTCCTCCTCAGTGCTTTGGGAAGGGCTTCTCCCAAGGGTGTTGGAGAGAGACGGTTGTTAGTTAAGTCTCTCATTTGGAGTAATCCATGGGACCAGATGTGGCCTTCCATATTCCCCCCATTTCCTCACACACACACACACACACACACACACACACACACATCATGCTAAGGTAGTAAGTAGGTTTGGACTTGGGCATAAGGCCATCAGTAAAAGAGAATTGACCCAGGACCCCTGGGAAGATGCCCAGCACCCCAGGCATCCTCAGGACACAAGAAGAGCAACCCAGGAGACAGACAGAGCCCACCCCCTGTCCCTGCTGCCTTCCCTCCCAGCAGAGTCCTTAGGGGGAAACTGAGGGTGTCTCTGCCCTGCCCAGGACTGAAGCTTCTCTGGGACTGACCAGGGTTGGCTCTGCCCTCTACTGACCAGATTCCTCAGTGATTCAATAGGCTGGTGTTGGGGGTCAGGGGGAGAGGGCCCAGAGCCCATAAAGAGAAAATGGAAAAGAACCTTAAGAAATACAAGCACGAGACTTAAAACAATCATTTGGGTCCAAGGGACATGGGGGTCTGAAAGGGGAAGGGACTTGTCCAAGGTCACCCAGCACTATGTGTGATAATTCCAGGTATTACATGGGAGGGGAAGGCAGGAAGATGAGGATGGTCTGTGAGCTCATTCATTTAGAGCTAGAAGGGACCAAAGAGAAGGTGAAGTCCCAGTGTGTCATATCATAGTTGAGGAAACTGAGGCCCAGGGTCACCCAAATCATATGTATTGTGTTGGGATTTGAATTTTTATCTCCCTAAGGCCAAGTCCAGAAGTTTTTCCAGTCCCTGTGGAGCCCAAGTCCCAGGGGAAGCCCCAGTCTTTGGCAAAGAAAGAGGGAGACTCTCTCTGAGCATCATCCAGCAAGGGGGGAGGGTGTCTGTAGGTGACTCTGACTTACTGTTACCGGAGCCTCTCCATCTTCACCTGAGTACAAGGTGCCCGCACCCCACCCTTGAGCCCCAGGGACCCTGGCAGCTTCCCTTCCCTGGCTGCCATGTCTCACTAGCTTTGTCTACCTTTGATGAAGGGGATAATGGTAATAATTTGTAACTACCCCCCATGGCACACATCTGCATGTGTCTACATACATGTATGTGTCATGTCTATATGTCTATACTCCTACATGTCATTCATTTGTGGCTTAGCTCAGGTGCCAACTTCCATGAGGCCCCCTCTGATTCCCCCCAGTGTTCAGTGCCCTCTCCTGATGAATACCATCAGATTTCTAGTCTTTTCTGCCATATTATAGATCCCTAAGAAATTCCTATGTGCTTTTCTTCCTTTCCCACTTCTGTTTTCCTTGTTCTTTTTTTTTGGGGGGGAGGGGGTTCTTGGCAGTTGTCATTCCCTTCTCTGCTCATTTCATATAAGGGAAGGAAGGCCACCAGGGTAAAGGGTCCTGCCCAGGCTCCCACAGCCAGGAAGCCTCTGAGGCTAGAGTTCAACTCCAGAGGTTTTCCTGACCCCCAGCTCCATGCTCTCCCCACTATACCCCCAATTCCCCTCTTCTTTATTTGTCCACAAGTTATATCTCCCTCAGCAGAATGGAAACTTTCCAAGGGCAAAGGCTGTCTCCTTTAAGTAGGGGTTTAATCAATGTTAGGTGGATTGAATGGAAGGCACCACCAGCCCTTTGGGTGGATATGAGGAGAGACCCCATGAGGAGGCCTCTCCAATGAGGAGAACCCACATCTGTGGAAACCGGTCTAGAGGCAATGGTGAGCCTTGGGCTTGCTCCTGTGTGTGGTGATGATGATGATGGTGGTGGTGGTGATGATGATGGTGATGCTGCTGATAATTATATACAGACATTTTGTATCAGGTGCTGTGCTCAGCACTTTACAAACATCTCATTTAATATTAATAACTATCATTGTTGGGGCAGCTAGGTAGCACAGTGGATAGAGCACCAGCCTTGGAGTCAGGAGGACCTGAGTTCAAATCCAGCCTCAGACACTTAATAATTACATAGCTGTGTGGCCTTGGGCAAGTCACTTAACCCCACTGCCTTGCAAAATCCTAAAAAAAAAAAATAACTACCATTGTGATAAGTGCTTGACTATTATTGTCTCATTTGGTCCTCCCAACAGCCCCAGGAAGTAGGTGCACCTGTTATTCCCATTTTACATCAGGGTAAACTGAGGCAATCAGTGACCCAGTGACTTGTCTAGGAATTGTCTAAGGCTCCCTTGAACACAGGTCTCCCTGACTCTGGGCAGCCACTCTCTCCACTGCCTCCCTTAGCTGTTCCTTTCTTCAGGCCAGATTTCCCTGGGTCTCCTGAAGCTTCCTTCCCCCCTTCCCCCCTTTGCTTGTCTTACCCCCTTTGGAGCTCAGTTATCAGAAAATCAGTGAATTGGCCAGGACCTTAGAGAAACCTGAGCCTCACCCACAAACACACCCCATTCTGCTGATGAGGCCCCAAGAAATCATGGGCCTAGAGCCAGGGAGACCTTGGAGGCCATGGAGTCCAAACTCCTCGTTTTATAGATGAGGAAACTGAGGCCCAGGGAAGTCAAGAATCTTGTCCAGTTATAATAACTAAGCTTAGGGGTAAATAATAAAGTAATGAATAAACATTTATGCCACTCACTTGTGTGGGGTCCCTGGGGACCCTAAAGCAGTGAAAGCCATGAATAATGTGGGTTGCCTAGGAAACATTTCTATCAGGTAAAGGCAGGAATAATGCAAACCGAGTTTAATGTTAGCTAAAGTGAGGCTGGTGACAGCACCCCCCCCCCCAACTCCAAGCCAATTCATGTGCTCATCTCACTGATGTCCTGGGTGTCTTTGAGAAAGAAGGACAAATACCACCACCAGAATTCCTCGGAATGCTGAGGATTCTACCCCCGCCAACCCTGACAGATGTGGGATCATAGATTCAAAATACTTGCACTTTAGAGTAGAACCTGGGGCAAATCCTCTGCTGCGGCACTGCCAAGTCAACCACAGGTGGGACTCAAAATTACATAAATCCAAGAGCTTTGGAGGGTTGGGATTTTTAAGATGATAATTTTGACTGGTCAGAGAATGGTGCCATAAATATTCAAATGGGGGGGGCAGCTAGGTGGTGAAGTGGATCGAGCACCAGCACCAGTTCAAATCTGACCTCAGGCACTTAATAATTACCTAGCTGTGTGACCTTGGCCAAGTCATTCATCCCCATTGCCTTGTGAAAACCAAAGGGGCCTTGGCAGAAAAACTTCCCTACCCCTGCTTTAGAGCTAAGGAACTTTCCATTCACACATACACTTTGGTACTGCCACCCCCTAGGGCCCACTTTGGTGTCAATGTTTTGTGGCTCCAAAAATGACCACTGTGACTATTTTAATGGATTCCTCTGGAAGCCCAGAGAGCAACTGTCTCTCTCTCTCTCTCTCTCTCTCTCTCTCTCTCTGTCTTCCTCCCCCTGCCAACCCTGACAGATGTGGGATCATAGATTCAGACCTGGAGTAAACATGACAATTCTTCCATCTAATCCAGCAATCCCCTCATTTTCTTGATGAGGAAACTGAGGCACAGAGAGTATTGATAAGTCTGATAGCCCAGATCTCACAGGTAGCCAATGGAAAGTCCTAGAGGTCAAGAACAAAGGCCTCTGCCTCTAGATCCTTTGTGGGGCCCTGGGGAAGCGGGGGGGGGGGGGGGGGGGGGGGAGGGGACAAGGTAGGGGGACCTGGTTGGCCCCATCCTCCTCAGGGTCAGCCGGCTCCAGGACCAGTTTCCTCCTCCTGAGGAAGAAAAAATGTTAGGTCAACAAAGAGTTTAACTGAGGAGTTGAGCAGCACCCAACCCCCCCTCATCTAAACACGGGTCCCCACAACAATCTAATTCCCCACCTTAAACCCCAGTTCCATGGGGGGGGCAGTCCAGCCAAGTCCTTCCTCTTCCCCTCCCCCTTTCATACTGAAAATGGGGGGGTGGGTAAATAGAGCCGGGATGTGGGGGGCTGCAGAAGGGTCCCGGCTTATTGGGGAACACAGGGCAGCTCCCTCCATATCCATTCTCCAAATATTAGTGGGAGAGGCGAAGGGAAGAGACTAAAATGGAAACCGAGGCAAGAGCACAAGATGGCCGTGGACTTTGTCCCAACATTTGGGGGGACCCTTTAGCTGAGGATTGGTGGAGGAGAGGACTGGTGTCATGACAGTCACTAAGGGAACCTCCTGTCCCCCCACACCTGCTTGGTGCCATCAGGGAGGGAGGGGGAGAGGGTTGGCAGAGCTGCCCCCTCCCCTGTGACTTTCTGAGGGGCCAGGGCCATCCCCCTGCGTCCCACTTTCACTTTTCCCTGCCCCCCCTCTTCCTGGGGGGTGTCCATGCCCCCCTTCTCCACACTCTTTCCCTGCTGCTCCAGACCTTAGGTCTGGGGGTGGCTGAGTTGGGGCTGCCTCAGTCCCCTAGGAAGCCCAAGGGGTGGGGAGGGGGAAGTGGGGCTGGGCCTCCTGGGCCTCCCTCCTCCTGGGCACTGGCCCCATTGACTTTCCCCAGTATTCAGGAGACAGGATTCCCCAGGAGACAGGATTCAAAGAAAGCAAAGAACTGAACCCAAAGACACCTCTTAGTTGGGGGGTCCCCGGAGCCTGGGCAGTTTGGCCACTCAGTGCTGACTTAGCTCCCCTGAAGAGGCTCCTTCCTCCACTGCTTCTGGTGCCCGTCTTGGAATGTTGCCTGGGGCCCCGCAGGGTTTCTGGGGCTTGGATGAGGCCACAGACATTGTGGTCTGAGGTGGACCTTGAACCCTGGCCTCTAGCCACCAGGTGCTCCTGCTGAGATTGGGTGGAGCCTGCAGCTCAAACCACAGACAAAGGCACCACCTCCTTCCTCCTCCCTTGCCCCATCCTGCAGGTTTTTCTCTCAATCTCTGGGGCCCCCTGGGGCCATCATGTTACTTTGTTCATCTCTATGGTAATGTTTTTATTCATTTGTGTATTTATTTATTTATTGCTCAAGTGTTTTCCTTAAAACTCATGGGAAAAGCTCTCCCTCTCTTTTTTCCTTTCCCTCTTCTCCCTCCATCTTCCTCTTCCTCTCCTCTCTTGCTGTCTCTTACTCCTTTTCTTGCCCTTTTCCTTCCCCGCCTAAGCAATAGCTAGCCAACCCTCCCAGCTTTGCAAGAGACACTTAACGTTCTTTTCAGTTTTGGCCGCCCTGACTCCCAGGACCCCATTAACAACCTGTCTTGGTTGGCCGTGGAGTTCTGCTTTGGAAAACAATCACTCAAAATAATCCGATTAAGTGGGAAATCCCAAACTCTCTAATCTGGCTAAATGAGTGGGGGAGACCATGAGGGGAGGAACTACTGGTACTTTGGAAGCAGGAAAGTGGGTTGGAAGAGGAAATGCTTCCTGGGTGTTCTTCCTTCTTTCTGGAAGAGGCCCCATGGGTGGAGCAGGAGCCTGAGGCTTGCCCTGGATTGTGGCTGGCCTCTAGAGACTGCTACAGGACTCAGCCTCACATCTCCTCTTAATACTCCAAAGCCCAGAGTCATCCAGGGGTCTGGTCTGTATGTTGCCCAGTAATTAATTCAACATCCACACATATATTTGTGATCATCCAAGCTCAGAGAACTCAGCCTAGGTCATGCCTATTTAAGAAATGACCTGGAGAAAGCCCCTTTCCCAATTAGAGTAACAAACATTTCTCTCTATTGAATTCCCAGGGTATCATTACTGCTGGGCAGCTAGGTGGTCCGGTGGACAGAGGACTGACCTTGAAGTACAGGGAAGACCTGTACTCCCACCTTAGTTACTAGTTTTGAGACCTTGGGCAAGCAGCTTAACCTTTGTCAGCCTTGGTTTCCACCAGGTGAAAGTGAGACTAATAGCAGTACCCACCTAACAGAGTTGAGGAGAATTGAGTTAATGAGATCAAAGCCACTGGCAAACCTTTAGAGAGCCAGGGTCTGCCCTGGAGGGGCCCAGAGTGTAATGAGAAAGGAAAAGCATTAAAACAAAACAGAACAGAAAAGCTGGAAAGGGAAGGAGGGCACCTGGTGAGGAGACCTGCTACAGGTCAGAGGAGGGGGTGGCTGGGGAGAAATGCTGAGACGGCTGCCATGGGTGCCCTCCTTAAATTGAAGACCTCCACCACCTAGGCAGAGCGTGGAAGAGATCCCGGGGCAAAGTCCTGAGGAGGTGGCGGTATCAGGGCTGCTGTGATCCGGCAAGAGGAGGACATTCTGGGAGAGGATGGTGAAATCCCAAGGAGCTCCCAGGTAGGGGAGCGGGTCATCTCACAGCTGACTCTTCCAGCTTCACTACGCCTAGAAATATGCCATTCTGAGCTGGCGATGCCTTCATTAAAAGCACTGATAAAAATGCTGACTGGCCTAGGTCTTCTCCATAAAGAGTATTTTCCAAGACCCCATCCACCAGTGGGTGATTTTGGTGCAAGTCTGATCATTCAGCCAGATCAGAAGGCACCATAGCTGTTGTGCTTGGTCTGTCCCATCATCTAGCCCCACTTCTCTCCATATTGAATACAAAGAGAAAATGAAACCCTTTGTCAAAAGACTTGTTGTAACCTCCCTGTGGGAGGGCTACTCCATTCTCCCACCTGTCAGTCTAATGAGCTCATTGTTCAAAAGGTCCCAGTGGACTGATGAGCTCTCAGGGTCTCCCATCCAGTTCTTCAGACATCTCCACTGTTCCCAAGTCTCCTGGAATTATTTCTTTGCGCCTTCAGAGATTAATTTCATCGTGGAGTTTCCCATTGGTTTGGGCTAACTTCCCTTGCAGCTGATTGTGAGGCAACCTTTATCCTGGGGTGAAACAAAGCAGACCAGAGACAGAGTTTCAGCAAACCTGATATTAATTTCTTAATTCTTTTGCAGGGAACAAAGTTGTAAGTCATGGGATGACTCCATTCCTTGGAGCTCCCTCCACCTTTCTGTTGTGGAGCCGAATATCTTAGGCATGATCAGAAGTGGCAGGTGGATCATAAAACAATCAGATTTAGAGCTTGAATGATCTTCCCAGGAGGAGCCCAGCCTGTACGACAATACAACAATGACATCACTTAGGGGCAACTAGGTGGTACAGTGGATAGAGGATCAGCCCTGGAGTCAGGAGGACCTGAGTTCAAATCCGACCTCAGACACTTAATAATGGCCTAGCTGTGTGGCCTTGGGCAAGCCACTGAACCCCACTGCCTTGCAAAAACTAAAAAAAAAAAGAAAAAAAAAAGAAAAAACCCAATGACATCACTTGTGACCATCCAAATAGGAGTCCTGTGGGAATGGTTATAGTTTATTGGTTGGTTGGTTCCTGTCCTTCATTATCTAAAAAGACTGAGATGATATAACTGTGAGACAAATAACAATGAGTCTGACTATGGCTGATTAGACCAATACAAACTCGGAATGCCCTACCACAGGTTGGGCACAAATAGTCCATGTGCACCCCTGGGTGGGTACTCCAAACTTATGTATGTCACATTTCCTTTGAGCTGCTTCCATTCTACTTTCTTCATAGAGTGCAGCCCCCTCACTGATGAGGGCACGCCATGCTGGGCAGTCCTGTGCCAGTCTTTCCCATGCTGTACAGTCAATTCCAAAGGTCTTCAGGGGGCTGAAGGGGGTTTTGGTATCTCTTCTTCTGACCCCCTTGAGAATGCTTGCCCTGGGTGAGTTCTCCATAAAAATAGTTGTTTTGGCAATCATACACCTGGCATTCAAACCACATGTCCAGCCCATCGAAGTTGCCTGTAGTAATGTGGGAATGCTGGGCTATTTACTTCAAGAAAGGACCTCACTGACTGGGATCTCCTGCCAGAATCTTCCTAAGGCAATTGAAATGGAAGTGATTCAGTTTTCTGGCTTAGTGCTAGTAGATTGTCCAGATTTCATTTTTATTTTTATAGGTTTTTTTTTTTTTTTTTTTTTTGCAGGGCAATGGGGTTAAGTGGCTTGCCCAAGGCCACACAGCTAGGTAATTATTAAGTGCCTGAGGCCAGATTTGAACTCAGGTACTCCTGACTCTAAGGCCAGTGCTCTAATCTACTGCACCACCTAGCCTTCTGACTGTCCAGATTTCACAGCCATACAGCAATGAGGTCAGCACAAGGGCTCTGTAGACCTCCAGTTTGGTAGTCATTCTAATACCTCTTCTCTCCCACATTTTCTTTCAGAGTCTCCCAAATCCTGAGCTAGCTCTGGCAATGTGAGTGACAACCTCATTGTCAATGTATACCTCCTAGGAAAGTTCACTTCCAAGGGATGTGAACTTGTCTACAATCCTCAAAACTTCTCCATTTGCTAAAAATAGATGGTTCCCCATCTGGATGGTGTGGTACTGACTGAGGGAGCACCTGTGTGTTCTTGGTGTTAATTGTTAGAACAAAATGAGCACCAGCAGTAGAGAATGGATTCATACTTTGCTGCATCTCAACTTCAGAGGCTGCATTAAGGGCACAGTCATCTGCAAACAGAAGATCAAGCACCAACCCTCCTTCCACTTTGGCCTTGGCTTGTAGCCTTTTCAAGTTAAAGAATTTACCCTCAGTGCAAAAGCTGACAATGAGGCCATGATCATGGTTAGTGAAAACATTGCTAAAAAGCATGAGAGCAAAGACACATCCTTTTTTTACTTCATCCGTGACTGGGAAATCTCAAGAGCATCATCCACAGGTTGGGCGTACTCCAGGTACTCCAGAACCTGGGCATGCATACCATCATAGAACTGATGTACAGTACTGATGAACTTCTCTGGGCAACCGAATTTGGACATAATTTTCCATAAAGCCTCACAATGATGGTATCAAAGGCCTTGGTCAAATGTATAAATGTTGTATGCAGACCTCTGTTCTATTCCTGGAATTTCTTGGAGCTGTCGGGCAGCAAACACCATATTGACTGTTCCTTGACCCTTTCTGAAGCCACACTGGCTCTCGGGGAGGCGACCATCTTCAAAGTGAAGGATCAGCCTATTGAGAAGGACTATGGAAGAATCTTACCAGCAATGACTAAGAGAGAAATACCCCTATGATTATCACAGGACAATCTATTCCCTTTACCTTTAGGGAGGTGGACAATGGAGGCATCCTTGAATTCTTGGAGGACAACCTCTTCATGCCATATAACCTGGAAAATTTCAGTCAGTTTTTGTATGAGAAATGCTTCCCCCCTTGTAGATCTCAGCTGGAATAGAATCAGCACCAGGTGCTTTGCCACTTGAAAGGAGCCTAATGGCATTCAAAATCCCTTCTGTGGCTGAAACTTCAGCTAGGAAATGGTTTACCTTAACTATGAGGTAAGCAGTCAATGACATCTGCATTGCTTGATTATGGTCTGTTAAGACACTATAGACAGCTCGTCCTCTTTTGGTACATTAATAATAAGGATCTTCAGGTCCTCATAAAATTTTTCTTTAACTTCATCAGTGTTCATCATGGTGGGAGTATAGGCACTGATCATAGTAGCTCGTTGTTTTCCTGGAAGCAGCAATCTCATCGTCATGAGCCTGTTCACTCATTTTTGGAGACATTCAAGAATGTTGACTAGATTAGTTTTTATTTCAAAACTGACCCCGGCTTCAGGGCATTCCCCTTCACTGTGACCATTCCAGAAAAACATGTATCCAGCCCCAACTTCAGTAAGCTGGCCTTCATTTGCCAGCCTTGTTTCCCTCAGGGCTGCTATTGGTTACCCTAAGTGCTGAGTTCTCTTGCAACAAGAGCTGTCTTTCAGGTCTATTGGATCTTGTGTTGTCTATGAGTAAGCACACTTTCCATGCACTGATGGTGAGTGGAATCTTTTTTGAAGAAGTTTTTGTAGATTTTTTTTTTGTGTGTCTCGACCACACTGTGGAACCCCAACCTGTTGCAGTAATCAGACCAGGGTTGAGTAAATCAAAAATTTTGGGGGCACCTTTTCTAGCCTCTTCCTCACATCAGAAGGTTGGCAGTGGATTCCTTAAAAGGGCAGCTCACTCACTCCAGGGCTGCCGAATCCCACTGCTGCTTTCAGTGGAGAAATGACCCTATGGCCCTGGGCCACCTGTGTGCAGGGCTGTGACAACAGCTCCCCGTGTATGCACACCTGCTGTGCCATCACTTACCTGTCGACAAAGGAGTTTAAGGAATGATAAAGTATGGCAAAATCTTTTGTTGCATGGCTAAATTGGATTTAAGTGAGGGAGAGCTGCAGGAAGTCATCTGCCTTACTTTCTCTTCCAACAGGAAGTCATCTGCCTTACTCTCTCTTCCAAAGTCTCCATGATCCACATGGCAAGACAGACTCAAGCCAACTGGGGATGGCTCTAGATGCAGTGATGACCTTGGTGTCTTCAAAGTCTCACCAAGCTCTGAGGGTTCCAAAGCATCTGCTTCACTTGCTTCATGGATATTGGAATGAACTGTTCTTCCCCACCCATTCCACGACCAGTGGAAGATTTCACATGCTTGGGGTAGACACCCCCAAATGCTTACTAATGAGTTTGAGACTTCCTCATTACTGTCAGATTATTTTTTCAAGGCAATGGGGTTAAGTGGCTTGCCCAAGGCCACACAGCTAGGTAATTATTAAGTAGCTGAGGTTGGATTTGAACCCAGGTACTCCTGACTCCAAGGCCGGTGCTCTATTCACTGCTCCACCTAGCCACCCCCCCCCATTACTCGCCAACTGGTTTTCCCACCTGCCAAAAATAGTTTAGCAGGTTGTGGCCACTGTGCATGCTGCAGCTTCCTGGAGCTACAAGGTGAGAGTTAGGTGGACATCAGAGGTGGAAAGCAGCCCCGAAGAGGGCTGGGAAGTCCTCACACCAAGGTACTGGTCTTCCTGGTAAAAAAAGTGAAACAGAGTAAAACAAGGACAATCACCTTTATTAGGGAGAAGTGTTAAAGGTAATGTCCAAACTGAATCTTCCTAAAGGAGATCATTGCCTTCCCTCCCCGTGCTGGGAGCCCCCAGTGAAGGAGTTTGATTGCCCTAATTCCTGAGGAAGTGAGACTAATTCTCCCCTTTCCTCAGCTGCAATCAGGTTGCCCATCTTTGAGAGAGAGCCAGAGAAGTTCCACTCCCTGGAGAGGAGCCATCAGAGGAGAACACTATGCAAGGTTGCATGACTTGGTTAGTCAACCATTTGGGAAAGTTCACCAAGACAAACAGCACTGGGACATTTTGTGGCATTTCCAATAGATGAGATATTGTCTCAAGGCAGAAAGGCAAGGGGGAGGGAGACCCTGGGGGATGTTGCCATTTTGGGTATCTCTCTCTTGAGAGGTCTTGTTGTGGATGAGTCTTCAAAACAATGTCTCTGGCAGACTTGAGTCTGGAAAGGAGGAGAACAGTATGTGGAGGAGGCTTTCTTTCTGTGACCATTTCAGGTCTTTTCCTTGGATCTTCACATATTAAAAGCCATCATTGGGCCTGGAGTGGATCCTCATCCAAATGCTGCCATGTCAGGTAAAAGACAGGGAGAAATGTGTACAATCCTTTGGGGAGGTTGTTTGGAAGAGAGTTGCCTGCTCCAGCCTTGGCCACCTCTGAAGATGCCCCAGAGTCTGCCCAGTTGAGAGAAGGGCCAGGTTGACCAACACAATAAGGAGTTATGACCTGTCTCTTATAGGATGTATATATTTTGCCAACATGAACCCATCTTCCTGCAGCTTTCACTGACCTTATTCCCAGGTCAGCAGTTTCAGACCACTGATGATCCCATAGAAAACAAGGACCCAACATCTCTCATGGCAGAAGAAATCCCCCAAACCCCCTGTGACCCAGGACCAGGAATGCTATCCTTAGCCTCAGAGTGGGGGCAACCCAGCCCCTGGGACCCCTGGGAGCCCTGGTCCCTGCCAGAAGGAGGAGCTTCACTGCTCCCGGCTCTTCAGAGGATCACATGACTTTTCCACATAGATGTTATGGATCATCATTCAGAAGTCTTGTGGAGAGATGGGGGAAAGGACATAGCCCCGGAACAGAGGTCATTGTCTATTATCCACCAGGACGAAGTATTCTCTCTGTGCCTCAGGATGCAGAAAGGGGAAGGCCTTGGGGGAGGGAGGTGGCATGAGAGCTGTGCCACATCTGGCTTCTAATAAGAAGTGAGTGTGGATAAACCTTAAGGCTTAAGTCAGGTGTGGGAGCCAGATGGGGGGGTGGGGGGGTATGCAGGCTCTTCTGGCTGTTCAGGTACCTAGGCTGACTCCTTTGTCCCAGAGGGGGAGAGAACCTCTTGAATCAGAAGGCTGCACTTTCATAAACTTGAGATGTTGGTAATAAGAGATGTTTATCCGGACAGATGGCCTTCCTCTGGTTCCTGTTGAGGGTTCGAATGTCTCTATGCTGCTTTGGCAGAGTTTATTTCATTACATAAATAGAACAGCAGACTTTGAGATCTCAGAAATCCTATCAAGTAGTATCTCAGGGGCTGCAGTGCCGAGGTGAGAGTAAGAAAGACATGAGTTCAAGTCCAGCCCCAGACCCTGGGCAAGTCATCCAAACACTATCTGTCTGTTTCCTCAATTATAAAATGGAACTCATAATATCAACTATATCGCAAAGTTAGTACAGTGTGTAGAACTGGAGAAGCACTATGTAAAGGCTAATTAATAGTAGTGATTAGTACAGATCCTCACAACAGTTGGAGGAAGCAGGCGTTACTACTACTCTTATTTTACAGATGAATTAATAGTAAACTATAAAGCCTATGACCTTACTGTTTCGTTAAATCTCTGAGACTAGATGGCTTGATATGGGCAGAGAATGGAGAAACTTGATGGGGAAGGATGCTTTTCTAGTTTTTTCCCATAAACTGGAATAGAGACCAAGAGCCGATGGATGAGCTGAGGCATTTCTACAAATTTCCAAGAGAGGAAAGAATTAATGACCAGATGAATGAAGAAATGAATGAAAAAGAATTTATTGAATTCTTACATACATCAGGCGCCATGCTAAATGCTTAGAACAGAAAAAGGAGCAAGCATGACTGTTCCAGCCATCGAAGAGCTCACATGCTCATGGGGGGAGACAACCATGAGGGGGCTTGGGGCCATATAGTTTGGAAAGAGTTGAGAAGTGGAAGGAAGCACTGCACTGTAGAGAGTCCATCTATCAGAGTCTGCTGGCCCTGGGGGGCGGATCCAGGATTGGGAGTGAGGATGGGGAGAAGGAGGATGGCCAGAGTACAACCAGCCATGTCTGGAAATGCCTGAGGAAAGATCAGAACAGCGCCCTTGGCTGGATTAGAATGGAGTGGGAGTGTGTGTAGCATTTCCTGTTCCTCCAGTTCATAGTGGATCCTAATAATCTGTCTTCAAATATTTGTGAGTCTGCCATGTGGAAGAGGAATTAAACATTATTTCCTTGGGCTCACAGGTCAGAGAAAGGAGTGATGAGGGGACATTGCAGAGAGGAAGTTTGGTGATTAAAATGAAAAATCGTCTGACTCTTAGAACTATCTGAAGCTTTGGAGAGACTGTGTCCAGAGAATGAGTTCCCCATGACTTAGCCATCCAGCAACTGGATGAGCATCCCTTTGAGATGGCAGAAAGAGGCTTCCAGGTTGGGTGTGCATTAGACCAGGTGGGCTCCAAACCAGCTCTCTCCCCATTCTGCCAGGAATGTCTCTCTCCATGCTGAGCCCTTTGAAGCTCTGAATTCCTAGGACCTTTTCTCTCTAAATCACCATCAAGGTAAGGAGTTCCCTTCAGTTTTATTTATAAAAAGGATTTTACATTTGTTGGTGCAAAAACCTATAAATTCCCAGAATTGGACTGAAGATTGCAGACTTCTGAGATCTTTTCCCTCGAGGGTTGATGGTTGGTTCACTGATCCTTCCCTATGTGTGGAGATGAACTAGGCAGTAAGTATAGGGGGAAGAGTTATTTGCACCATCTATATTTGTTCTCATGAGCACAGATGCATGCATGGAGGTGTGGGTGCTGGTCATCACTTTCTACAGAAAGAGGTGGTATCCATGGGTGCATTTGTCTGCACTATATGCCATCCCTGGAGTCATGCATTGGAGGATTCTGGGGAGAAATTCTAAAACAGAAACAGATCCTGCTGATCAGGACCTTAGTCACTTTATCCTCACTGACTGGGGAGGAGCTGGGCCCCGGTCCTTCCCTCTATCCATCAGCTTCTGGGAAGGGCTCAGGCTGCCTAAGGAAGGAGAATCAGTAGACTCTTTTCTGAGGGTTCCTGGTACCCACAGGATAGGCATACCTGGGGACTGCAGAAGAGCTGGCTGGTTCTCAAGGGATAAGAGAACTGCATGGGAGGGGAAGGGAAGCCAACTTTAGACCCTTAACTAAGAAGCAGGTGGGGAATGTGGGTGTTTTGGGTTTCAGACTTGGAGGCTGTCCCTGCAGATACTGATGACATTTCTGGGGAACAGAGGCAAGGTGCCAAAAACTCCTCCTTCTCATTCACTTCTCACATTCATTGTGCCTCCCCCTCATTTAGCTCTAGTTCCCTCATACCACAGTCCTGCATCTCACCTTGGATTAGGGGATCATTGACATACGTAATTTCATCCTCTCTTGCATGGCAGAGGGAATGTCCTTAAAGGCATTGGGATCTGTGCAGAGTTTAAGAAGGGGTTCCCGGGTCTCTTGGTACATCTTTTCCCCCAAGTTGGTTTCCACCCGCTTACGCCAGGCTGCCAGCTTGGGTCTCCCCTCAAAGACATCAAAACCACAAAAGACAGGCTGCAGGAAAACATTTCAAACTCAGTATTTCCCAAACTGGCATCATCTGCCCACTAACTCTTTCCCCTCCATTCCAACTATGCAATTGCTATTCAACTTCCCTTCCAATAAGTTAGATTTACAAACTCAGGGTCATCATTGATATCACTTTCTCCATAACCCTTCATAGCCAATCAAAGGAGGCCAAGTCTAGTTTGTCTCATCTTCCCCAGAATGCAGCATTCATTTCCTTATGTCTTTTTTAGTGGTCACCATCCATTAGAGACTCATCTTCTCTCACTTGGGAAATGCCCAATGCATCACTTTCTAATCCATCTGCCCAGCAGCTCCCAAAATCATCCTCCTAAACTACAGGCTAATCCTACCCAAGACACTCTCTTGTCCAACAGCCTTCAAAGGTCCCTATTGCCTTGCCCAGAGAATATTATGTAATTAAACTCCCTGGGCTGGGATTTGAGTATCTTCTGTCCTGGTCCTCACAGTCTGATTTCACTCTTCTTCCTTTCATATAACCTGCATCCCAGGCAAACTAAGCTTTGAACTTGTCTCTGAGCTTCACATCCCTTTCCACTCTCCACCTAAACACACAGAGTTTCTCCCATGCCCAGAATCTTCTCTTCTCCCTCTTCATCTCCACCAAGTCTGAGCTCAGGTACCTCTTTTTGCATCCCCAGGTGTGAGGACTCTGCCCTTCCTCAACTCACCTTGAATTTACTGTCTTCCCTGCATCCACAATGCATCTTCCAGTAAAACAGCAAGTCCTTGAGGGCTTTCTTTCTATCCCAACTTATGCTCTCATGCCAGGACACTTTAATGCACTTGTTTATACACCTTCAAACATGCAGCCTTCCCAGATGCTCAATCTACCCGTTTCCCATGACCACACCACTTCTCCACCTCACCTACACTCAGAAATATTCAAACCACTAACCTCACAGTGTTTTACTTCCACATTCGTGAGCTCTGAAATTTCTAGATTGGAAAAGAAGCTTCTGCAGTTCCACCTTACATCTACCTCACCTTCCATAACATTTTCCTTTTTTTCACCATGACTTCCACTTCCTCTGGTCTTCACCAGCCCATGTCTAGTGCATTGCCTTTGCTGTCTTCTCTCCACTATTTCAACCCTTGGTGAACCAATTCACCTCCATAAGATCATCTACACCCAAGTGTCTTGCCCTGTTGCCATAGAAGTTCTCCAGCTTTTCTCAGCAGGAAGCCTGGATTGTTCCCACCATCAACTGCCTCTATTCCTATGTTCAAGCGATAGAACAGAATGGGAGGAATGCAAGAACCAAGCTGACTGGTATACTCTATATATTTACCTCACTTCTTTTCACCTGGTCCTCACTGCCACACGGTTACCTTTTGCAGATCCTGAATTGACTCTACTCTTGTACTCACCATAGTCACATGTCCAAACCTTTCCATCCCTCATCAGGTTTCCCAAGGGATACCACCTTCCATACCCACACTGGAGAGAAACTTACCCCATGAAGACTTATCTTCTTTCATCAAAGACAAAAATGGAATGAAACCATGACCATATTTGTCACATTTACCAACGATCAAGAGGCCCCACTTTTCCCTACTCCACACCAATATTATTCAGATGTCTTTTCCCACTAACTCCATTTTAGCTCTTTTCTCTTATGATGAGGTGGCCATTTTCACTGCCAAGGCAAATCCCACTACATCCATGTCATCCTTTCACACTCCTTCTCTTCCAGGAGATTGGGATCTCTACCACCTGAACTTTCACTAGACTTCAGCCCTCCCTACGTAAGGGTATTTCTATGCCAACAAACATACCCAAATCTCTCCCATTCTTAATCAACCCTCACTGCACCCAAGTCTCACTGCTATCATCCTAATATCTCTCTTCTTTGGGGCTCAACTTCTTGAGATAGCAACCCACAATCAGTGCTTCCATTCCTCCCTCGTTTCTTTTTGAAACTTGTGTATTCCCACTTCTGATCTCCTCATGCAAGTGAGACAATTCTCTCCAAAGGTCTAATCACTTTCCTCAGTCTTCATCTTTCTTGACCTCTTATCAGCCTTTCTCACTTACATCTTCTCCTCACCTCCTCCCCTTCTTCCCTCCCTTCTCCTCCCCTCCCCTCCTCTCCCTTCTCTGCTCCCCTTCCTCTACCCTCCCTTCCTTCCCCCTCCCCTCCTCTTTCCTTCCCTTCACAAAACAGAATTCATTATTTGCCTCATTCTTTACTTCTCCCTTTTTGCATTTGTCTGAACTGAACATCATTCTTACAATAACTCAGTTTCATAAACTTGATGTCATCCTCTATTCCTTATTCTTATCATTAAACTGCTGTCTACCTCAGTTTCCTCAATTTTAACAGAAGTATAACAAGGACATCTCCTTGCAGGGTTGTTTTTAATAATAATTGACAACTTTATAAAGTTGTTTGCAAATCTTTGAGCACTCTATAGATGATAGCCCTTAGCTGTTCTAGGTACAAAAAAAATAGATACTCCATCTCTGGGGGACTGAGTCACAGAAATCTGGGACCCAAAGTCCCCTCCAGATGTTTCAACCAACCCCACATCAGTATCCGAAGGATAAAGGAGCACTATTCCCAGATCCCTGAAGGTTTGAAAACCAGAACATTAACTTGGTTAAACCAAGGCAATGTGGAAACTAAGTATAATGTTGAACCTAGAGCCCCATAGACTGAGGTGGGAAAGGGGAGAGTATGCTCCAAAGGGATTAAGATAACAAAGTGTATATTCCTGTCCAATGGTTATATGGAAAAATCCCATGAAGTTATGGGGTTAAATGGAATTAGAGAGTCAGTCACTGGTCACAATAATGTGGGGAGATACAGCCAAAGGGAGCTTAAATTGAAAGCAAAGACTTACCAGCACCTTTGGGACCCCAGGGGTAGATGAGCTTGCCCAGGTCATAGTGAGGCAGAACATATCTCATGACACTCCCTTCCCAGATTACAACTCTTTTGTTCCCCTCGGCATACTCAAAGACCAACATCTCATCACACACAAAGCCGCATCTGCTAACTCTGGGCCTTTCCCCTGCCTACTCTTCATTGTGGGATGCCCCCAATCCTCTCCTATGCTTGCTGGCTTTCTCCAGGAAGAAACTTCAATCCTCCCTTCAGGAGAAAGCCTTTCCTGATCCCTCTACCCCCTGCACCATGGCATTGCCTCCATCTACTCTGAAGTAATTGGGGAGAGAATTTGATAACTTCCGTCTTGGCTCCTCCATTTGAGTTTTTAGCTCCCAGAGAGAGCAAGACTATGATCTGGCCTTTGGGACACATCAGCTGCCAAGGAGGGACTTGTTCTTGATGATGATGATGATGATGTGGAAGACAATACCTCCCTGGGTCCCAGTTCCCTCAGTTGTCTAATTTTACCCCAAGTAATGTCCATGTGACATGATCACTTGAAAGAATGAGCTGAGGATTCTGCAAACAAATAAGGCCCAGAGGGCTGAGGGACTGGGTCTCCCCCAGCTCCAAGCTGGGAGGCCAGGCTGAGGGGCTCAGGGCAGGGACAAGCAGGGCTAGGGATGATCTGGCATCTACTCACTTCTGACTCTGGACAACTCCCCTTGGCTCCCACCTTCCCCACCTTCAGCTCCAGGCCAGAGTCTGTCCCCCCACACCTGCATCAGCTCCTCCAGAGCCATCAGATCGGCCAATGAGATCTGGTCACCAGTGAGGAAGGGCTTGTTCTGCAGGAACTTCTGCTCCAGATGTTGCAGGGATTGGTTCATGAAGGCGATGTTCCTGTCCACTTTCTCCTTGGGGACGTGGATATCGATGAGAGGGCCCAGCACCTGGCAGAGTCGGGGACAGAAACTTGTCTTGACACCACACATAAGGTCACCTCCCCAAGTGGCCCTTTCCTACCTGAAAACTTTAAGGCCTGCAATAGAGGCACAAAGGTCAAGGTAGATTGGGAAGATTCCCATGCCCATCCCCCTCAGGCCAGGCCCATGGTCTTACCCGGATCCATAGCATTGTTCCAAAGATGCCTCGAATGGAGTCAGAGTGCCAGGACAAATATTCTTCCATCCGTGCCGGGTCTGCAGGTCTAAAGGATCCCAGTGAGCTGTAGTCTTGTATTTCTGACTTAGGTAGTGCAGGATGGCCACACTGAGCAGGAAGGAAGGACAGCCTTGGTCAGGGTCTCTTGCTGGCCCATTCCCTGTCTTCTCTCCCTGGTGCCTTATTGGGGTACACTTAGGCCCAGCATGGGGGAGTATCCTCAGGCATTTTCAGAAAGACACTGTTTTGAAAGATTCAACCATTTCCTTTGAGCAACTCATCCAGCAATTCCTGTACAACTCTTCTTAGCCAATTGTGTCTATGGTTTTGTGTCTCTGTGTGTTTGCGTGTGTGAAGTGTGAGTTTCTTAAGAGATGAGGGTAGAGGACACAGAACTGCATGACCCCCCCCCCCAAGACCAGAACACTGGTGGTGACTTTCACTCCTTGAAAGAGCCAAGAATGTCTATGGGCTAAGTCAACCAAAGGCCCTTGAATTTAATTAGGAGGAAAAATAAGAACCTTGGCCCACTTCTCACTGGAATTAGAGACAAAGCCAGGACTAAGATCAGAACCTTGAGTTCTCTCCAAATTCTATCCATTCTCTCTCCTCTCTCTCTCTCTCTCTCTCTCTCTCTCTCTCTCTCTTTCTCTGTGTGTGTGTGTGTGTGTGTGTGTGTGTGTGTGTGTGTGTGTCTCCTTCTCCCTCTCTCTTTCTCCTTAGGTCCCTGGACATCTTCCTTATCTCCAAGAAACCTGAGATCACTTATGCAAGGGATGCTGCTATACAGTGCAAACCATGGGGCTGGAGGATGGCCCCACCATCGCTCCCTCCCTCCCTGGAGCCTGTCCTTCCTTTCTCTCTCCTTCCCTCTTAGCCCGGCACTAACTCCATAGCCTTAGTCAAACTTTATAAAACCAACAATGGTTCATTGGACAATGAACCTCCCCCAAACCTCTCAAAGACAGATCGGACAAAAGAGGAGGGTGTGATTGTGGACAAGCACAGGGAGACACTAAGGAAACTTGGCCCAGATCTTGGAAAGGTACCTTTCTGCCAACATAAAATCTCCATCTTTCAGGACCGGCACTCTCTTCAGACTGCTCACTTTGGCAAAATCATCTGTCAAGTGCTGTGCTAAAGAGAGAGCAGATGTGGAAAATGAGGCAGGAAGGGTCCTCGCCCCTCCCCTCCAGGCTGAAGCTCGCAGGGAGCTGTCCATTGGTTCTTGGTGCTAGGGAATCCTTAAAGGAGGTTGAGGTGCTGGTTTATCAGCTTCTCAGTGTGGGGCCATTGACCTGGATGTGTTGGGGAGGCCCTGGTAGCCTCAGGATTGTCCTCACTCTTTGGGTCTCCTCAGCAGTGATGAAATTCTGGGAAACTGAGGGGTTGTGCAGACAAAAATGTTCATTATGATAAATGGGAAAGGGGCTTTGTCCAGTTCATAAATATGACTTGGACTGAGGACTCAGAGCTTAGATGATTAAACGCATCTTGTGGCAGTTGCTTTAATTAATGGGGAAAATTATGACCCTGGGCCCTGGAAGACTCTGGAATTTAGGATATTGGGATGAAATGTGAAGCTGAGTCAAGGATCAGACTGGAGGCCAGCCACTCTCCAGGGCAGCCCTCAGGCTCCTCCTCCACCCATGAGAGATACACGTTGATAGAGAGGTTGACACTGGTATTGCCAGAGCTAGCTCAGTCATGAGAGCCATGCCAGGAAACTGAGTCACTTCCATTTAAGTTGCCTTAGGAAGATTCTGAAGGTCACTGGCAGACACCAAGGTCCTCTCTCAAGGTAAACTGCCTGGCATTCCCACATTACCACAGAGTGCAACTGGGGTGGGCTGAACATGTTAGAAGGCCAGAGGTACGCTTGCCAAAAAGCTATTTTCTGGAGAACTCTCCCAGGCAAGTGCTCACAAGGGGGTCAGAAGAGGCAATACCTAGACACCCTGGAGGTCTCATTGAAGACCTTTGGAATTGACTGAACAGCCTGGGGACACTGGCACAGGACCACCCAGCACGGAGTGCCCTCAACAATGAGGGGGCTGCACTCACTGAGGAAGGCAGGATGGAAGCAGCTCAAAGGAAACGTGACATACATGAGGTAAGAATACCCACCCCAGCTGTTCACATGGACTATGCCTGCACGCCTGTGCTAGAACATTCCAAACGGGGATTGGTCTGATCAGCCACAGCGATACCCACTGTAATTTGTCTCTAAACTAGGAAAGAGGCCATGTTGGTCTTCTTCCAAAACAGAGGTCAAGAACCGTCCAACCAACCTCTTCCCATGGCCCCTCTTCCAGGATGAAGGTAGAACACCCAGGTAGGAGCCCTTCTCCCAATTCCCTTTTCTGCCTCTAGATATCCAGCGATGCCTTAGTTTCTTGTTCATGCTCTCCTTGTGTCCTCCCCTTAAATCAACCAGATTGGTTGTAATTCTGTTATTTTTCCACTGATTGTTTCCAAAAGAATAATTCCTTGGCCAACAAAAGCAAGTTATTAGATGTGGGATTTAATGGAATTCAGAGCTGCCCAAAATGATGGGAGGCCATGGGATCTGTTGCTTTGGAAAGCCAGGCAGGGAAGAAAAAGGAAGAAATGGAGGAGGAAAGAGGGAGGGGGGGTGGGGAAGATGGGGAGAAAAAGAGGGAGAGGGAGAGATCAAAAGGGAAGGAGACTAGGGAGTCTGAGAGGAGGAGGAGAGTTTTCCTCCTTAGTTTCTTGGGATGCACAAGCTGAGAGAGAGAGAGAGAGAGAGAGAGAGAGAGAGAGAGAGAGAGAGAGAGAGAGAGAATTCCCAAGAGACAGGTCAGAACAAAGAAGCCTTGAAGGTATCTGAGAGAAAAGCCTGCAGGATGGAGGGAAGGGGGAGTGGAGAGGAGGAAGCTGGTGGGGCCTTTGTCTGAGTTGCAGATGATCTCAGCACCAGCACCTGGGGGCTAGAAGACTGGGTTCAAGGTCCACCCAGACCCTGATGGTCTGTGGCCTTGTCCAAACCCTGGCTATGCCTTGGCAACACTCTAAGACTCTGGGCACCAGAAGTAGTGGAGGAAGGAGTCTCTTGGGGAGCCCCTTCTAAGTGGCAGCCTGCCCTAGATCCGGGACCCCCACTAAGAGGTGTCTTTGGCACTTTTGGTGGCACATGAGTGGCAAGCAGGGCCTGTGCATGGGAAGGGGAAGTGGGAGGGCGGAAGGGGAGGCTGGGGGACGTCCTTACCCCCTCCCTTCCCAAGGTCCACCTTTCTCTTCAGCCCCTGCCCCTCCCTCCCTGGTAGCATCAAGCAGCTGGGGGGGAGGCCCCCCACAATGACCTGCGGCACCCCCATCTTCGCCTCCTCCACCCCCCAGATGTCGGAGGGCTGCGGGAGCAGAGGCCACCTCCATCTCGAGCTCTCCCTGGGGCCCGTTTGCTTTCTTCCCCCGCCCACCCCAGTCCTTACCTGGGAGCCTCGGATCTATCTGCTGCTTCTCCACCCCCCCCCAATTTCAGTCTGAAGGGTGCAGCTGAACAGGAGGGACTTGGGTGGGCTGGACGCCCCCCGACTGTGGCTGAGCTGGGGGTGGGGGTGCGGGCTTTCTTAAGGGGGGACCAAGAGGGTGGGAAGGGCCGTGTTGGGACGTGGATGCTCACCCCGCAACACCTGGATGCACTTCACCTCGAAGGGGATGCGATTAGCCTTGGCGAAGAGGTAGACGGCCCGGCAGGGCTGGGACATCAGGTCCAGGTAGAGCTCCAGGCCCATGGCTGTGGGAAGAGGTGGTCCGAGGGGTGCTGATCTGGTCGAGGCGCCCCGAGATCCGGGCCTAAGTAGGTCCTGGGGCAGCTCTCCGCCCCCCGGGGAGACCAATGCAGAGGCTGGGAGGCAGAGCGGGTGGGAGTGACCTTTTCTTCCCACCCCTCCCATCCTCTGAGAGGGGGAGGAGAGCAAGGAGCCATAGCAGTGGGGTTCTGGACCTGCCCACCCCCTCCCCCTGGCACCCCTCCCCCAGGCTCCCTGCCAGAGGCTGGACCGGATAGTAGAGATCCCAAATCCGAAGGGGGTGCTCCTTAGGGCAGATGCTCCTCCCCTTGTCCCCCATGTCTGTGCCCTGGGACTAGGCCAACGTGACCCGAGCCTCCTGCGCCCCAACTTACCAGAATGCTCACAGCTCCTGAGCACTGCACCCCCCAACACCCCCCTGAGATTGTCTGGCTTCAGGGCAGACACCGCAGCCTGTGCCGCCCCTCCCCTTCCTAACTGGCAGCTCCTGTTTGGGCTTGCTTTTTCTTGGAATGCCCAGGGCCTAAAACCCAATGCCAAGGCCTCAATCTCCACATAATAAACACTTATGCTATTGATCCGGATTACAAGGTACAGATTGAGGGGTGGGGGGGAAGTACCCTGAGACCACCCAGTTACTTCTCAGTGAGAATGAAAGGCTCCATCTCTTGGGGTGCTCACCTGACTCAGGGAAGGTGGGTAGAAGACCCCCCTCCATACCTTTCTGACCTGATCTGCCAAGGAGGGAGGCTGAGGAAGAGCAATTACAGATAAAGAAGCCCAAAGGACAGGAGAGAAACAGCCTGGGCAGAAGGGGGCTAGAAGGAGGGGGTCCTGCCTCGGGGAAACTAGGAGTGGGGGCCAATGAGGCCAGGAGAGGGGAGCTAGGAGGAAATGTGTGCAGAGGAGGGGGAATAGACCCAGGGACTGGGGGTGAGGGATTGGGGCTGGAAACAGGGACGGGGCTAGGGATGAGGGGAACACATGGGCCTGGAAGCTACTGGCTCTTTCCAGACTGCCTACCCATGTGCCTGTGCCTTCCCTCATCACAAAACCCTGCCCAGCTCTCCTTCTGTATTCCTCCCTTGACCATAATCCACTGGGTCAGCACGTGGAACTTTGTGGGTACACGTAACCAGGAGCTTCTTGTGGGGTTCATCTGTGACCACCGAGAGAGGAAAGGACAGGAAAGGTCCCCACCAGGGAGGACAGCTGGCTGGGACTCACTGTTTAACTCGCATTGCTGCCTGAGTCACTTCCAGGTCTTTCCAGGGAGCGCTAGATAGACAATCCTGTTGTAGAGTCTGGTCCTAGACCCATGACCTTCACGGACAGACTCTTCCTCTTCTCTGGAAGGCTCCGTCCCCCTCCTCTTCTTCCCCTCCCTCCACAGAAGCCAAGGTTCCTGACTGGTGGGACCCAGGGAGCGTGCAGAGAATTCTGATAGTCAGTGGCTCCCAATCACCTGGCCACCTCTTCAAGCCCCTTCCCTGGTGACGGCCTTGGCATATACATGGGCAATAGTAATCTCATCCTAAGAAGGCAGAGGCCAAACCAAGGGCTTTCATCTTTAGAAACCTTTGGACAGAACCAACTAAATGATGAAAGAGTGACCCACCCCTAGGCTTCTCTCTTTGTCTTAATAACTCCCAGTTTCAGGGGATTCTGACTACCTAACCATGCTGTGAAGAAGGGAAGAGAGAAGTGTGTCAGAGGAAGAGGGCCGAGTTTGGAACAGGACTCAGCCATCTGGGGTTTGCCTGTGTCTAACAAGGGACCTCCACCCCCAGACCATCTAACAATGCCTTTGCCTTGACCTCCTTAATGATATCATGGGCCTGGCAAAGGAGGTTGGGACAGTCTTATTCTTGGACAGTCAAGGAAAAAAATGCACCCATTCTTTGACAGCCACAATGCCACCTGATGCCATTTTCTACCAATCTCACCATTGGTTCAAATACATTATGCCAAAGCCTGGTGGGGGGTGTGGACAGGCCTTTTTTTAAGCTTCTTCTCTGATCTAAGCTCTTTACAAATATAATCTCTATTGATTGCAAGGTGAGTTTTAGGCCAAACTAGCCAGGGAGAAGAGGGTGGATCCCACAGCGGTGGGAGTAAGAGGTTTCTGCCTGGCAAGGGTTCTGACAGAGAACTGAGAGGTCCTAGGTCATAGCTAAGGACTTGGCCCCACCCCATCTGGCCTTTCCAAGGAGAACTTTGCCTGATGTTTCCCAGGTTGCATGATCTTAGGCTGTTCTGAGGGCCCTCTGGGCAGGCTTCATGTGGCTCACAAAGGTGAACAGGCTGGAGTCTGTTTCTGGCTGAAATTTCCCATTTGGTCTTCTGAAACCACTCTCCTGGGTCCTACATGTTTAGCAATCTGAAGGTCAGATTGTTTGAATGGATTGTTACAGGACAGTCTGGGGGCAAAGGATCCTTTGGCAGCAAGGGAGCAAGTAATTCTCCCGTGTCTCTACCCTGTCCTGAGGCTGTGCTAAATGTGGGAAGCATAGCTGACCAATATGATCTGGTAAGTGTCTGAGGCTGGATTCAAACTCATGTCTTTCAGACTCCAGACCCAGCACTGAAGCCCCTGAGATACCACCTGATAGTGTTTCTGACATCTCAAAGTCTGGTGTTTATGTAATGAAATGAACTCTGCCAAAGCAGCGTGTAGACATTTGAACCCTCAACAGGACCCAGAGGAACGCCATCTGTCTGGATAAACATCTCTCATAACCAACATCTCAAGTTTATGAAAGTGCAGCCTTCTGATCCAAGAGGTCCTCTCCTCTTCCTGGGACAAAGGAATCAGCCCAGACCCCTAGACAGCCAGAGGAACCTTTGGTCCCCGCTTCTGTTCCTGGCTCCCACACCAGACTCTGTTTGACTTGAGGCTTAATCACTTCTAATTAGAAGCCGGATGTGGCACAGCTCTCATGCCACCTCCCTCCCCCGAGGCCTTCCCCTTTCTGCATCCTGAGGCACAGAGAGAATACCTTGTCCTGGTGAATAATAGACAATGACCTCTGTTCCGGGGCCATGACCCTTCCCCCATCTCTCCACAAGACTTCTGAATGATGATCCATAACATCTATGTGGAAAAGTCGTGTGATCCTCTGAAGAGCCGGGAGCAGTGAAGCTCCTCCTTCTGGCAGGGACCAGGGGTACCAGGGGTCCCAGGGGCTGGGCTGCCCCCCCCCCAAGGCTAAGGACAGCATTCCTGGCCCTGGGGCACAGGGGGTTATTGGGATCTCTTCTGCTATGAGAGATGTTGGTCCATTCATCCCATGGAATCCTCATGGTCTAGAGCTCTGCCCTGGGGGGAGGGGAATGAACGCTGCAGGAGGAAGGGCCCGTGTTGGCCAAATAGACACAACCCATAAGAGTCGGGCGCACAACTCCTTAGGGTGCTGGACAGGCTGGGCCCTTCCCTCAGCTGCTCAGACTCTGGGAGCCCCATCAGAGGTGGCCAAGGCTGGAGCGGGCAGCTCTCCTCCAAACCACCTCCCCCCCAGGCTTGAACACATCTCTCCCTGCCTTTCACCTGTCATGGCAGCATTTGGAAGAGGATCCCCTCCAGGACCATGTTGGCTTTTATTACATGAAGATCCCAGGAAAAGGGAACACGAGATGTCACAGACAAAGGCCTCCTCCCATGCTGTCCTCTGCCTTTTCAGACCCAAGTCTGCCGGAGCCACATTACTGAAGACTCATCCATAGCAAGTCCGCTCTAGAGAGAGAAATCGAAAATGGCAGCATCCATGGGGGTCTCCCTCCCCTTGACTTTGTGCCTTCAGACAATATCCCATATTTCAAAAATGCCCCAACATGTCCTAAAGTCAATGGTCGTGGTGAATGATCAAAATGTTTGACAGGGGGAGGACAGGCCGTGATCTCCTCTAGGAAGGTTCAGTTTGGTCATGACCTTTCAGCCTTTTTCCTAAGAAAGGTCATTGTCCTTGTTTCACCCATGTTAGTGAAGAAGGGCTCTAAGCCAGAGAAAGAGGATTCCTCAGTGTTTCCAGTTTTCCTAAACAAGAGGTTTGAAATATGCTGTGCCGACTGGAAGACTCAGAAAGTCCCTGATATGACTTGCAGTGTTCATTGAAGCCATTCCAGGAGAGGCCCATGGGCCTCACATCTGCTCCAGTCTCCCTGTCCCAGAACTCAGGCAGCATCTCTTCCCCTCAGGGCTCTAGGGGCAACCCCCTGGGGTGGATGCGGACTGACTTACTGGGACAGAATGAAGGGCTGAGAAGAACCCATGGTCAGTGGTGGGGGTGCAGACAGGAGGCCAGGGCCCGCTCCCTGGGAGCTCCTGTATAGCTGGGGGGACAAGGCCCAGGGAAGCCTCAGCTGAATGTGAGAGGGAAAGATCCCATGGCCTTCAAAATCCACAAGTCATGGGGCGGCTAGGTGGCGTAGTTGGGGCAGCTAGGTGGTGTAGTGGGTAAAGCACCAGCCTTGGAGTCAGGAGTACCTGGGTTCAAATCCGACCTCAGACACTTAATAATTACCTAGCTGTGTGGCCTTGGGCAAGCCACTTAACTCCATTTGCCTTGCAAAAACCTTAAAAAAAAATCCACAAGTCATGATCAAACCTTTTCCTTTAGGCCATTTCCTCCATTAAGTCTCTGAAGTTGACCCATGGAATAGGCCAAGGCCTCAGGGACCAGAACTTTCTTTGGCAGCTGTGGTGACCTGGCCCCTGCCTCCCTGCCTCCAATTTCCCTGCTATCACTCTCTCTGTCCCCAGAATTTGTTTCCCCTGGAAGATTCCAAAGATTCTAAAAATTCTCGTCCTCAGGGTCCTGGGCTTTATCCAGTTGAGGGAAAATGAGATGTTGTCAGGGTGGTGGTGATGATGGTTGGCCTTGCCTGGCATATGTGGCCTCCTGTCTCTCCCTCAGGGTCTCTAGTTGCTTTGGCCAGACTGGCTTGGGAGCCCTGTTGGGAGCAACTGTGGACATGTAGGGGGGGGATGGCTGGTCCCCTCCTGTGAAGAATCGCTTCCCCAGATGATGGCTGTGACAGAGGGGTTGGATAAAAGACCATTGTTGGGGGGGTAGTAATCTGGGTGGGGGAATGACCACAGCCAGAGCATTGGATGAAAATGCCCCAAGAACAGCAATAGGGTTTGGGGTGAGGGCACAGCAGAAGTGGAGGGAATAAGACAGGCCTTGATTGACACCTGGGGGTACCTGAGAACTGTCCAGCCCCTCTCCCCCACTTTCTGAGGCCCAGGTAGAATTCCTCTGGCCACAACTCACTGGAGCGAGCCCCCAGGATGACAGGAGAAAGGGGGACAGCAGCCCCAGGTTGTGGGCCAGGGTGCTGGGCAGACAGGGAGGCTGAACTTGAACCTCACCTTCCCACAATATGATATTGGGAGAGCAAGGAAGGCTTGTTCAGGCCTGGATTCATTTGGATGAACTTTGGCAATCCTCTGGTGGGGAGACCCAGCTGTGGGTCCTTGGACTCAGACAAATGAGAAGGGATCTGTAGGCCCTTGGAGGGGAGCCCCTGAGACCCCGGGAGCCTTCTGATTGCTGTTGTCACCTCCTTGCCAGGGGCTTTTTCTACCTCAGACCTTGAAGACAAACTCCTTGTCAGTGCTTTGGGAAGGGCTTCTCCCAAGGGTGTTGGAGAGAGACAGTTGTTAGTTAAGTCTCTCATTTGGAGTAGTCCATGGACCCAGATGTGCCCCCCCCAACATTAACTCTCAGACTCATACAGACTTACACACACACACACACACACACACAAACTCACACACACACACAAACTCACACACAACATGCTAATGTAGTGAGTATTATTGGACTTGGGCATAAGGCCATCAGTAAAAGAGGATTGACCCAGGTCATCTGTGAATATGCCCAGCACCCCAAGCATCCTCAGGCCACAAGCCAGGAGGGAGACAGAGCCAACCCCCAGAGCCTTCCCTCCCAGCAGAGTGCTTAAGGGGAAACTGAGAGTATCTCTGCCCTGCCCAGGACTGAAGCTTCTCTGGGACTGACCAGGGTTGGCTCTGCCCTCTACTGACCAGATTCCTCAGTGATTCAATAGGCTGGTGTTGGGGGTCAGGGGGAGAGGGCCCAGAGCCCATAAAGAGAAAATGGAAAAGAACCTTAAGAAATACAAGCATGAGACTTAAAACAATCATTTGGGTCCAAGGGACGTGGGGGTCTGAAAGGGGAAGGGACTTGTCCAAGGTCACCCAGCACTATGTGTGATAATTCCAGGAATTACATGGGAGGGGAAGGCAGGAAGATGAGGATGGTCTGTGAGCTCATTCATTTAGAGCTAGAAGGGACCAAAGAGAAGGTGAAGTCCCAGTGTGTCATATCATAGTTGAGGAAACTGAGGCCCAGGGTCACCCAAATCATATGTATTGTGTTGGGATTTGAATTTTTATCTCCCTAAGGCCAAGTCCAGAAGTTTTTCCAGTCCCTGTGGAGCCCAAGTCCCAGGGGAAGCCCCAGTCTTTGGCAAAGAAAGAGGGAGACTCTCTTTGAGCATCATCCAGCAAGGGGGGAGGGTGTCTGTAGGTGACTCTGACCTCTTAGTTGGGGGGTCTCAGGGGCTTGGCAGTGCTGTCAGTTAGGAGGGGCTTGGAGCTGACTTAGAAATCTCACATCTAGAGACTCCTTCCCACTACTTCTGATGCCCAGACTCTTGGAGTTGCCTGAGGTCAGGCAAGGTTTCTGGGGCTTGGATGAGGCTACAGACATTCTGGGTCTGAGGAGGACCTTGAACCCTGGCCTGTAGCCACCAGGTGCTCCTGCTGAGATTGGCTGGAGACTGCAGCTCAAGCCAGAGACAAAGGCACCAACTCCTTCCTCCTCCCTTCCCCCCATCCTGCAGGTTTTTCTCTCAGACAATCTCTGGGGACCCCTGGGGCCATCATGTTACTTCGTTCATCTCTATGGGTAATGTTTTTATTCATTTATTTGTTTATTTGTTTATTGCTCTAGTGTTTCCCTTAAAACTCATGGGAAAAACTCTTCCTCTCTTTTCCCTTTCCCTTTTTCTCCCTCCATCTTCCTCTTCCTCTCCTTCTATCTTCCTGTTGTTGTACCCAAAGAGCAAGATGGAGACCAGAATTTGATAAGGTTGGAGATCTTTATTCCTAGGGACTGTCTGGGGATTGAGTACCCAAATCAGACAATACCTGAGTGTTCAGGGGATAGGGTTTTTATAATATTTTGAGGGGGGGTGTAATGAGAACAAGCAAGATACAGAAGCAAAGTCAGCAGTTATATTATCTTGTTCAAACATGTAAACATATGGCTCAGTATAGATAGGGGTGAGAAGGGGTCAGGGTCTTTGTGTAATGATTGAACATATTTTCTGAGATGGAGGGAGTCAGGAACTTACTATCTTATTGTTCCAGCCACATCTGGGGAAGGGGGAGGCAGTCCTGGGAGGAAGCAGGAATCTTAGAGATACAGCAAGATAATTAGGCTAACGAGGGTGCTTTGTAAATCTTTAGACAATTTTATGGGATATCCATGACTTCTTGGGTCCTATCAGACTATTTTCAGACCCAAAGGCTCCCAGCCAAAGTTATGTTTCTAAGGAATTCTCAGGGCCCAGAAGGATGTCAGGGACCCCTTTCTATACAGGAATTTCACAAACATTGATATTGTACTACATTCCCCACTTTTCTTTTTCAAAATAACTCAAACCCTTGAATTATCATCTTCATAACCTGGATAAGCATGAACTGCAAGCATCTTTACAAAGGATCCACGTATTATCATTACATCTCAATCCACCAATCTCTTTAAGTTGTACAGGCCAGCTAAATCACAGATAAGACTTTCCTTAGATAGGCTATAAACATAGCATCCAATTAGTCTTCCTCTTTTTCTTTCACTGGAGAACATCTGCACTCTGCCTCTCTTCCCTTTCATAGGGAGAAGGGCATAAGTAGGGGTGTAACACTTACAGAATCAAGGGGGGGTTATGAAAACAGATCCCTTGACTATACAATGTAAACATCGGTGAGAAATGGTAGAGATAAACTGGTCCAGTGTCTCTCCTTTCTTCTCTTCTCTCCTGGAGACCTCCAACGTCCTTCTGCATCTTCTGAATCTGTTCCAAAAAGTCCTCTCCAGCTCAGGTGACTACTTGAGACTTTGTCTTCTGGTAAAGAAACTGCTTAACATTTTACTTAGATCAAAACACATGTTTTCTTCACAAGACAATGAGATTCTGGGGCTTATTGCAATTTACATTTTGCCTTATTGCCATATTGATGCATATACTTAATTTTAACACAATAAACTTTCATTAGTATTTTACTATAAGCAAACTCCCAATGAGAATTGTCATACTGTCTTAAGCTTGTAACATACATTCAACAATCATCTTAGCTCAGAGTACCCAGCATATGGTTTAAAAATAAAACAATCTTAGCCTTTGCTCTTATTACAATAATGTCTCAAACATCCTTAACCAAAATGAAATTTTTCAAAATATTCTCAAATATACCATTGATTTTCTTCTTCCTGATATACTTATCTGACTCACATTCCTTTCCTTAAGCTAGGCCTTAAAACTATAATTATCCTAAGAATTTCCCATTCTTCTTCTTATCTAAATATCTCTTCTAAAAATTAAAGAAACTTAATTCCTATCTCAACATGTAGCTATTAGCAGGTGTCAGAGCCACACACCTAACACACCTAACCTATCTCTGGCTATTAGATCCAATTCACCTAAAATTTCTTTTTCTAGTTTGCTTAGTAACTAACTATAAAGATCCAGGACATTAAAGGAAAATTTCTTTACAGATATAAGTATTGAATGTCAGTGTCCAAGCAGAGGTCATGTAGGCAAGTCAAATGTCTTAGGCCAGATTTATTCTTCCAGTTGAGATATTATACAAATTTCATTTTGGGGGAATCTAGTCAAAGGGGTCCAACCTCAGTCATACTGAGAAGTTGCCCCTTTGGCTGCCCATCCCAGTCACCTGACATCTTGGCTTCCTTGGTTGCAAGAATATAACATTTACCCAGTAGCATTTCTTTTTTGTTGACCATCCTGGTATCTGACATAAGAGAAAATCAATGAAAAGTCCTGAGATCTAAAATGGTTGGTTTACCTAGTTAGAACTTCCAGTGAATACAATTCACTAAATTCCAATTATAATCTTAATGGAGTCCCAATTAATGAAACCCCTACTTAAAGCTCTGAGTATCCTTCCTGGGTCTTTGCCTAAAACCTGGTATTCTAACTATGACTGGCCCTACAGGCCTGTCTCCTACCTCTTACTAGAGACATCCCTTTGTCTGAAATCATATCTACTCTATCTGTATATAAAGATTGTATATCAGATTCCCCTTGGCTAGAGAAACCTCCTTCTAGTCCGTTGTATCTTACAACAAATAAATGCAGCCTTTGTCCAGGAGATTGCATAGAAAAATCTTGAATTATCTTATTTATCTTTCTCATATTACATGCTTTTGCTTCAAAGCAAACAATATATAAATTTGTTTATCTACTAGCCATCCTCAGCATACAAATAGTTATTTTTGATTTGGCAAGGCAATTGGGGTTAAGTGACTTACCCAAGGTCATACAGCCAGACAATCAATAAGCGAAGCCTGACTTGAACTCAGGTCTGCTCACTCCTGGGCCTAGTGCTCTATCCTCTGCACTACCTAGCTGCCCCTTAACATATAAATTACTTTTCAGAATTCTTTAAAACCATTGAAACATCTTAGGTAGTTTTAAATTTCCAACATGCGTTATTAATTTCAATATAACAGAACAGAAATAAAAGTAATAGAGTAACACACAAATTACTAGATTGTACAAAGCAATCCCTCCATTATTACATTATTTATGAACCCACAGATCTATCCCAGAAAGGGTCATACTTTTTCATATTTTCCTTATTGCTCTTCAAAGCAATCACATTAATCCCAGGTTTTAACAATACAATATTTAAAAAACATATTCACAATAGATAGCTAAATTTTGCAAATATTATCTCTTTGCAGTTACAAAAGAACATCACATAACTGATAAAAGCATCTTATTCATCAATAAGTTACCTTACAATAGGGCCCACAATTGCAATTTGTTCAGAGCCCCCCATCAGCTGCCTGCAGTTACCAGGAGAGAAGTCCACATTCTTGACTTCTTTAAACATGCATTGTTAATATACATTAAACCTTAATATTCTTATTTAAATATCTCATTTCCCTTAGAACAAATGCAAAATGAATATTCCATGTTCTTTACCCAAATTCTCAGAATCCAGTCTCATACATATGGCACATTTAAAACCCCAATGTAATTACAACTCAACTAACTTCCCAACAGCTTAGTTTGATAAAAACTTTAGAGTACCTTAGACAGAGAATCCAGCACTCACATTCCCAAAGCTCTTTCCAAAATACAAATACAATTGTTAGCATTATGAAACTTAACATTAAAATCAATTAAAGCTTTTCCACAAAAGACATCAGTAAACATGCCTGATAACCTAGGTATTTCTCTTCTTAGTAATCCAAGACCACTTTTCTTTAACCCAAGGTGTTACAATAGTTTAAAATTCCAAACCACATAACTCCTTGTAAAAGTTACAATAGTGTTAAAATAGTTTAATCCCAAACTAATTTAACAATCTAGGTTATTTAATTCCTCCCATTCTGTACATATTTTGTCAGAATGTTACAACACTAGTATCCCTCTTTTAAAACCCTCAACATGCTTCCCAAAACTCTAGTTCAGAAACTTGAAAAACAATGAGAGTCATCACTCAGGCCACATGGCCAGCAGATATGCATTAACCGTGATTTCCTTTCAATAAAGGATTCTCTTAACCCCTGGATCTTAGATTTTTTTTTCTTTCCCAATCACACATCCCACCTGTGGAGGGGTCTTTCCCTTTAAGGCTCAACCACTTGAGTTCTCCTGTCTCTCTATTGTTTTTGAGATAAGACTTTTTCTGCCAATTCCCCACCATCCTCCTGCTACCCTCTTCTCCTCTTTTTATTCAGCAAAGGAACCTTCTGAGGTGGGGAGTAGGCTGGTTCAGCGGGAAGGGGAGACAAGTCTAGGAATGTTCATTATCTTCCCTGCTCTTGTATTCCTCACTTTTGATCTAGTGAAGGAATCTTCCAAGGGGGAACAGACGGGACCTGGTGATGAGTGGGGGGAACGGGGTTTGGAAATTCAGGGGCTGAGGGCTCTAAATTTAACAAAACAGTCATAAGTGTAACACATTAAGAACTAGATTTCACAAAATAATCTTTCCATTATTACATTTTATACCTGGACCTACAGATCTAGAGTAAGCTCCAACACATCATTCAAAATTTTCAGGGAACCCAGAGGGTCATGCTTTGATAATTTCCTTCATTAACAATCATTAATTCCAGCTTTGACATCATTACAGTAAAATAATTTATATTTTCAAAAGCAGATCACATGCTTGAAAACACCTTTCAATCTTACTTATTGATAAGTCATCTAATTAGGGTTACATAATTTTTAATTTCCTAATCATTTCCCAAAGCCCCTCACATTTATTCAGTATCATTGAAAAGGGTATCTGGCAGTTAAGATGAAAAGGCCTTTGACTTTTCCTTTTGGGCAGCCAGGTCATACCTTTCCAAGGTCTTCGGGGCGCCACCAGATATGACCAGTGTGTTCAATAGCGAGAGTTCAAACCAGGAGAGACCGAGTAACAGCTTTTATTAACAGGCCACTACATCTCTGCTTTTGCAAGCAGACAGACCTTTTTTATACATGTAAGACCACTCCTTCAGCCTCTTTTAGGTATGCAAAACAGTATAACTCAAAGATCGTTCCCAGGCTTCCTCTTTCACACTAGATGTTCTCTTTTCTATCAACTTCAAAGGGGTTAGATAATGGTTAAGTAAAGAAAGACCAGAGCTCCTCCCTGAGTACAGAGCACACTCAGATATTTGCTGTTATCAAAGCGTTCTGACCTTGTGAGAACATCTGGGTCTCATGTTTTCTCAAGAGAACTTCATGGCCAGCATTCTTAACTTTAACCCTTTACATTAAGATGTAATGTAAACATGAAATTCTTAACCTGAATGAAACATAACATGCTGACATCTCATTCTCTTAAAGCAACCTAAAAGAAGTTTCTCTTAAAGTTAACCTTATAATTAAGTATCTTTTACTTGCAAACTTCTTCTGAATTTTTGCTTTAAAATTTATTTTATCTCTTCTTTCATATACACTTCCATTTTCAAAGAAAATAAGATCCTTTATCAATGTTAGTTTTAAACAATAATTTCAAAAAGCCAATGTACAATTATTACCTATGACAGTGTTACAGTTATATGTATAATTTCCTCTTTTTAACAGATAATAAACTACACTGATCTCACATATCAATATTTCCTTTCATAAACATGAGGTAAAAAACAAAGCCTTTCACAAATTTTCTGGGTTGAAAGGACCTTCAGAACTTTAACCCATTGACAAGGTATTCTCTAGTTGTTTTTTCCTAACAAAATCTTTACAAATGTGATAGGTGAAACTTCAATTCATTTGTTATTACAAAACAATTTTAAAATCTCAAAAAGTATAGCTTAAATTGTTCTTATACAAAGCTTACTAATTATACACAGCATATTTCAATTACACATATGTTTTCTTTACTCCCTAAAACTTTAAAATCCAAAGAATTCTTAAGACCAGTTGTTGCTAAAAAATCCCTTCTTATGACAAGATTTTCTTTATACTTCTCTTAAATTCCAAAAGTCATATTCAAATTAGCCTTAAATCATTTTCTTTTCAAAGCCTAAAAAGTTTGCAAATACTTCTCATCTTCATCAGTGCTATTCTAACTTCTCAATGCTCTCACTTATAAGGACTTTCTATCCTCACTGATAATATTTCTTAATATTAGAACATTCCATGTTCTTGGGAATTGGAGATTCCCTACAATTTGAGACATCAAAGTGATATGGACTAATTCTTTACCTTTACTGTTTATCATTACTCACTCGCTCCAGATTCTTCCCAAATACACGATCCACATTCCAATCAGGGTAAAATATTAACTTCCTCTTGTTTAGTTATTCTAAAGCTAATTCACAAGTCTGTCCTGACTCCTATGACTCTGGAGGGGCCATAAAACATCAGAATCCAAACTCAAGCATATTTTTTACAAACCCCTTAATTCAATTTACATGTCTCTTTAGATTATCACATTACAGGATCGATAATAACATAATGAGATTAACATTTACCTAGCAATTGCTTTCATATCAAACTTTTCACTTTATGGGGTTTATTATTTTTCTAATCAATTCATTGCCAAACGTTGCAAAAAGTACTAATTTAATGCAATTTTAAATCACCCCAACCTCATATAAACACATATCTCCCTATAGACTTACAGTTCTATACTTTCTTCTTTTCTTATAATGATTTGTAAACCATTTCCCAAAGTTCCCAAAATCCATCTTTGGTGTACAAAGTCAACCCTGCTCAAACCTTCTGTCTACATACTTTTACCAATTTCCATACTTAACAAATGGTTCAAAAGAAACCCCAATTGTCTCTAAGTCTGGATTTTCTTTCCAGTACTTTCAGAATCTCTTACTCAAACTATAAAACTCACATTTTCCACTATTCCTTTTCATTAGCTCTTCTTTTTTTTAGGTTTTTGCAAGGCAAATGGGGTTAAGTGGCTTGCCCAAGGCCACACAGCTAGGTAATTATTAAATGTCTGAGACCGGATTTGAATCCAGGTACTCCTGACTCCAAGGCCAGTGCTTTAACTACTACACCACCTAGCTGCCCCCCCTCATTAGCTCTTCTTGACTTTAATTCATACTATTCTGAACTAGAGTCACAAAGCTTATGCAGCTCTATAAACCACAGATATGATTCCACTTTTCACAATACATTTTCCATTCTAAGGTTTTAATATTTAACATTTCTTGATTATAACTGCAAAAATCCTGGAGAAGGCAAAGTCATTCAAAAATCCCTTACCTAATTAGAATATTCCCTGTCCCCCTTCTTCAAATAGAGTAAACTGAATAACTTTTATAGAGACCATCCTAGATTCTTACTGGGGGGGGGGGGGGGCTTGGTCTTCTATTCTTCAATCTTTACATGTCCCATAATTTTCTGTAATAACTAACAATATCTGAATCTATATTGATAAACTCCTGAAGCTCTAATGATGCCATATCATATACAGTTATATCTTGGTGACCACATTATATACTTTAGGATTAACCTGACTCTCTTGTCCTTCTTAAATTTATTTTCCCTATTTTCAAATTAAAATAGTATTTCTTTCTATAATTTCTTTGTTTAACATATTTGGTAATATTTGCTATTTCTTTAACTTCAAAATAAGGTCCTTTTTAACACTTACTTTACTATTTCTTCCTGAAGTAGCTCTCTCTCCTGTAAGGGAGAGGGAGGGGGAAACACTCTGGCAGCACAGAATCAAGGAGAACAGGAAAGAGAAGGGAACATAAACAAGGAATGGGGGGGAGGGCTTCTCATAATAGTAAAATAACAGGGTGAGTAGTTTGGCCTCAGTCAATTTAATACCAAAATCCATTCCTTTTTAAAATAAAAATTTAAAAATCCCTCTTGGAAGTGCTCAAGAGACAACACAGGGGTGAGGAGGGAGGTATTAAATTACCCACTGTAACACAGGCAGAAAGCAGGCTCAAGGGGAGAGCCAGTGAGGGCATTAGATGCCTAAAAATCTAGGTGCCCAAAATAATAAAGAGCAGCAATTTAAATGAGGCAACCCAAGGACAATTTTAGGGGAACTTTTCTCCCCATCTAACAAATCAATAGAAGAACCTGAACACACATGTAAATAGACAATCTAAACACATAAAGACATATGAGGCACAAGTACAGATCACACAAACACGACAGAATTTTCCAAACTGACAGTCTCAACACATATCCACAAACACAGGCCAATGGCAAATTCCTGACGTCTCAGGAATGCTGTGAAGGGAGATTTCAGTGTTGTGTCCGACCATCTCTCCTTCCCAAAGGCCCACCAAATGTGTCCCCGGTATTTCAAGGAGCACCCAAAAGAGGGGACCTGGACATCACATCTGATATGGAATTCCCCTGCAACCAAATGTCTAGACCCAGAACCAGAGCAAGCTTACCTCCGGAGGTGTAACAGGTTCTCTACTTAGGCAGAATGAGGGACGGCAGTTGAGGAGAGGTCCATACTAAGACTATGTCTACCTAGTCCTGGGGCCCTGGAACATCATCAGGGGCCAGCTCCCCTAGGAAAGGGAGAGACAGTCTGTTCGAACCTAAACTCGAGGCTCCCTTGGTCTCCTTTGGTGACACAAAACACCAAGATCTCGCTAGGGTCTCCAAATGTTGTACCCAAAGAGTGAGACAGAGACCAGAATTTGATAAGGTTGGAGATCTTTATTCCTAGGGACTGTCTAGGGATTGAGTACCCAAATCAGACAGTACCTGAGTGTTCAGGGGATAGGGTTTTTATAGTGTTTTGAGGGGGAGGTACTGAGAGCAAGCAAAATACAGAAGCAAAGTCAGCAGTTAGATTTATTATCTTGTTCAAACATGTAAACATATGGCTCAGTATAGATAGGGGTGAGAAGGGGTCGGGGTCTTTGTCTAATGACTGAACATATTTTCTGAGATGGAGGGAGTCAGGAACTTACTATCTTATGGTTCCAGCCACATCTGGGGAAGGGAGAGGCAGTCCTGGGAGGAAGCAGGAATCTTACAGATACAGCAAGATAATTAGGCTAACAAGGGTGCTTTGTAAATCTTTAGACAATTTTATCCATGACCTTTTGGGTCCTATCAGACTGTTTTAAGACCCAAAGGCTTCTAGCCAAAGTTATATTTCCAAGGAATTTCTCAGGGCCCAGAAGGATGTCAGGGACCCCTTTCTATACAGGAATTTCACAAACATTGATATTGTCCTTCACTGTCTCTTCCTCCTTTTCTTGCCCTTTTCCTTCCCTGCCTAACCTAGCCTTCCTAAGCAATAGATAGCAGACCCTCCCATCGGTGTAAGGGACACTTAACCTTTTTTTTCATTTTTGGTAGCTCTGACTCCCAGGACCCCATTAACAACTTGTCTTTGTTGGCCAAGGAGTTCTGCTTTGGAAAACAATCAATCTCAAAATAATCCGATTAAGTGGGAAAACCCAAACTCTCCAATCTGGCTAAATGAGTGGGGGAGACCATGAGGGGAAGAAGAGGAAACTAAGACCTTACTGGCTGGCTGGTTCTTGCCCATCATTATCTAAGAAGACCAAAATGACAACACTATGTTTGAGACAAATGACAGTGTGTCTGACTGTGGGTGATCAGACCAATACTAACTTGCAATGCACTGCCACAGGTTGGGCACAAATAGTCCATGGGACCACCTAGGGTGCATGCTTTAAACTTACAAGTGTCATGTTACCTTTGCCATCTCTACCATTCTGCCATCCTCATAGAGTACAGCCCCCTCACTGCTGAGGGCAGCCATGCTGGGCTGTCTTGGTCTCCCATGCTGTACAATCAACTCTAAAGTTCTTCAATGAGACCTTCAGGGGGTTTGGGTTCTCCATAAAATAGTTTATTTCTTTTGGCAAGTGTTCACCTGGCATTCAAACAACATGCCCAGCCCCCATAGTTTCACTCTCTGTAATAATGCTGGCAGTTTAACTCCAGAAACGACCTCAGTGTCTGCCAGGTGATCTTCAGAATCTTCTTAGGACCATTTCAGTGGAAGTGATTCAGTTTCCTGACATGGCCCTGGTAGACTGTCTAGGTTTCACAGGCATAGAGCATTAAGGTCAAGACAACAGCTCTGTGGACCTTCAGTTTGGTAGTCAGTCTAATGCCTCTTTTCTCCCACACTTTCTTTCCAAGCCTCCCAAATACTGAACGAACTCTGGCAATGTGTGTATCAACTTCATTGTCAATGTGAACCTCCTTGGAAAGGACACTGCCAAGGGAAGTGAACTTGTCCACAGGACTCAAAACTTCTCCATTTGCCATAATCAATGGTTCCACAAATGGATGGTGCGGTGTTGGTGGATAGAACATCTGTGTATTCTGGGTGTCTTTGTCAGAGCAAAATGAGCAGAATTGCATCAACATTCCCTCTACTTTGGTCTTGGCATTGTAGCTTTTTCAAGTTAAAGAATTGGCCATCAGTGTGGTGTGGTAGCTGACCTTCGGGCCATGTTTTTTCTCAGTGAAGGACTTTGATAACTTGGCTGAAAACATCATACTAAAAAGTATGGGAGCAAAGACACATTTTGTTTCATGTCTTTGGTGAAATGAACAACCAAATTTTGGCATAATTCTCCATAAACCCTCATGACTGATGATATCAAATGCCTTGGTCAAACATTCAAATATTATATTCAGACCTCTATTCTGTTCCTGGCATTTTGCCTGGAGTTGTTGGGCTGCAAATATCATATCAACTGTCCTCTGCCCTTGCTGTTCCAGAGGGAGGATCCAGGATTGGGAGTGAAGATGAGGATGAGGAGAAGGAAGATGGCCAGAGTACAATCAGCCATGTTTGGAAATGCCTGAGGAAAGATCAGAATAGCGCCCTTGGCCAGGTTAAAATGGAGTGGGAGTGTGGCATTTCCACTTCATAGTGGATCCTGATAATCTGTCTTCAAATATTTGTGAGTCTGCCATGTGGAAGAGCAATTAAACATTATTTCCTTGGGCTCACAGGTCAGAGAGAGGAGCAATGAGGGGACATTGTAGAGAGGTAGTTTGATGAATAAAATGAAAAATCGTCTGACTCTTAGAGCTATCTGAAACTTTGGAGAGACTGTGTCCAGAAAATGAGTTCCCTGTGACTAGCCATCCAGCAACTAGACAAACATCCCTGTGAGATGGCAGAAAGAGGCTTCCAGGTGGGTTCCAAACCAGCTCTCTCCCCACTCTTCCAGGAATGTCTCTCTCCTCCATTCTGAGCCCTTTGAAGCTCTGAATTCCTAGGACCTTTTCTCTCTGCATCGCCATCAAGACAAGGAGATCCCTTCAGTTTTAGTGTTGGATTATTTTTAAAAAAAATTATATTTGTTGGTGCAAAAACCTTTAAATTCCCAGACTAAGACTGAAGATTGCAGTCTTCTGAGATCTTTTCCCTCAAGGGTTGATGGTTGGTTCACTGATCCTTCCCTATGTGTGGAGATGAACTAGGCAGTAAGTATAGGTGGAAGAGTTATTTGCACCATCTATATTTGTTCTCATGAGCACAGATGCATGCATGGAGGTGTGGGTGCTGGTCATCACTTTCTACAGAAAGAGGTGGTATCCATGGGTGCATCTGCCTGCACTATATGCTATCACTGGGGTCCTGCATTGGAGGATTCTGACCTGGGGAGAAATTCTAAAACAGAAACAGATCCTGCTGATCAAGACCTTAGTCACTTTACTCCTCCCTGACTGGGGAGGAGCTGGGCCCCAGTCCTTCCCTCTATCCATCAGCTTCTGGGAAGGGTTCAGGCTGCCTAATGAAGGAACATCAGAACCTTTTCTTGAGGGTTCCCTGGTCCCACAGGATAGGCATACCTGGGGACTGCAGAAGAGCTGGCTGGTTCTCAAGGGATAGAAGAATGGGACAGGAGGGGAAGGGAACCCAACCTTAGACCCTGAACTGAGAAGCAGGTGGAGAATGTGGGTGTTTTGGGTTTCAGACTTGGAGGCTGTCCCTGCAGATACTGATGACATTTCTGGGGAACAGAGGCAAGGTGCTAGAAACTCCTCCTCATTCACTTCTCACATTCATTGTGCCTCCCCCTCATTTAGCTCTAGTTCCCTCATCCCACAGCCCTCCATCTCACCTTGTATTAGGGGATCTTTGACATACGTAATTTCATCCTCTCTTGCATGGCAGAGGAATGTCCTTAGAGAGTTTGGGATCTGTGCAGAATTTATGAATGGCTTCCCAGGTCTCTTGGCATAACTTCTACCCCAAGGTAGCTTCCACCCATTTATGCCAGGCTGCCAGCTTGGGTCTCCCCTCAAAGACATCAAAACCACAAGAGATAGGCTACAGGAAAGCATCTCAAACTCAGTATTTCCCAAACTGGCATCATCTGCCCACTAACTCTTTTCCCTCCATTCCAACTCTATTCCACCTTCCTTCCAATAAGTTAGATTTGCAAGCTCAGAGCCATCATTGATATCACTTTCTCCATAACCCTTCATAGCCAATCAAAGGAGGCCAAGTCTAGTTTGTCTCATCTTCCCCAGAATGCAGCATTCATTTCCTTGTGTATTTTTCAGTGTTCACCATCCATTAGAGACTCATTTTCTCTCACGTGGGAAATGCCCAATGCATCACCTTCTAATCCATCTGCCCAGCAGCTCCCAAAATCATCCTCCTAAACTGCAGGCTAATCCTACCCAAGACACTCTCTTGTCCAACAGCCTTCAAAGGTCCCTATTGCCTTGCCCAGAGAATATTATGTAATTAAACTCCCTGGGCTGGGATTTGAGTATCTTCTATCCTGGTCCTCACAGTCTGATTTCACTCTTCTTCCTTTCATATAACCTGCATCCCAGGCAAACTAAGCTTTGAACTTGTCTCTGAGCTTCGCATCCCTTTCCACTCTCCACCTAAACACACAGTTTCTCCCATGCCCAGAATCTTCTCCCTCTTCATCTCCACCAAGTCTGAGCTCAGGTACCTCTTTTTGCATCCCCAGGAGCGAGGACTCTGCCCTTCCTCAACTCACCTTGAATTTACTGTCTTCCCTGCATCCACAATGCATCTTCCAGTAAAACAGCAGGTCCTTGAGGGCTTTCTTTCTATCCCAACTTATGCTCTCATGCCAGGACACTTTAATGCACTTATTTATACACCTCCACACATCCAGCCTTCCCAGATCCTCAATCTACCCATTTCCCATGACCCACACCACTTCTCTACCTCAACTACACTCAGAAATATTCAGATCACTAACCTCACAGTGTTTTACTTCCATGTTCATGAGCTCTGAAATTCCTGGATTGGAAAAGAAGCTTCTGCAGTTCCACCTTACTTCTACCTCACATTCCATAACATTTTCCTTTTTTTTTCTACCATGACTTCTACTTCCTTGGGTCTTCACCAGCCCATGTTTACTGCATTGCCTCTGCTGTCTTCTCTCCACTATTTCAACCATTGGTGAACCAATTCACCTCCATAATATCATCTACACCCAAGTGTCTTGCCCTGTGTCAATCTCAGCAGTTTTGATCAGATGGAGGCTAAACCTTGACCTCTGGTACCTGCCCATAGGCAACAATACAGGCAGACCCCAGTCTTAATTGACTTTACAAACAATTTTCCCTTCACATTCTTGTGGAACCCAAACACCCCCAGATTCTTCAGTCCCCAAATTACAAGGAGAAGTCAATCAAGTTTGTTCTCTTTTTCTTCTTGTTGTAATTCAAGCCTTTGGCTTATCCCAAAGGCCTTCTTGGATCTGACAAGCATTGAAGTCAAGGGCCAGGGTGCTGGTCTTGGAGGAGATGATATAATCTTGTGATCTTCACCTTCACTGCTTAACAAACCCACCCCTCCCACACAGAGACACAGAAATCCCTGTGAGTACAACCCCCCCATCACACACACACACCCTCCCACAGACACAAACACACAGACCCAGAAACACACAAACAGAGCCACAGTTGGGTAGGAAGAACTTGGCAAAGGCAGATGAACCAGTCAAAGAAAATCCTTGAATCTTTCAAAGGAGTAGAAATGAAGCTGCTAAGCCTAAGTGTGCCCCATAAGACACCAGGGAGAGAATACTGGGAAGGGGTCAGTGGGAGGCCCTGACCCAAGGCTGTTCTTTCTCTCTGCTCAGTGTGGCCATCCTGCTCTACCTGAGTCAGAAATACAAGCTCACTAGGATCCTTCAGACCTGCAGACCCTAGGCATGGATGGGAGAATATCTGTCCTGGCATTCTGTCTCCAGTCAAGGCACTTTGGGCATGATGTTATGTATTTGATAAGACCCTGGGTCTGTGCTGAGGGTGATGGGCAAGGGAGTCCTCCCACCCTGCCCTGGCCTTGATGCCTCTATTGTAGGCCCTAAAGTTTTCAGATGAGGAAATGGGCCCAGCTGGACTTGGGGAAGTGACCTTTTGTGTGGAGTTGAGACTGGTCCCTGCCCCCCTCCCCCACCTGCCAGGTGCTGGATCCTCCCATTGATATCCACATCCCCAAGTAGAAAGTGGACAGAAACATCACCTTCATGAACCAGTCCCTGCAACATTTGGAGCAGAAATTCCTTTCCTTACTAGGACCAGATCTCCTTGGTGGACCTGATGGCTCTGGAGGAGCTGGTGCAGGTGTGGGGGATAGATTCTGCCCTAAGAAGATGCTCAAATGATCCCCAGCAGAGGAAACTGGGGCCCAGGGAGGTATCCTCCTCTTCCTCCTCCTCCTCCTCATCAAGAACAACAAATACTTCCAAGAAAGCTTTTGTATCCCAAGGGTTAGGGAATACAAAAAAAGTCCAAATTGGAGTCTTGCCCTCCAGGACCACTGCAGGGTCTCCTACCCAGGGCTCTTTCCTATCTCTATAGAGACTGCCTAGGGAGAAACTGTGCAGGGACCATGGGAGAAGGGATGTAAGAAGGCACTATTTACACCATTGGGAAGGTTCTTTGTGGGACTGTGCTACTTGAAACCCTTGAAACCCAGTCATTCTCCATCCTCCTCCTCCTCCTTCTCTTCTTCCTCCTTATCTTCCTCCTCCTCATCACTGAGCATTTCTTTTTTGGGAGGGGGGGGTTGGCAAGGTAATGGGGTTAAGTGACTTGCCCAAGGTCACACAGCTAAGCAATTATTAAGTGTCTGAAGCACATTTGAACTCAGTTCCTCCTAACTCCAAGGCTGGTGCTCTATCCACTGCATCACCTAGCTGTCCCATAGCATTTCTTAAGAGCCTACAATGTGCAAGGCTCTGTGATAATTGATGGGGATTCCAAAAAAGGCAAAAGACAGTGTTGAATTTTTTTAAAGTTGTTTTAAGTATTACTTAATTTTGCTATTTCTAATATTTTATTTTTTCCTCAAGGATATGTTTTTTTCTCTCAATACATTCAATTTTGATCCACACATAGCTTAGAAACAATGTAAAGGTGATCAGATTGCCTTCTGGGAGGGCAGAGGGAGGGAAGGGAGTTAGGGAAAAAGTATAAAATTCAAAATCTTATAAAAATGATAGGTAGAAACTACCTATTGTATATAATCAGAAAACAAATACAATAAAATAAAAATACAATTGATAAAAAAAAAGATTGTTGAGTATGTTGTAGTCAGATTCCTTTTGCAGGTCTAGGCTGAATAACATGGCCCCTGAAGTCCCACATCCAACAATGTATATCTGTTCCTACGATCCATCTTTTTTTTTTAAATTAACCTGTTGAATTATGTAGTTTAATCGTAGAAAAAAATTAATGATTTAATAATAGATCAGTTAGGTCACCCAGTGGATAGAGCACTGGTCTTGGATTCAGAAGGACAGGAGTTTGAATCCAGCCTTAGACCCTTGACCTTGGAGAAGTCACTGCACCCTGATTGCCTGGAACCCAAGGCCATCTCCAGTCATCCTGATCCATATATAGCCACTGGAGCCAGATGGCTCTGGAGGAGAAAGTGAGGCTGGGGATTTAGCACAGCTCCTCCTCACTCAAATTCAATCCCTGTGCTTGCCATGGCATCACCTTCAAGAATGAAGGACAAACATCAACATCATCATGGCTTAATAATATATTTTTCTCCCAGTTAAATATTAAAACAATTTTTGACTTTTGTTTTGAGTTCCAAATTCTATCTCTTTTTCTCCTCCCTTTCCCTTAAGATGGTAAGCCATCTGATATAGGCTATAGATACTTTGTGAGCGTGTCAAAATATTTCCATATTTGTCATCTCAAAAAAGGAACAAAAGAAAGTGGGAAAGAGTATGCTTCAAAATGTGGTCAGATGATTTTAGTTCTTTCTCTGTAGGAGGATAGACAGTTTTGACCTTGGTCCTTTGGGCTTGTCTTGGATCATTGTATTGCTGAGAATATTTAAGTCATTCACAGTTCTTTATCATACAATATTGCTTTTACGGGTCTAATATTCTCCTGGTTTTGCTCATTTCACTTTGCATCAGTTCATGTTAAGTCCTTCCAGGTTTTTCTGAAATCATCCTGCTCATCATTTCTTATACACAATAATTTTCCTTTACAATCATATTTCACAGGGATCCCTCCCTCCTACCTTCTTTGCTCCCTCCCCCCCCCTTCTCTCCCTCTCTCCTCCCTCTGTCCACATAGGGAATCCTACTTTTACCTGCAGGTGCCCTCCCCAAAGGAATATAAATTTTGATTCCTGAAACTTTGCAAAATATCTTGGGGCTTGTGGACTGGATTTTTTTTTTTCTTAAGGCTCATGCCTTAAACCCAAATGACTGTGGTTCACATTGATTGACTAACAATAGGTCCCAGCCCAAGCCTCACTTGGTCAGGGTTTGGACCCTGATTATTCAAAGGGAGTGTAAATAGCAGCTGTTTCGGTTTGGCCAGAAACCCTGAGGCTTTTCTAGTCCCAGCTGTTTTTTTTTTTTTTTTTTGTTTTGTTTTTTGATTAAGTAAAAAAAAGATCATTCTTTTTAAGCCTCAGGTCTTAACCTGTCCTTTATCACTGAATGGGCTTTGTCTCAATCAAACTGAGACTGGGAAAGACATTAGCTTACAAAGGCTTGCACCTGGGGCCAGTTCCAGTTGATCCATAGCTGGCCTCTGGACCCAGGTGGAGAGAGTGAAGATGGGGATTTATCACAGCCCCACCTCACTCAAATCTGATTCACTTGTAAATTGTGGCATCACCTTCCTGAAGTTTAGATAAATGGAAGAACTTGGTCCTAAGGTCATGAAGTCTTCAGTGGTAAAAGACTGTTGCTATTGCTATTTCCAACTCCATTCCTCCCAAAGATTCCCTGCTCTGTCTGATAGGCTGAGCCTACTCTTGTTACATCAACCCTGAATTACAGGCTTGTCCTCTTTTGGCACTTTGAGGATGAGAGTTTCCAGGTTTTCCTAATAGTTTTCCAAGACTTCATCAGGGTTTGTCATGGTGGGAGCATAAACTCTGATGATGGCGCTTTCCTAGGAAATGCAATCTCATTGTCTTGGGCCTGTCACTCACTCCTTTTGGGAAGCACTCAAGCTTGTTGACTAGATTAGGGATATTTTTTTTGGGGGGGGGGGTTGGATTCTTGCAAGGCCATGAAGTTAAGGGACTTGTCCAAGTTCACACAGCTAAGTATGTATTAAGTTCTGGAGACTGGATTTCAACTCAGGTCCTCCTGACTCCAGGGTGCTTTATCCACTGTGCCACCTAATTGCCCTGGATTAGATTAGTTTTGATTGCAAAATCTATCCCATCTTCATGGCACTCCCCTTCATTGCAGTCACTTCAGAAAGACAAGTCTCCAGCCCCAACTTCAGTCAGCTGGCCTTCATTTGACAGCCTTGTTTCACTCAAGGCTGCTATTGGATATTTTACTTGCTGAGTTCTCTCACAACTAGAGCCATTTGTTATGTTGTCTGAGTGCACGGATGATGAGTGCAATCCTCTTTGAAGAAGCTTTGGTAGATTTTTTTGTGTCTTAACCACACTGTACTTTCCTCAGTAATCAAGCCAGGGTTGGGTTAGCTGACAATTTTAGGGCACTTTTTCTAGCACCTTCCAGAAGGTGAGCAATGTGATCCTTAAAAGGGTTGCTCAGACACCCAAGGCGCTGCTGAACTTCACTGCTGCTCTTAGTAGGGGAAACCTGGGTCACCTGTGTGCAGGGTTATGACTACAGCTCCCAGGGTATCTGTTGCTTCATCATTCTCCTGTCGCCCCAGGACATTAAGGGTGGAATGGCAAAGTAAGGGTGATGTCTTTTGATTACTGTGCAAATTGGATATAAGTGAGGCAGGGTTGGATCTGCCTCAGTCTCCCAGAGTCATCAAAATCTAGTAAGACAAAAGTCAAGAGTGGGGATGGCTCTGGGGCAGTCTCTGCCACAGCTGCTTCAGGCACCTTTATGGTCATTGGAATAAGTTGTTCTTATCTGTCCATTCCACCAGAGGTCTTTACATGTTTTGAGAAGACTCTTGGTTATCCTCAAACTGGTTTAGCCCATCTGCTGAAATGGTTTACTGGGGTGTGGTGACTCTGCATGCTACAAGTTCTGGAGCCACAGGTGAGAGCTGGGCAGCGGGTGGACCAAAGGTGGATGAGCAACCTTGAAAGGGGCTCTGGAGCCCTCCCCCCAGAGGTGCTAGCCTTCCTGAGCACCCCCCCAACACACACACACATTGAATGGAGCACAGCACCTCTGAGATCCCTTGCAGCTCTCAGGACAGGACACTATGACACGTGAATGACTGGGGCTTGTCTCCATGACAATGTGGACCAAACATAGAGGTTTGAGAACCAAGGGCAGGAGAGGAGCAGCCCACAGTGAGGCAGGCATCTGCATCTGCAGAGCCAGAGTCTTTCTCCAGCCAGGAGGGCTTTCTCTATCCAGGACACAAGGCATCTGGAGGTCCTGGTACCTTCCATCCCACCCCTTCTGGTCACTATGAGCCTGGAACTATACCTGGACCTTATTTCCCCACCCTGTCGGGCCATTTATATCTTTGCCAAGATGAACAATATTCACTTCAACTACTTCCCTGTGGATCTGCTGAAAGGTCAAGAGGGGTACCCCACTCCCAAAGCACTAAACCATGGGAATGACATCATTTTGATGGGGTTTAGGCCCTCCAAAGCCATGGAGTCCCACCCTGACCAGAACAAGAATCCCCCAGCAGGGTCAGAAACCTCAGAGGAAGGGGCCCCTTCCATGTTTAGGAGGTCAGAAGAGCAACCCCTCGAAGTTGGAGAAGCTGGTCATAGCTAAGGGATGGAGACAGGAACCCTCAGGGTCCAGGAGCCCAGACAAGGAGGGGGTGGGGGCTGCTGCCTCACACAGGTCCGAAGGAAGCACTCCCCCACCTCCTCTAGAGTCTAGTCTCTGTCTCTTTTCTGGTCAAAGTCTCTTCCTTCTTCTCCTCCAGGTCCTCAGGGGTTGTTAAGTGTTTTTGAAGGGTCTCCCTCTAGTTCTCCAGAAGGGAAGAACAAACTTGGTGAATTTGGGCAAATCCCTTTCCTTGACCTTGGTTTCCTCATTTGTCAAAAGAGGGGCTTGAACTAGATAGCCTTTGGAGTGCCTTCCAATTCTGTATCTGGTGATCCTTTGTGACCCCAGATGAACCCTTGCTGAAACACATGCTGAGGGGGAGCCTATAATAGCTGACATTTATAGAGCTCTTTAGCAATCGTAAAGCCCCGGATTTCTGGGAGACAGGTCATTATTATCCCTGTTGGGTAGATCAAGACATAGGCAGAGAGGTGCAATGGTTTGCCTTGGTTCCCAGAGTTAGTAAGTGTTGGAGACAGGATCTGAGGAAGAAAAACAAAACAAACAAACCCCTTCAGAATCTGATGAATGCTACATTTCACCTTTTAAAACATTTCTCTTCTTTCCACTAATCCTAATTCCTCACACCAAAAGTGACCAATCTGCAAACATGTGGAACACAGTGTGCATGCACAATATTTACCTGACTGTTGAGGGGAGGGTGGAAGGAAATTTTGCAACTTAAAAAGATAAATGTATTTGGAAGAATTAAATATCAATTAAAAAAAGATTTGAACTTGGGTCTTCCTGACTCCACTGGATCACCTAGCTGCTGAATATACCTGTGGGTTCAGGGACAAGGCTTTTGCCTCAGATTAGAAGACAGTATGTGGGCGCCTAGGTGGCGCAGTGGATAGAGCACTGGCTCTGGAGTCAGGAGGACCCGGGTTCAAATCTGGCCTCAGATACTTAATAATTACCTAGCTGTGTGGCCTTGGGCAAGCCACTTAACCCCATTTGCCTTGCAAAAGCCTAAAAAAAAAAAAAAGACAGTGTGGACCAGTGGCAAGAGCTTGTGCCCTGAGTTCTAATACAGGGCTGCTGCTAACTGGCTGGGGGTCTTTGGCCAAGTCTTCCTCCTCTCTCTGGGCCTTAGGGGGTCCATGTGTAGCCTGAGGGGGTTGGAGCAGCTGGTCCCTAAGGTCCCTGGGAGGGATCCTTCCCTTGGCCCTGCCCAATCCTCAGTGTGGGGCCTTCCCTCTGGCACAGGACAGCATCACAGTAAAGAATTTGAAGGGCTCAACATCCTGAAGAACGTGCCTGTGCTCCGAGAGGGAACCTTCATCTTGACTGAGAGGTGATGTTGGCCACACCCAAAGGGCCCCTGCAGGGCCCCTCCTTAGAGAAGCTCTGACCTTGGACTGCTTTGGACAGCTCCCAAAGACTAAAAGGGGCCAACCTGCTCTGAAACGAGAGTTCACCCTATGAGTCAATGAAATCACTTTCTGATTGGTCATGTCCAATCCTTCATAACCCAGTTGGGATTTTCTTGGTATAGATCCTGGAGTGTTTGTCATTGCCTTCTCCAGCTCATTTTACAGTTGAGGAACTGAGACAGAGTGAAGTGCCTTACCCAGGGTCACACAGTAAGTGTAGGGTCAGATTTGAACTAATCTTCTGGTCACTAGGGGGTAAACATGTCAGACCTAGACTAAGGAAGCCCAAAGTTCAAATCCTACCTTAGATACTGTCAAGTAAACCATGATCCTCTGTGACCTTCAGTTTCTTAATCTGTAAAATTCCCCTACCTCACAGGGTTCTTGTGAGGATTAAAGGAGAAAACACCTACATATGTACTTTGCAGTATTTAAAATGTTCCCTAGAGGCCAGCTCTCGGGGTTGGCACGGTAGCCCCAAAGGTGGGGGCAGTGGGTGGAGAGGGCATTCTGACTTGTCCCTCTATTTGTCCTACCCACAATGCCTGGCCGCTCTCTCCCTGTCCTGGCCTTTCCTTTGCAGTGTGGCCATCCTCTTATACCTGACCCGCAAATACAGCACCTCTATCTGCTGGTACCCACCTGATGTGCAGTTACAGGCCTCCATTGATGAGTACATGGCCTGGGAGTATGAAGGCCTGCACATGCTCATGAAAAAGGTTCTGTGGGTGAAGGTAAGGAGGCTGTTCTCCCTGCTGCCCCCAAGAAATCTGAGCTTCATGGGTGCTCCTTGTAGCCAGTCAATAGGCATGAGTGGGGGGGGGGAGGAGAAGGGGAAGAAGGGAAGGAAAGGAGAGAGAAAAGTAGGGAGGGGCAGGGGAAGGAAAGGGGAAGAGGAAGGGGGGAGGAGAAGAAGGGGAAGGGGAAGTGGAAGAGAAAGGGGAAGAGGAAGGGAAGGGGAAGGGGAAGGGGGAGAAGAGGAAGGGGAAGAAGGGGAAGGGGAAAGGGAAGGAAGGGAAGAAATAGAGTGAGGAAGAAGGTAAGAAATGGAGGAAGAGCAGGAGGAATGAGTCTTGGGTCATGTGGAGAGAATGGCAGGTGAAACTCTGGCCATAGACTAGGTACTCTATGATTCTTAGAGAAGTCCTTCAGACTTGGGTGGGCAGGAAAGACAGGGAGAGCAGGGTGTCCCTTCTTCTGCCCCTTTCTCTTATCTTTGCCCTTCCTTTTTCTCTCTTGTTCCTGATCTTCAACCCTCCTGCTGACTAGTTGCTGATCCCAAAGATTATGGGGCAGGAAGTGCCAAAGCAGAAGATAGATGATATAGAGAATCAAATACAGACCAACATCCAGTTGTTTTCTGACCACTTCTTGAAGGATAAGCTGTTTATAACAGGGGAGAACATTTGTTTGGCTGATCTGATGGCTGCGGTAGAGATGATGCAGGTGATGAGAGAGAGTTGGGTGTGGGACCAGAATCTCCCATCTCTCCCAGCAGAGGACACTGTGACTCCCAGTGGAGGGGAGAGGGAGTCTCTCCAAGCCCTTCCAGGCTCAGCTGGTTAGTGGGAGCTCCAGAGACCCCCACCAATCCCTGGGAACTCTCAGAGAGGGCATCATGGAGCAAGATAGCTAGTGGGCAGGCCTGGGAGAAGGAATAAAGTAGAAATTACTTTGGGGGGAAGTCATTGAGTTCTAAAAGAACCATCCATTGCTGTGACGCTCACCCCTCCTTTGAGCTCTCACTTTCCAGACTTTATGAAGTCATAGGATGGAAATGGACCCCGAGCTTAGAACTAGTAGCAAATGGCCAGAAACAGCAGGCTTGATGGAAGGGAAAACTCCCCAAGAGTTGGAGCTTTAAGAGTGAGAAGATGCTGCCACACAAGTCCCCCCAAAGCCACAGAATCCACCAGAGTCATTGTACAGAGAAGAAAATTCAGCTCCAGACTGATTAAGGGGCTTACCTGAAGTCTGAGGTCCTAAGTATGAGAGGTGAGACTGGAACTCAGGTCCTCTGATGCCACACTCCAGGCTCTTTACTGAGGAGTTAAAAGTTTTTTCTTGGGGAGGGTGGCTAGGCAGCACAGTGGATAGAGCACCAGCCCTGGAGTCAGAAGTACCTGAGTTCAAATCTGGCCTCAGACACTTCATAATGACCTAGCTGTGTGGCCTTGGGCAAGCCACTTAACCCCATTGCCTTGCAAAAACCTAAAACAAAAAAGGTTTGGGGGGGGTGGTCCAGTGACTGGAGCCCTGGGCCTGGAGTCAGAAAGGTACGATTTTAAATCCAACCACAGACATTTCTTAGCTCTGTGTTCCTGGGCAAGTCACTTAGCCACTGTTTGCCTCAGTTTCCTCATCTGTAAAAATGAGCTTAATAATGGCACCTACCTCCCAAATGGCTCAAATGCAGTAATAATTGCAAAGTGTTTAGCACAATGTATATATGGAATTGCTATGCAAATGTTCACTACTATTGTTATGATGTGATAGAGGAAAATTTGTCTTGAGTGTAAGTAAATGACTTCTGGCATTTCTTACAGCTCTGAGATGCTGGAATTTTGTGGGGACAGGCAGAGGAGTTCTTTTAAACACCTGTAAATACAAATCAAGGATGGACAGAACAGACGAGAAAGACTTGATTAAAGATATTAGTTAGAAGCAGAAAAAAAATGAACCAAGCAAACTTAACTCTCCATTTCATGACCATGTTTACTATATTGGCAGTTAGAAGTTTAACTATTCAGATAGTCCTTTCAGATTTCAGTGATGCTGTGTGATTGTGAGCCATAGATTGCTGTAACTCTGAAGCATTGACATGCCAGAGAATGAAGTTAGAGGCGGGTCTTGGGAAGCATTGCTCACAATAAGAGGAGGTGATGGCATTCAAGTTGAGGCATTTAAAATCCTAAGAGATGATGCTGTTGAATTGCTATACTCAATAGGCCAGTAAATTAGGAAAACTCAGCTACTACCCCCGGATTAAACAAAGTCAATTGATATCTGTCTTTAAAAAAGACAATGTCAAAGACTATTTAAATGGTCAAACAATTTGACTCATTTCATGTGCCAACAAGTTTATTATACTCAAAATTCTACAATTTGTGAACCAAGAATAACCCTTAAGTGCAACCTGGCTTTCAAAGATGCAGAAGAATTAGAGACCAAATTGCCAAAAGTCACTGGATTATAGGGAAAGCAAGGGAGTTCTAGAAAAAATCTACTTCTGCTTCATTGACTACATTAAAGCCTTTGTCTGTGCTGGGAGAAATATCTCAGATGCTTCTCTGCAACAGTCTCAGAAATGCAATACCACTCTGAGGGTAGAAAATAAAGATGAATTAAGAAGCCTCCTGATGAGCATACAAGAGGAGAGTGAAAAAATTGGCTTGAAGCTTAATATTTAAAAACCCAAGACCTTTACAACTGGTCCCATCACTTCTGAGCAAATAGGAGAAAAAATGGAAAGCAATGTCAGATAGTCTATTTTTGAGTTCAAAGATCACTGCAGATGCCATGAACTTAAGACACTTGCTCCTTGGAAGGAAAGCTGTGGATAGCAGACTAAAGAGCAGAGATATCACCTTGCTAAGGGCTGTAGAGCCAACACTATGATTTTTTTCCCAGTAGCAATAGGATTTTGACAATTGGACTATTAGTAAAACTGAGCACTACAGAATCAATACTTTTGAATTGTGGCACTGGGGGAGACTTTTGAGAGTCCCTTGGACAGAAGGAGATAGAATCAGTCAATACAGAAAGAAATTAATTCAGCCTATTAACTGAAGGACATGGGCAGCTAGGTGGCACAGTGATAGAGTGCCCAGCTTAGAGTCAGGAAGATTCATCTTCATGAGTTCAAATCCAGCCTCAAACACTAGCTATGTGACCCTGGACAAGTCACTTAACCCTATTTGCCTGTCTTCTTCATGAGTTGGAGAGTGAAATGGCAAACCATTTCAGTATCTTTGCCAAGAAATCCTCATAGGTCATGAAGAGTCAGACACAACTGAAAACAAAAAATTCACTAGAAGGTCAAATACTTAAAACTAAAGCTTAAATATTTTGGTCACATAATGAGAAGGCAGGACTCATTGGAAAACTCCTGATATTGGGAAAGTTTGAAGGTAAAAGGATAAGGGATGTCAGAGGATAAGATAGATAATGTCATGGAAACAAGGAACATGAGCTTGGACAGACTTTGGGAGATAGTAGAGGACAGAAATGCCTGGTGTGTAATAGTCTTAATTAGGTCTTACTGACTTAATGACTGAACAATTATGAGAGCTCACAAGGGAAACAAGGAGTAGAAATGACCTTTTCAGGTTAACCTAATTGCACAGGGAACATCTTTCAGGAGAAGTTATGAGTAAAGATAGCTTCTTAGCCTATTGAAGACTAAGATCAAGTGGGGATTTGGGCAACGCTTTTGACAGTCTACCATTTTGTCCTTGTAGACAAAAATCAAGAGAGGTATATTATAACATAGTTTGGAGGGGGGTTTTTAAAGTATTAAGTACCTGAGGACAAATTTGAACTCAGGTCTTTCTGACTCCAGGGCCAGTGCTCTAACCACTGTGCAATCTAGCTCCCCCCAGATTATATCATAGGTAAATTTTTAAGTAATTGAATGACCAGATCCAAAAAATAGTAATTAATGAGATAATGTCAACTTGGAAAGAGGATTCCAATGGATATGTTCCAAGGATCTGTGCTGATTAATATTTATATCAATTACATAGGTAAATAATAGCATTCTTATCAAAAGATTCTACAAAGCTAGAGAGAAAATTAATACACTAGATGAAAAAATCCAAATAGACCTTAGAGTATCAAAGAATATTCAGAGTTCAAGGACCACCTTAAAGACCCTCTGGTTCAACCTGGGATCTGCATCATTCTCACAAGTAATCATCCATTCTTTGACTGTAGTCTTCCATAAGGAGGAGTCTAAAACCTCCTGAAATTTTACAGTCTTTTAGTTATCATCAGCAAACATTTTGATTCCAAGCTACCAAAACTGTCTCTTTGAAGCCACAAATGTCTCCTACCATGACTTTCTGGAGTAAAAGAAAAGTTTTTCCATATTGGAAGACAACTGTCATATTGGTGATCACAGTCTCCTTCTCTGTAAAATGATGCTTCTGGAGAATGTCCATACATTAATACCTTACGGTACACACAAGCTACAATTATCCCTGAATGTTCACACCTTCCCCTTAAGTTATTACAAAGACTGTGATCTTCAGGAAGATCTTTTTAATGAGTCCCAAAAGGGTGATTCATCTTGCTATCCATTCCGAGGTGTTTGAGTCTGGAATCTGGGAGAAACCAACTGAACATCCAATTCTTCCTTTTTCTTCAAGAAGTCTCATTGTTTAGTCATTTCATGTTTGACTCTTCATGGTCTTATTTGGGGATTTTCTTGACAAAGATACTGACTGGAGTGATCTGATATTTCCTTTCCCAGCTCATTTTACAGATGAGGAAACTGAGGCAAACAGGGTTAACTGCTTTGCCTAAGTGTCTGACTCTGGATATGAACTCAGGTTCTTTTGACTCTGGGCCTGAAGTTCTACCCACTGTGCTATTCACTCCCTACTCAATAAACTTCTAAGAACCTTTTTTTTTTAAGTTTTTTTGCAAGGCAATGGGATTAAGTGGCTTGCCCAAGGCCACACAACTAGGTAATTATTAAGTGTCTGAGGCCAGATTTGAACTCAGGTATTCCTGACTCCAGGGCCAGTTCTCTATCCACTGTACCACCTAGCCGCCCCTGAACATTTGGTCTTTTTTTTTTTTTTAGGTTTTTATTTTTGCAAGGCAAACGGGGTTAAGTGGCTTGCCCAAGGCCACACAGCTAGGTAATTATTAAGTGTCTGAGATCGGATTTGAACCCAGGTACTCCTGACTCCAGGGCCAGTGCTCTATCCACTGAGCCACCTAGCCACCCCTCAATAAACTTCGATATGGTGTTGGCACCTCCAGGACCAAATATAAAATCCTCTGCTGACATTGAGTCCTTCATAATCTGATCCCCTCTTCCCTTTCAGATTTTCTTACACCTTACTCCTCAACACCCCTCTTCAATCCAGTGACATACCAACCTCCAGGTTGGTCCATCTCTCTCCTGGAGACATTTCTGTGACTTTTTCCTCCCCACATTGGAATGTTCTCCTTCCCGCACTCTAACAAAGAATCTCTCTGAGTTCCTTAAGTTCCAACTAAAATCCCACCTTCTATGGTAAACCTTCCCTAATCTCTCCTAATTACAGTGACTTCCTTCTGTTAATTGCATCCTATTTATCCTGTAGATAATTTATTTTATATATAGAAGATTGGTTTGTATGTTGTCTGCCACAGAACACTAAAGTCAGGCACAAATAGCCCTTGTGAACACCTGGGGGTATTCTAAACCTGTGCTTCTCATGTTTTCTTTGAGCTGTTTCAATTCTGCCTCATTCATAGAGCACAACACATTTTCTGATGAGGGCATGCCATGGTGAGTGGTCCTATGCCAATGTCTCCTATTCTGTACAATCAACTCCAAAGTTCTTAAGAGAGACCTTCAGAGTATCTTGGTATCATTTCTTCTGACCTCACTGTGAGCACTTGCCCTGTGTGAGTTCTCCATAAATCGGGGTTTTTTTTTTGGCAATTATATATTTGGCATTCAAACAGTGTAATCAGTCCAATTGTACTCGTGCAGTTTAGCTCCAGAAAGGACCTCAGTGTCTGGAACCTTCTCCTGCCGATGATCTTCAGAATCTTCTTAAGTTGTGTGACTGATCAAATTACTCAGTTTTCTTATATGGAAATTTTGGATTCAGGTGCTTCAAAGATCATTCCAGTTCTAAGATCTGTGATTCTGGGATCTAGCTGGGTGAGTACAGGCAAACCACAAGGATCTGTGGAAGCAATTCAGTTTCCTGGCATAGTGCTAGTAGACTGTCCAGGTTTCGCATACAACAATGAGGTCAGCCCAATAGCTCTTTAGACCTTTAGTTTGGTAGTCAGTCCAAGATTTCTTCTCTCCCACAATTTCTTCTGGAGTCTTCCAAATACTGAGCTAGTTCTAGCAATGCATGTGTCAACTTCATTGTCAATGTGTATCTCTCTGAAAAGGACACTACCAAGGTAAGTGAACTTAGCCATTTGCTATTACCAATAGTTCCACATGTGGATGGTGGGGTGCTGGCTGATGAAGCATCTGGGTTTTCTTGGGATTCATTGTTAGATCAAAAAGGGCACAAGCAGCAGAGACTTGATCCATACATTCTTGCATCTCAGCTCCAGAGGCTGCATTGGTGCACCATCATCCGCAAACAGAAGATCGTCACCAATACTCCCTCCATTTTGGTCTTGGCTTGTAGCCTTTTCAAGTTGATGAATTTTCCATCAGAGATTTTGAGGCCACATTCATCCTCAGTGAAGGCATTTGATAACATGGCTGAAAACATCATGCTAAAAAGTAAAAAGTATTGGTGACTGGGAAATCTTGAGAGCATTGACCACTATCCAGAACCTGGGCAAGCATGCCTTCATGAGACTGACATGCAATACTGATAAACTTCTCTGGGTAACTAAGTTTTGACATAATTTTACATAAACCCTTATGGAAATATCAAAAGTTTTGGTCAGATCTACAAATATTGTGTACAAACCACTGTTTTGCTACTGGGATTTCTCCTGGAGTTGTTGGCCAGCCAACACTGTATTGACTGTTTCTCTACCATTTCTGAAGCCACACTGACTCTCAGGGAGGTGATGATCTTCAAGGTGAAGCATCAGCCTATTGAGAAGGACTCTGGCTAGAAATGTCCAGCAATGACTAAAAGAGAAATACCCCTATGATTATCACAAGCATTCCCTTTACCTTTATAGAGATGGACTATGGAGGCAACCTTGAATTTTTTGGGGATAACCTCTTCATGCCATTTAACCTGGAAAATTTCAGTCGGTTTTTTTTTTTTGCTATGAATCCTCCTACTTTGTAAACCTCAATTGGAATAGAATCTGCACTAGGTGCTTTGCCACTTGAATGGAGCCTAATGGCATTCAAAAACCTCTTCTTCAGTTGGAACTTCAGCTAGGGACTGACTGACTTCAACTTGAGGTAAATGGTCAATGTCTTTTGCATTTTGCACTGACCACTATGGAAGTGGTCAGTCCATCTCTCTAGGATCATGTCCATATCATCAATCAATGTGTATCCATCATCACTGAATAGTTGAGATGCATCATAGGTCACTGGCTCATAAATAGCCTTCAGGGCATCATAAAAGTATTTTTGTTACTGTCTGCATAAAACTGAATTTCATGTGCCTTTTTTCTGAGCTAGGAGTCCTGCTTCTCTTGTACTTGACTGTTTTTTTTGTTTTTGCAAGGCAATGGGGTTAAGTGACTTGCCCAAGGCCACACAGCTAGGTCATTATTAAGTGTCTGAGGTCAAATTTGAACTCAGGTACTCCTGACTCCAGGGTTGGTGCTCTATCTACTGTGACACCTAGCCACCCTGTACTTGACTTTTGATAGAATTAAAGGCTGCTTCTTAGAAATGGATGAACTATCCTGCTGGTAAACCCTATGGAATTCTCATGTTTCATTTTAGCAGCTTCTGCATGTCCCCATCATTTTCATCAAACCAGTCTTGGTGTTTGCGAATGTTCTGATCCAGTTGAGCAAATGCAGTGCTGTACACCAGATTTCTGAAAGCTGCCCACTCCTTTTCTACTCCACTGTTGCCAACTGTGTATTGGCTCAGTTTCCCCTCCAAGTTAGCAGCAACTGTTTCCACTCAGAGACACACTCTAATCTCTTGGAATTAATTCTTTGGGCAGTCATTTTGCCTTGGGGTCACCACTTTGGTTGAATGTGAATATTTAGCTTGGAGATGAGTCTGTGATCAGTGGTCCATAGTCAGTGCTTAATGTTTGTTAAATGAATGAATAATGTTGATAATTATTATTCTTATAGTACCTTAAGTTTTGCAAGCTGATTTATCTGCATTGTCCTATTTGATCCTCTCTGCATCAGATTAGGAAACTGAGCTTCGATTAAGTGGTTTGCCTGTAGTCACCCAGCTAGATCCCAGAATCATAGATCTTAGAACTGGAATGATCTTTGAAGCACCTCAATCCAAACCTCCCAGATAAGAAAACTGAGTAATTTGATCAGTCACACAACTAATAGGCAGGATTTGAATCCAGCTCATCCTGATGCTAAATGTTCCCTCTCATTTATGAGCTCCTTCCTAAAGACCTCTCTCTCTCTCTCTCCCAACTGAGCCATTAAAGTGAAATTGGTTATTAGTAGCAATTCTCCCAGCCCTCAAGCCTACAAGCCGTCTCACAATTCCATTCTCTCCTCTGTTGACTGGTCCCCCCAACCCCATCCTATGTCCACATTGAGTTATAGCCACTGCAGAGCCTGTGTAGGTTGCTTTGACCCAGAGACCTCCTAGAACAAGTCAAAGCCAGATCCAAATGAATCATTAAGGAAGGCCCCAGCATGCAGACCAAAGTCTAGTAACATCCCAGGAAGGCCTTGGCCCAGAGGTAGCCTCTGTTCTCCTGGCATCAAGCTCCTACCATAGAGAACTAAGAAGCATTTTCCTACCACCCCTATATTCTCCCCTCACATCAGAACTTTGTTCTAAGAGTCACAAATGACTTGTGGTACTCAGCAATGCCTGGTTCAGTCTTTTTGAAACCCTTCCCAATTCCTGCCTCTTCCTCGGAGACTCCAGTGTACCATTCTTCTTTTTACCATCACTATGACTGCTGAATTCTCAGTTCTGGAAAAGCAGTTCCACCATTCAGCTCTCTCAGCAAACAAAATCAAGAATTCACCTGACAAGAGGCAGTTAACACAGTGGATAGAGCACCAGCTCTGGAATCAGGAGGACCTGGGTTCAAAACTGGCCTCAGACACCTACTACTTACTTAGCTGTGTAACCTTGGGCAAATCACTTAACCCCATTGCCTTGCAAAAACAAAAAGCATTCCCTTGATAATATTTTTACAAGATGAATTAAAAGAGTTCTCTTGGAAAAGAAGCTCTCTTTATACTCTTTCTACCTCATTCAGTCTCTCTTCTGTTATACAGGTAACAGCTTCCCCAGAGGGACAGTTCAATGATCATTCTCTAAATATTCTCTTTCCTTCTAAAGATTGCAATACAATGTCTTTCACCTTTATAGGGGAAATGCCATTGAAACTGGGATTATATGTGATTTTGTAACATTCAAGAGTTAGCTGAAATGGAACCTGATAGGGTTTGGATAAATGGATAAATGGGGCAAGGAACTTGGAGTATGGGAGAGAGAGTGAGCAAAGGTCTCTGGGTGGGAATGAGCCTGGTTAAAAAGGGAGAAGGGGATTGATTTGGAGATTTAGGTAGGACATGTGAAGAAATTAACCTATACTCATGTGGATGTGTGGAGAAGTTAACCCACAAACATGTGGTCATGTGAGAAGTTTCCTACACATGTGGACATGTGAAGAAGTTAACCCAAACATTTTATTCTGTCTGTAGCCAATGGGTGCTGAATATAATGTCTTCAAAGACAATCCCAAGGTCAACGAATGGCATAAGCGGGTAGAAGAAAGAGTGGGCTCTACACTCTTCCAGGAGGCCCATGAGAGACTGCTAACCATCAATAGCTGGGATCCATCCATTTTAGAGCCCAGTGTGAGAGAGAATATTCTTATCATGATACAGAGTATAACCAAATGAATGGAGAAAATCTTTTTAACAGGGAAGGTTTTCTGAGTATGGGAAGATCTTGGCTGACTAGAGAGTTTAGGGGCATTCCCCAGATCCTCACTATTATGGTAGTCCTACCATTCTTTTAATAAAAGTCAGCATCTGGACTACAACCCAGTGAGGAATCTTTCTCTTCTACTTTTATTAATAGTATTAATAATCCTTTGTCTTTTATGTATTATCTGCTGTATTGGATGTTATTGTAATCAATCTATTCCTTGTGTTGTGTAATTAAAATACTTTCATTTTCACTGATGTGAGCGAGAGTGTCATTTACAGAAACAAATCCAAACCTCATTAAAATCACAAAACATTAATTGGCATCATGAACAAGATTCATTGTGTAAATGCCTCTATTTAAGAAAAGTACAGAGACCCCTGTCCCTGTCGAAGTCCTGGAATGGGAGGACCTCCCCATTTTCTTCTTTAGCAAAGGTTTGGGCTCAAAACACAGGCTCTTGTGAAGATTGGGGAAGCCCTGTTAGGGATGGAAAGCCTCCCCAACTTACTGAGTGCTTAAGTAAAATTACCATAGAAAAGGGAAAGGAGATGAATGGTATTTGCAGAAGGGGATGGGCTCTTTTAACTGCATATCTGAAGGTATGTCAAGCTTTGGATAATAAGATTGATGGACTCCCTACTCCTGATTTGTTCAGGATGGATAAGGAGAAGAGAGTAGAAATAGGGAAATTAGGGCTACTCCATCGGCACCCTCCCTTTACCCATATTTGACCTGTCTTAAAGGAGAATAGTAGATAGGGGCCAAACCCCAGTAAGGGAGATCAGACAGAGGAATTATTGGTCTCTCATAAGGTTAATTATAAATTGGAAAAATGGATATGCAACTGTTACCAAAGTTTGTTTCTTTGTTCTGTTTTGTTTTGTTTTGAAACTGGGGCGAGACCTTTTTGATGGATGGCAATCCTAGTATATTTAAAAATGGAATGTCTGTTAAAATTACAGGCTTGGGAGGAAAAGAAATTTAGGTAAAACAAGTTAAAATAATGATGAAGGTAGGTCAATTACCCAAATAAGGAATATTCAGTGATGACTGTTCCCTGCTCCCAGAGTACATATTAGTACATCTTAAGGGAGATAACTCTCAATTTGCCTGATGAAAAATTATTCTTGCAAAAGTACAAGGACCATCACAATCTGTAAAATTTTAAGTATACAATGGAATTAGGGACATTAAAAAGTCTTGCCCCCAAACTTGTAAATAGAACTATGCCTATTTAGCTGCAAAAGGAAGGTTTTAAATAAATCATTGGATCTGGTCATGAACAGTATGTGTTAAAATAAAAGAAGAAGAAAGGGAGGGGTGAATAAAGTCTGAAATATGCTTAAATAGTATATTAAGAGAAAATGCAAGTTGTGTAGTCTGAATACTGGATTTAAGGACCTGTGAAGAGAATAATGAAAGAGGTGCAAAGAAAAATGAGGAGGCATAGAGAAGGTTGGGTTCTTTTTAATTTATGGAAGTTAAAGCATGTAGAATGAAGGTATGAGCAAGTGTGACTTTGTATAAATAAGATATTGGTTTTGGAAGTTTTGAAAATTGATTTAAAATCAATGTAAAGTAGGAAAGAACATAGAGAGCTATGAATCAACTAATAAGTTATGGAATTTCTTCTGGGATTGGGCAACCCAGATTTGTACTAAATTTAGATGTGTTCTTGAAAGTGATTGGAGCAATTAAAAAATTAATATTAGACTGCTACCTGTGGGAGAGAACTATATTCCTTTTGAACAATTGCTAGCTGCATATTGGGTATTAGTAGAAACAGAAAAGTTCCCTTTAAATCATGAAGTTCTGTTAAGGCCCCAAATAACTATTATTAGCTGGATAAATGGAGACTCTGATCTCTCATAAGATAGGACATGCACTGAAGTCCAGTATAATTAAATGGAAATTGTACATACAGAACAGAACTAAACCATGAGAATCTGGAGTCTCTCCCCTGCCTGAGAAAGTATCTGAATTAACCTCAGTGCGGTCTCCATTGACCACTCAGAAGGCAGTTTCACCATTCAAATGGAATCAAAGATTTGCTGCCTTGAGTCCTGAACAAAAGAACACACTGGGTTGGATAGCTCTGCTAAATATTTAGGACAAATTATGCATTGGAAGGCTGTAACAAATAATATTTTAGAAAGAACAGGAAAGCAGTCAGTGGACAAAACTGATGGCTGTATGTCAAGTATTGAAACAGGAGAAGGGGAGACTGTCATATTTCTTACAGACACCTGGGTAGTGGCAAATGGCCTGACCACTTAGATGACCAATGTGACATGCAAAAAATTGGGATTTTTATGGGAAACAAGTTTGGGCTTATGAAATGTGGAAAGATAAATGTATTTGGGTCCAGTATACTAATGTCTCAGTCTTTCATGTAGATGCTCATGCCAGTGTGGACACTCTGGAACATGAGTATAATGCCTGAGCTGATGAACTCTCAAAAGTAGATGGAAAATCCCTGCAAATGATGCCCCTGAAGAATAGGGATGAATTGGCACTGGGAAAATGGATTCACATTACTGCAGGTCATCTTGGCGCTCTTGCATCTTACAGGTGGGCATTGGCTAGAGGAATTAATATTCCCTTAGATATTTTTAAACAGATAACTCAGGAGTGACCCCAATGCCAGCTCTTCAGTCAGCGCTCCATACCTTGAACAGTAACTGGAGAATTGGCTAGAGGCACTTTGCCTGCCCAAATTTGGCAGATAGATTATATAGGCCCATTACCTCTAAATCAAGGGTGCCAATATGCCTGTACTTGTGTAGACACCTATTCAGGAATATTAATCGCTTGCCCATATAGATGAGCAACTCAAAAGAATACTTGTAAGACTATTGATATTTTTTCCTTATATTATGGCACCCCCATGCAAATCCAAAGTGATAATGGAACTCATTTCAAAGGAAAAGAAATTGATATTTACTGTGGATATAATATCATCGAATGGATATATCACATTCCTTATTATCCACAGGCAGCTGGACTTATTGAAAGAATGAATGGTCTATTGAAAGAAAAGTTGAGGAAATTAGGAGACAATAACTTAAATAAATGGAAGGAAAATCTATTTGAAGCTTTGAAGCAATTGAATAATAGACCATTGGCTGATGGAGAAGGTACTCCATTGTCCAGAATGATGACTCCAAACTTACAAATAAGGAAAGCACATAACATTCCTACCATACAATGGTGGAAATTTCATAACAATGCCAGGGAACCTTGGAGGGCCTCACTTGGGTCTGCAGGCTATGATTTATATGTAGTACATGATGTGGAAATAAAACCTCAAGGCCAATTATTATGTAATACCAGTATCGGGGCCAAACTACCTACTGGATATTATGGTCAGCTATTCTCTAGATCCAGCTTGGCCAATAAGGCACAGGTACGTGTACTGGGAGGAGTAATAGATAATGATTATAGAGGAGAAATGAAAGTTTGTTTGCATAATGCCCATGTGTCTGAAACCTACTCCTGTTTGACCAGGGAGAAGATATGTCAGATGGTTGTATCACCATACCTCATTGGACAATGGATAAAAAGAACTATTTGGTAGCTACACTTGGCACTACATTCCATTAACCCAAATGTTTATTCGCAATTAAGTGTTATATAGGCTTCTGGTTTTATACTAAGTATTGGACCCGGACTCCGGGAGCTCAACTAGCAACTACAGGAAACACGATCTGGTTGACATGGAGAAACGCCACTAAATCTAGACAACAAGGAGAATTCATCTGTCCTGCATACAACAAATGTGGTATTGCTGACTGAACTATTGCTAATGGGCCTACTACTAATGCTAGATTTTATAAGGCCCCATTACCTATATCTGCCCTTCTGACAGGACCTTCTCCCATAACTCTTCTTATCTCTTCATTGGTCAATATTTCATGTTGTATGACTCCTCTTCCCTTTGCATCCCTGGCCTCACGGTGTAACAGATTAATTGAAAGCTGTCCATCAACAATGGAACCAGAACTAATTAAGAAGTGTACACAGTGGAATATAGATAACTCTACTTATAATATAAATGTTACTACTGAAAATAGATACCAGTATTTAGTCTGCTCTAATGCTTCCACTATAGTTAACCGAACTACATGGATACAATACATATCATTGTTACCAGAGACTCCACCTAGTCAGCATCCTCCTTCAGTAGTAAGAGTTCCTAAATCTTGTGTAAATGTATCTATTGCTCAACATAAAATTGTACTTTATTATAATGTGTCCTTTCTACCTTTATTACCCTGTACTACACCTAAAAGAGCCTGGTATGACACTCTACTTGGTGGAGCTGGAACAGGTTTGGGTATAGTAAATTCTATATATCTTGAGACCTTGGCCAGCAGACTTCGCAGTGCTGGGGAGGATGTATCTCAAGCTTTAGCAATTAATGCTAATTGGTTGCCCACAAGGATCCTGCCACAACAACCTACTTTAAAATACCAAGGCCAATTCTTACAAGTTTTTAATGATAGCATTCTAGCTAATATACAGATGGATACCCAGATAAGTGCCCTGTTTAATTGGACCAAATGTTCTTTGAAAAACCTGTATACTTTAGTACAAAAGGAAAATGCCCAAAGATTATTGCAAGAAGGAGATACCGATATCTGGGACATGCTGCTCCCAAATATCATGAAATATTGGAAGCAAAGCAAACCTGAATGAGCTCAATGTAATTCCCTTTGGTGTAGTGGGACTGTAGTATATTGTGAAGTTCATATGTGGAAAATTATGTGTCAATTCCATGTGAATCCTTTTTGTGTTATATAACTATTTTGCCTTACCAATGTAACTCATACTTTACAGGACTGTACTTTTACTAACAAAGACATTGTGTGTGGGATGATGATCCAGCAGATGGAGCCTTACCTTCTCTCACACTCCTCTAACCTATGTGACTTAACTGTATATCCTCTTTCTAACTTTTCAATGTTATATGAAGTATCTTCCCAATACAGTTGTTTAACCTCTAATAATAGTACTGATTTAGCCTCTGTCTCACAGAAACCCCCTACACTGGCAGGGTGATGATTTTTACTTTTCCCCTGATACAGATGTTGTTAAGAATTTGTTACCTCTTCCCTGTATTTTTTTTATCTCTCCAACTTTTAATTGCTATTCTTAATCAGTCCCATGTCCTGAAGAAACTATTAGAGTCCAACCAGCACGCTGCGAATGAACATCAAATACAGACTCACATAGTTGCAGGACATTTAATCGAGGCCTCCCATTTAGTAACTTCTGATACTAATCACCATTGGTATGATTTCTTGTTTAAATCAGTAACTGCTACTAGATATTTTAACAGTTTAGCTATTCCTATATTATTGTTAATGATTTTCTTCTTATTATTATGCATTGGTAATTTTTATATGTATATTAAAATGAAACAAATTTATAATAAGTTTACTCCCATAGTCCCGTCCTCATACATTTCTCATTATCTTAAGGCCAAATGAAATTTTCATATAAGTAAGCTCTCTCAAGCCTGTATGATGACGTGCCCTTGTCATGAACTTACTTACCCCCCCACATGCCATAGGTGATTTGGCTGCATACCAAAATTCCAGGAGCCAGCCACTCCTTGGAATACAGATAGTACTGAGGAGAACTGGCTATTCTCTCAGTGCTGCCCCATATGGCATTCTCCTGAAGTCATAAAACTTGTCGACTTCCCTATATTTCTGTCAAAGAACTCTGGGATCCCTCCTAACTGAATTGGCAACAAGCCTTCTTTGTTCTCCACTAATAAATATCCTGAGGCTCCAAGTATTCCTCAGAATCTCACCTATGGAGAAGACTTTCTGCTTGGGGGCTCTCCCATTAGGGACTCAAGGACTGTTTGAATCGGGATTCCCCAGCCAAGGACAATTAGAGTTGGTGCTCCCCTGAATTGGTGATGTTTTATTTATCTTTCTCTTCTACTTTTGTTAATAGTATTAATAATCCTTGGTCTTTTATGTATTATTTGTTGTATTGGAGGTTATTGTAATCAATCTATTCCTTGTGTTGTGTAATTAAAATACTTCCATTTTCACTGATGTGAGCAAGAGTGTCATTTACAGGAACGAATCCAAACCTCATTAAAATCACAAAACATTAAATCATATCATGAAAAAGTTAATATTATAGACTTCCAGCCAAGATGATGGAGAGAAGACAGGCATAGTTCTAAAGTCTCCTGATCTTCCCCCCCATCTATGACATGAAACAAACCTCTTAAAAGAAATCCAACCCACAAAATCCAGAAAGAAAAGCCAGAAGAAAGAACATCTACCTCAGGATTTGTCTCTGGCAGCAGCATTGGCCGAATTTGGGCAGGTGAGTCTGGGTTCAGAGGGAGGATCAGCCCCAGATCAACCAGATTAACAGCTGAATTGGAGCCCGGAGTCTGAGGGCCCGAGAGCCGGACCTGCAGGATCAGTGGTGGGGCTAGACAGCAGGGGCTTGAGTCAACTAGGGAGTAGAGGCACTGGTGTTGGTGCTGTCCCCCAGGAGCTTGAGGACTGGAGGTAGAGTTCCAGAGCAGGAGAGCTGCTAACACCATCCCTGGGCTCCTCTGGTCTGAGGAACTCAAAGGCCATGCCTCCATTACAGCTGAGGCCTCTTCCAGAACAAACAAATGCAAACTAATTCTGCCTCAGGCCCAGGTGTGTGTGAGCAGAAGAACCAGCCCAGCTGAGGAATGACCTCAAGCCAGGGTAAAGAGCACCACTGATTGAAGGCAAAAGAATTCAATAGCTCCAACTCCTCCTTTCAAGCAAAGGGAGAGGGCCTCAATCAAGGTCACAGACTCTCCAGAGAAAGCAACCAGTACCTCCTACTGGCCATCCAGAGAAATTACACTTAGTGAGTAAAGCCTCTAGTGATACCAAGCCCCTGTGAACCAGCTCCTCCCCAGCTCAAGGTCTTAGCAAAATGAAGAAGGGTCAGCAGAAAGATGGATGCATAGAAAAATTCTTGGAAGGGAAAGACCCTAACTCAGAGAGACCTGGACTCTCTGAGGAGAATACGATCTGGTCTTCAGCACAGAAAGACTTCCTTGAAGAAATAAGGAAGGAGCTTAAAAATTTGGGAGAGACAATTAATACCTTGCAACAAGAAAACAAATCCTTAGAAAGTGCAATTGGACAAATACAAAACGAGAATAAATCTCTCACATCATCAATTGGACAAATACAAAATAAGAATAATTCTCTCAGATTCTCAATTGGGCAAATGTCAAAAGAAAATAATTCTCTCAAAACCTCAATTGGTCAAATGGAAAGGTCTTTCAAAAATAGACCTGACCAATTGGAAAAGGAGTTGCAAAAGGTTAATGAAGAGAACTTCTCCCCCCAAAAAAGAATGGAGTCTATAGAAACTAATGACTCCATGAGACAGCAAGAGTCACATAAACAAAATAAAAAAAATAGAAGAAAATGTAAAATACCTCATCAACAAAACCACTGACCTTGAGAATAGATCGAAGAGGAGCAACCTGAAAATTATAGGACTTCCTGAAAACATTGAAGAGAAAAAAGCTTGGACTTAATATTACAGGATCTAGTGATGGAAAACTGCCCTGATATCATGGAATCGGAGGGCAAAGTAGTTATTGAAAGAGTACATCGATCCCTACCAGAAAAAGATCCTAAAATGAAAACACCAAGGAATGTTGTGGCCAAATTCCAGAACCATCAAATAAAAGAGAAAATCCTGCAAGCAGTCAGAGAGAAACAATTTAAATATCAAGGAGCCACAGTAAGGATCACGCAGGACCTGGCTGCATCAACATTAAGGGATCGAAGGGCCTGGAATGAGATATTTCGAAGAGCAAGGGAACTTGGAATGCAACCAAGAATCTACTTTCCCACAGAGCTGAGCCTTCTCTTCCAGGGAAAAAGATGAACATTTAACAAAATGGAAGAATTCCAAAGATTTCTGATGAAAAGACCAGAGCTAAACAGAAAATTTGGATATCAAACAGGAGGTTCAAGAGACACATGAAAAGGTAAAAAAAAAGGGGGGGGCAGTAAAAGGAAAAAAACTGCTATCCAGTAAGTTAAAACTGGCTATATCCCAGTATGGGGGAAAAGATTCTCATAAATCTTGAGAACTGTAACTCTAACAGAGAGAATATACCTAGCCAGAAATGATGGACATTCATGACCTATCCATGAGACTGCTATCTAATGGGGTGTAACTGGCTTTAATCCCACTTGGGAGAAAGAATCTAATAACTCTCAGGAATTTTGACTCTATTTGATAGAATGTATTGAACTAGAGGGGACAGACACTCAGAATTTTCTATGACTTAGAATGATCTTAAAAACACTATCTTCTTAAAAAGGGGGACAGGAAAGAGACAGGAGGAAGGAGGGGAGTGAATGGGGTAAATCTCATTACACCAAGAGGTATTAAAAAACCTATGGTAATAGAGGGGAAGAAGGGAGCAGATGAGAAACACCTGAATCTTCTTCTCATCAGACTTGGCTTAAAGTCAACCGACACCTACTCAGTTAACTTATAAAATATGTAACCTTTCAAGCATTAAAAGGGGAAAAGGGGAGGGGGGGACAGAGAAAGGGAAGGGGAGTGGGGGAAAAGGGGGAAATAACAAAAGGAAGGGAAGGGAAAAGGAAAAAAGGAAAGGAGAAAGAAAGGGGAGGGTGTGATATAGGAGGGCAAACACACTGAAGGGGGTGGCATACAGAAACAAAATACTGAGGAATATGGATAAAGGGAGGGAAGGGGAAATACAAACAGAGGAAAGATAGCATGGAGGGCAATAAAGAATTATTAATCATAACTTTGAATGTGAATGGGATGAACTCTCCCTTAAAATGTAAGTAAATAGCAGAGTGGATTAAAAACCAGAATCCTACAATATGCTGCTTACAGGAAACTCATTTGAAGCAGAGATACATATAGAGTAAAGGTAAAAGGTTGGAGCAAAATATATTTTGCTTCAGCTGACCTAAAAAAAGCAGGGGTAGCAATCCTTATCTTAGACAAAGCAGCTGCCAAAATAGATAGTGTTAAAAGAGATAAGGAAGGAAACTTTATCCTCCTAAAAGGTACCATAGACAATAAAGTCATTTCAATACTGAATATATATGCACCCAGTGGGTCAGCACCCAAATTCTTAGAGGAGAAGCTGAAAGAACTACAGGAAGACATAGACAGCAAAACTCTACTAGTGGGAGACCTCAACCTCCCGATCTCAGATCTAGATAAATCAAATCATAAAATAAAAAAGAAAGAAGTAAAGAAGGTAAATAGATTGTTAGAAAAATTAGATATGGTAGACTTATGGAGGAAACTGAATGAGGATAAGAAGGAATATACCTTTTTCTCTGCAGTACATGGAACTTATACAAAAATTGAGCATGTACTAGGACATAAAATCCTAATGATCAACTGCAGAAAGGCAGAAATAGTGAATATATCTTTCTCAGATCACAATGCAATAAAAGCCATATGCAATATTGGGCCAAGGAGATATAGACCCAGAACAAATTGGAAACTGAATGACCTTATTTTGAAAAATGAGTGGACCAAAAAACAAATTATAGAAAGAATTAACCATTTTATTCTAGATTATGATAATAATGAAACAACATACTAAAACCTATGGGATTCATTCAAAGTAACTCTCAGGGGATATATTATAGCTCTAAATGCTTACATGAATAAATTGGAGAAAGAGGAAATCAATTAACTAAACATGCAACTGAAAAAAATTAGAGAAAGAACAAATCAAAAATCCTCAATTAAATACCAAATTAGAAATTCTAAAAATTAAAGGAGAAATTAATAAAATTGAAAGCAAAAAACTATTGAATTAATAAATAAAACCAAAAGTCGGTATTATGAAAAACCCAATAAAATTGATAAACCTCTGGTCAATTTGATTAAAAAAAGAAAGAAGAAAACCAAATTGCTAGTATCATAAATGAAAAAGGTGAACTCACCACCAATGAGGAGGAAATTAAAGTAATAATTTGAAATTATTTGGCCCAACTCTATGCCAATAAATTTGATGATCTAAGTGAAATGGATGAATATTTACAAAGATATAAGTTGCCCAGGTTAAATGAAGAAGAGATTAAATACCTAAACAACCTTATCTCAGAAAAAGAAATTCAACAAGCCATCATTGAACTCCCCAAGAAAAAATCTCCAGGGCCTGATGGATTCACAAGTGAATTCTACCAAACATTTAAGGAACAATTGGTTCCAATTCTATATAAACTCTTTGGAAAATTAGGGAAAGATGGAACTCTGCCTAACTCTTTCTATGAAACCAATATGGTGCTGTTACCTAAGCCAGGAAGAGTTAAAACAGAGAAAGAAAATTATAGACCTATTTCCCTGATGAATATGATGCAAAAATCTAAAATAAAATCTTAGCAAAATGATTACAACAAGTTCTCACTAGGATAATACATTATGATCAAATAGGATTTATTCTAGGAATGCAGGGTTGGTTCAATATTAGGAAAACTGTTAGTATACTCAATTATATCAACAACAAACCTATCAGAAATCATATGATCATATCAATAGATGCTGAAAAAGCTTTTGACAAACTACAGCATCCATTCCTATTAAAAACACTAGAGAGTGTAGGAATAAATGGATTATTCCTTAAAATAATTAGCAGGATCTATCTGAAACCATCAACAAGCATTATATTCAATGGGGAGAGGCTAGAGGCATTCCCAAACAAGGGTGCCCATTATCATCACTACTATTCAATATTGTATTAGAAATGTTAGCATCAGCAATTAGAGAAGAAAAAGAAATTGAAGGAATTAGAATTGGGAAGGAAGAGACAAAACTTTCACTCTTTGCAGATGACATGATGGTCTACCTAGAGAATCCCAAGAAATCATCTAAAAAACTACTGGAAACAATTAGCAATTTTAGCAAAGTTGCAGGTTATAAAATAAATCCTCATAAATCCTCAACTTTTCTACATATGTCTAGCAAGATACAGCAGGAAGAACTAGAAAGAGAAATCCCACTCAAAGTAACCTCAGACAATATAAAATACTTGGGAGTCTATTTGCCAAGACAGGCTCAGAATCTTTTTTGAAAACAATTATAAAACACTTCTCACACAAATTAAATCAGATTTAAATAATTGGGCAAATATCAACTGCTCATGGATAGGTAGAGCTAATATAATAAAAATGACAATTCTACCAAAACTAAACTATCTGTTTAGTGCCCTACCAATCAAAATTCCAAAAAAATTACTTTAATGAGTTAGAAAAAATTGTAAGTAAATTCATATGTAGAAATAAAAAGTCAAGAATTGTCAGGAGCTTAATGAAAAAAGTGCAAAAGAAGGTGGCTTAGCCCTACCTGATCTAAAATTATATTATAAAGTATCAGTCATCAAAATTGTTTGGTATTGGCTAAGAAATAGAGTGGTGGACCAGTGGAATAGACTAGGTGTAAAAGCAGAAGATGATTATAGTAATCTGCTGTTTGATAAACCCAAAGAATCCAGTCATTGGGATAAAATCTCCCTCTTTGATAAAAACTGCTGGGATAATTGGAAGTTAGTATGGAAGAAAAAAGATTAGACCAACACCTCACACCCTTTACGAAGATAAGATCAAAATGGATACAGGATTTAGACATAAAAAAATACTATAAGCAAATTAGAAGATCAAGGACTAGGTTACCTGTCAGATCTATGGAAAGGGGAGGGGTTTATGACTAAGGAAGAGTTGGAGAACATCACCAAAAACCAATTAGATGATTTCAATTACATTAAATTAAAAAGCTTTTGCACAGATAAAACCAATGTAACCAAGATCAAAAGAAATGTAGTAAATTGGGAAACAATCTTTACAACTAATGATTCTGAGAAAGGACTCATTTCTAAAATATACAGAGAACTGAGTCATATTTTTAAAACAAAAAGGCATTCCCCAATTGAAAAATGGTCAAAGGATATGCAAAGGCAATTTACAGATGATGAGATCAAAGCAATGCATAGCCATATGAAAAAATGCTCTAAATCATTAATTATTAGAGAAATGCAAATTAAAGCTTCTCTGAGGTACCATCTCACACCTCTCAGATTAGCCAATATGACCAGGAAGGATAATGATCATTGTTGGAAGGTTTGTGGGAAATCTGGGACACTATTACAATGTTGGTGAAGCTGTGAACTCATCCAACCCTTCTGGAGAGCTATTTGGAACTACGCCCAAAGGGCAACAAAAATGTACATACCCTTTGACCCAGCAATACCACTACTGGGTCTATACCCTGAAGAGATGATGAAAAAGGGTAAAAATATTACTTGTACAAAAATATTTATAGCAGTCCTGTTTGTGGTGGAAAAGAATTGGAAATCAAGTAAATGCCCTTCAATTGGGGAATGGCTTAGCAAACTGTGGTATATGTATGTCATGGAACACTATTGTTCTATTAGAAACCAGGAGGGATGGGACTTCAAGTAAGCCTGGAGGGATTTGCATGGACTGATGCTGAGTGAGATGAGCAGAACCAGAAAAACACTGTATACCCTAACAGCAACATGGGAGTGGTGTTCAACTTTGAAGGGCTCGCTCATTCCATCAGTGCTGCAATTGGGAACAATTTTGGGCTGTATGCAAAGAAGAGTGCCATCTGTATCCAGATAAGGACATGTGGAGTTTGAACAAAGTTCAAGGAATATTCCCTTTAATTTAGAAAAAAAAAACATTGTCTGATCTTGTTACCTCTTAGACTTCTCTTCTCTTCTTTAAGGATATGATTTCTCTCTCATCACACCCAATCTGGATCAAGGTACAACATGAAAACAAAGTAAAGACTGACAGATTGCTTTCCATGGTGGGGGGGGGGGAAGGGAAGTAAGATTGGGGGGAAATTGTAAAACTCAAATAATATCTTTAATAAAAAAAATTAATATTATACTATTATAGTCATTACTAATTAAATCTGATTCACTTTTTCTTCCATTTTGTATAAAAGCCCAACTCCTGTTAAGTCTCTGAAGGTCATGTCTGATTGATGAGGCTGCCCCTAACTCTCAAGGAACATGCTTGTCAATTTTGGGCAGGACTCCATCCAGCTAGGAGAACTAATTTTTTTTTTTGGAGTAATAGAATTCAATCTGAGCTAATCCTTACCCAGAAGGAACCCCCTGTCCTTGATCTCTCCTAGAGAGTTTAGGGTGAACCAGCTCATGAAGAAGACAACCATCCACAAAGGCTTGAAGGAGATGGTTCATGGTCAGGATACATTTACAACAGAAGGAAATGAAGACTTTTGGCTCATCACCTCATTAAATGTCCACCAGTCAAGGATGATTTTCTCACTTATCCAGGAATTACCTTTCAGAAGGAATTTATGATGTTTCAGTATCTCCCTTAGCACCTTTAGTTACCAAGAAAAACAACTGGCCATCACTTTATTGATTGCCAGTTGGCCTAATAAATTGATTATTGATTAATCAAAAAGGTTGTCTCTCAGAGATTTTATTCATTTCAAAATCAAGTAAAGCAGCATTTATTACTTGTCTTCTGTACACCGGGCACAGAAGATATGAAGAAAGATAAAAACAAAACAAAACAAAATACAAGCATTTCCTGCCCTCCGGGAGCTAATGGGAGAGACAAGAGTTAAACCACAATGAACAGACAAGTTAGGAAATAAGGAAGGCTCTGGCATTGAGGATGATACAAAAGACTTCTGGCAAAAGATATTTTTGCTGAAATTTGAAGGAAGCCAGGAAAGCCTGGGGAGAGAGGGAAGTCATATTCTAGAAAAGAACATGAAATGAGTCAATGGGAAAAAAAAATTGACTTGGAAAAGAACTTGAAGAGAGATAATATGAGATGTTGGACTACCTGAAAGTCATGATAAGAGACAAAAAGAGTCTTCACTATTCTCTAAGAAATTATTAAGGAAAATTTCCCAAAGTTTTAGAACTAAAGAGTAAAATAGAAATCAGGAAGATCTGTCAATCACTACCTGAAAGAGATAGAAAATCAAAGCTCATGGGAAGATCAGAGCCAAGTTTCAAAGCTCCCAGGTTAAGGAGAAATTATTAAAAACAATTAGAAGCAGTTCAAATATTCTGCAGTCAGAACAACACAAGATTTAGCAACTTCTACACCAAAAGACTGGAAGGCATAGAATATGGTTCCAAAGAACAAGGGACCTGGGCTTGTGACCAGGAATAACCTACCCAACATGGCTGAGTGTGATCTTGCATGGGAAAAATACATTTTTAATGTTAGGGTTAGGATCATTAATTTATCTGTTATTTTTTTCATCAAATACATTTTTAATGTATTTTTTATATTTTATTTTTTATGTATATGTATATGTATAATGTATATTTTTATATTTTAAACATTCTTGAGGAAATATCCCATACATAAAATTTGAATTTCAAAAGAAAAGTCAGGAGAAACATAACAAGATAAACATGAAAAACTAATTATAAGGGATTTAATAAGGTTATACTATTTGCTGTAATGTAGGAAAATGATATTTGTGACTTAATATTATTAGTAGTTAGAAAAAGTATACAATACAGGCTTGGGATTGAATTGCTTATGATGGGGATGATTCTAAAAAATAAAATTGATCATATTGTCTAATCTTTGTAATATATTATTATTTTTTCATATTTATTCAGGATTTTTTGTTGCTATATTCATTTGTAGCTATATAAATTGGTTTATAATTTTCTTTCTCTGTTTTTATTCTTTATGATTTAGGTATCAGTACCATTTTTTGTTTCATAAAAAAATTTGGTAGGATCCCTTCTTTGCTTACAAATTCCAAATAATTTATTTAATGTTCGAATTAGTTGATCTTTAAGTGTTTGATAGAATTCACTTGTAAATTCACCTGGTCCTGCTGCTTTTATCTTAGAAAGCTCATTTTTGGCATGTTCAATTTCTTGTTCTAAAATAAATCTAGTTAGAGATTCTATTTGTTCTGCTAATCAAGGAAATTTATTGGCATATAAGTGGGCAAAATAATTTATTATAATTGCTTTAATTTCATCTTCCTTGGTGGTATATTTATCCTTTTCATTTTTAATACTAGTGATTTGGCTTTCTTCTCTCTTTTTTAAATTAAATTGATCAATAATTTATCTGTTATTTTTTCATCAATATAGATTATACATTATGATCCAGTAGGATTTATACCAGGAATGAAAGGATGGTTTATCATAAGGAAAACTATGATTGATTACATCAATAATGAAAGTTAAAATCATATAATTATATCAATAGATTAAAAAAACTTAATAAAGCACAGCACTTATTTTTATTAAAAAAAAACACTTGAAAGTACAGATATAAGCGGATTTTTTTCCTTAGCTTGATTTTCAAAAATTTATCTAAAATATTATTTCTTTTTTTATTTAAATGTATTATTTGTTTTTGCAACTACATGAAATGATAGCTTTCAACAGTTGGGGTTTTGGGGGCAAGATTTTGAGTTTCTGTCCCTTCTCCTCTTGTAAAAAGTAATCTAATATAGGTTCTATATGTATAATCATGATAAACATAAATTCATATCAATCATGTTATGAAAGAAGAATTCCAAATGGAGGGAAAAACATTAGAGAGAGAAAAACAACATCATTACCTAAGACAACTTTTAAAAATTGAAGATAGTTACCTTTGCTCTGCATTTCAACTCCATAGTTCCTTCTCTGTATATACGTGTTATTTTCCATCACAAGTCTTTTTAGAATTGCATTTGATTAAGGTACTACTGAAGTGAACAAGTCTATCAGAGTTGATTGTCACAGCAAACATTATTAGTAATGGTTAAAGCTAGAAGCCTTCCCAGTAAGATCAGGTATAAAACAAGGATGTCCACTGTCACCAATACTATTCAATATTATTTTGGAAATTCTAACAATAGCAACTAGAGAAGAAAAACAATCGAAGAAATCAGAATAGGGTATGAGATGATAAAACTATCTCTTTTTGTGGATGATATGATGATATAATTTGAAAATTCCAAAGACTCAACTAAAAAATTAATTGAAACAATAATTTTAGCAAAGAGGCAAGATATAAAGTAAATCCACATAAACCATCCATATTCCTATATATCACCAACAAAATCCTGCAAGGAGAGTAAGAGATACCTCATTTAAAATAGCTTTAGACAGCATTAAAATACTAGAAGTTTGAACCCAAGAAATATGTGGAGAAAATTATAATAAAACTTTTAAATAAAATCAAATTAAAATCATTGGAGAAATATTAATTATTCATAGGTAGGCAGGGTCAATATAATAAAATTGACAATTTTACCTAAAGTAATGTCATCCCAATTAAATCACCCCAAATTTTTTACTGATTTAAAAAATAATAAACAAAAAAATCAATAAAATCAAAGGAAATAATGAAAAAAAATGTAATAGAAGAAGGTAGAGCAGTACCAGATCTTAAACTATATTAAAAAGCAGTAATGTAGGGGGCGGCTAGGTGGCATAGTGGATAAAGCACTGGCCTTGGAGTCAGGAGTACCTAGGTTCAAATCCGGTCTCAGACACTTAATAATTACCTAGCTGTGTGGCTAGTCCAGTGTTACCTTCAGTTCTGGACACCCCATTTTCGAATAGGTATGGCTAAATTAAGGAAAGCAATGCCAGAAGAGGACAGGGTGAAGTGACTGGGATGACTCTGGAGGCGACTCAAGTTCTCTCCCTTTTCACACATCTTTATGACCTTGGACTAGTCACAAGTTTCCTCATCTATTTGTGAGGAGGAGAATATCACTTCTTGCCCAATCCATCTGATGACACCATAGAAAGAAAATTGGTGGGGACCTCCCTCACCCCCAAAATGTGTTAGATTTCTTACATGCTGGTGGTGGGCTAGGGGTAAAAATGAACAAAACCAATGCTCTTGCATGTTCTATACACATAAAAATAGAAAGTGAACAGTGGTAATGGATTAGATCAGGCAAAAAGTCGTGTTTGTGGGGGGCTTTCCCAACCTCCCCCCCCCAATCAGTGAATATAGCCCTTCTGTATTTCTGGTCTTTTCCCCAAACTCCCACTAACAGGACTTGTAAATCTCAATGATTATTGGGGGGGGGGGAACAGGCACACCCACTCCTCTTCCTCCCTCCCCAGGCTCCGGTCTGCTTTGTCCATCCCACTGCTCAGATTGCTCCCCAAAGTCAGCTCTTTGAGGCCAGGCTTTGTTTTCCCTTTTGGCATTGACCCGTCCCATAGGAGGAACTTAAGCTCTAACTGAACTGGTTTTGTCCAAGGTTCTTCCCAATTAGGAGCTTTAGGGATGCTATTTCTGGGCGGGGAGAGCAGACTGGACGGCAGGGACCGGAGGGGAGGGGAGGGGCTCATCAGCCCCCCAGTGGGATGCCGGCTCCGGGAGGCAGGTGGTCCTCCGCGGGCTGAGGGGCCGAGGAGAAGGCTGAGAACTCCATCCCTGGGCTCGCCCAACTCCCGCCATGGACCTGATCTTCCACCTGAACCTGCTCTCCCCATCCTGCCGCTCCCTCTACATCTTCGCCCGTCTCAGCAGCATCTCCTTTCAGATGGAAACTGTGGATCTGATGAAAGGTCAGAGCCCGGCGAGGACAGACGGCACCTGGTCTAGAACCAGCCGGCCCAGTAGGGTGCGGTGGGTGGGAGGGCGCTGGGGGTTGGACCCTAGCACCCGTTCATGGAGAAAGGCTGGTCTAGAAGGAGTAGCAGCAGGGAGCTTCCCAGAGGAAGGGGTCATGCACTCTAGAACCTATCAGTGCAGGGGACCAACCTAGAATTCATCAATGAAGAGGACGGGCAGTAGGAGGGATCCAATAGGGTCCAGCTGGGGAATGGACCAGACTAGAACTCACTAAACTGGCAAAATGAACCCAGCCTAAGCTTTCCAGATTGCTTAGAATATAGTGAGGAATCATAGACTTCTGGTGTGAAGGGCCCTCAGTCCCTCATTGGCTAACCCAATGACTTCATTTTACTGAAAAGGAAACAGATTGGAAGAAGTTGGGAAAATTGCCTTCCAAGTCACACAAGAGCTTTGATTTAGACCTAGGTCCTTGTTCTCTACATCTTTAATAAAGGGAGGAATGAAGGAGGAAGTGGGGTGCAGCACCATGCTGTCAATTCCTTCTTTTTCCCCTAAGCCCCACAGGACTTGGTCTTCAGTCCCCAGTCCCCCAAGGGAAACACCTCCCTTCCCCAGAAGGGAGATGTTTCCTCTTCTCCCTCCCTTCTTCCCCTACAGTCTCTGGGCAAAACTTACCACTATCCCCTCTGGGTTTCCAAGATTGGAACAACCAAGGAAACAGATGGAGCTGGAGAGTAGTTCCTTGTAATTCAATAAATATTAAACCTCCCATGTGTCAGTTTTGTGTGAACTCCTTGAGGGTTTTGTTTTGGTTTTTGCTGTTGCAGTGCTCTATAAATATTTGTTCATTGATTGATTAGTGTAAATCCACAGAATTAATTCATTGACTAATGTAAATACGAAGTAAATAACCAGAGGGAAGAAGTGGAAGAACCCCTGGACATCTCAAAGGATGAGAGAGGTTCTCAGTCTGCTGTTCATCCCCAACTCCTCTCTGGGGTCTTCCTCATCTTCCTCATCTGAGCTCTCCTTTTCCATCAGCCTCTCCCTAATGACCTCACAGAATCAAAGATGGAACAATGGTAACTATAGATGTGTGAGCCACAGAGGATTCAGGAGAGTCAGCCAGGCCTCACAGCAGATGCCAAACTGAAATCCCAGTCTTTGGGTTATGTGCCTCATGGGGATTTCTTGTCTTATAGGTCATCCTTGACAGAGAGAGAGGGAAGGAAAATCTTCTGAAATACAATAATTAATAATAACTCATTAATGCTTGACTCCAGCCCCCTCTATTTGATAGTTAGTTGGATTACATTTCACCTCTCCCTCAAGGTTTTCAATAACCTTAAGGGGATTGAGAAGGGAATATTAGATTGTCATTGGTTCCAGCTCCCACTTGAAATTGGAGAAATTTGAATTCCAATGGCCAGGGCCTTCTATTCTAAACCTTTATTTCACCAGTAACAATTGATTAGCTTTTCCAAAGTAATATTATCAAAGATAGAGCAAAAAGAACTACATGAGCATCTTCAATGTCTGGGGTAGGGGCACGATTGTCTTCTGCCTTCAGTCTCTGGAGAGGGACTTAGGTCTACAGTTTAGCTTAGTTCCTAGAGACCACTGTCCCAAGCTCCAAGTTCCTGGGACTGACTGATGTACCATTTGTACTGGGAGCCTGTCTCCAAGGTCACCCTGACTCATGTTCCCGGGTCTGTTTACCTAGAACCAAAATCTAGATGTCTCTACCTAGAACCAAAAAGGACAAACCAAAACATGGCCCATGACCTGATGCTCTGGGTCATAAGGCAGAGGAGAATGGAGGAGGGGAAAGTAGCCCTTCCCCTTGCCCAGGCCCTTTCTGGTACCCAGTTCTAGATGAATCCTCACTCCCTCTGGATGCAACTGGAAAAAGAGTATGTGGCCCCAGATGGCAGTTCTTAAAAGATCCAGCCAGTTTGGACTATGCAGCTGCCAGGAAGGTTCTGTTGCCACCCATGCAACATTTAGGCAACTCCATGTAGGGTAGGTGAAATGGGCATATCTTACATAAGCAACCTTCCATCTCCCACCTCCACAAGCTTCCTCCTAGGCCTGGTATGCAATCCTTCCTCTCCTCTGCCAAATTCAAGGCTCAGTTCACAAGCTGCCCCCTATAAAGGACCTCTCCAGATGCCCACCTTGTGCCCTCCAATATTGATGTGTGTGTTTTTTTAAATCTGTGAACACATGATCCTCTTAATAAAATGTCAGTTCCTTGAAAGTTGGGACTCCTTCCATTTGGTCTTCACATTCCCAGGGGAAGTAATGATCACCTGTAGAACAAGTGAATGAATAAATGATTGCCCTTAGAGATAAGCATTGTGAGTCTGATTAGTCCCATTTTACACATGAGAAAACTGAGGCTCAGGGAGGATCCGTGACTTTGACCAAGGTCATCTAACCAGGAAAGGTCAGAGCCAGGATAGGAACTCTAAGCCAAACACATATTGCTCCAGATGTAAAGGAACTTTGCTCAGACCAAGGCTTCAGGGTGGGTTGTCTAGATCTTTGCTCCCCAATCTGAAGATGAGTAAATTCAGGGTCAGAGACAGGAAGTAACTTGACCACAGATACCCCTATGCACTGCAAACCCTGGGATTTACACCCAATTCTTTGGCCTTCTAGTCTGGCACTCTTCCCATCAGGAAAGGCCTTTCCCTAAAGGTTTGCCTGCCTCTCACTTCTCCCCTATCTGGGGGAAGGCAAGGTCTGTAGGAAAGGCAGGACTTTGCTGGCAGTTTGCCTCCCATTCAGGACCTCATGTTGCCTCTTCTTTCTAAGCTGAACACCACAGTGAAGACTTTATCCAGATGAACCCACTAATGAAGGTGCCAGTCATGAAGGATGGAGACTTCATCTTAGGAGAGAGGTAACTATAGCATCAGGGAGGCCTGAGCTTGGAGGCAGATATGCTGCTGCCATTGGACTGGCCTGGCTGCCAGACTCCAATTCCTGACAGAAGGAATGATCATGGTAGGGTGGAGAAGATAGGACTCAGAAAGGGCAGGAGAAATCTTGTCAATCTTTTCTGTATACTCTGGAGAGTAGCACTAGAAGCAGTGGGGAGAGGTCCATTAAGTCTGGGGGCCAGGAATGACTTCTTAACTGTCAGAATTGTCCCAGCATATGATGAGACTCTGCTAAAGGTGGTGGGCTCTACCTGGAACTCTTCAAAGCAGATTTCATGGTCACTCTGGATTTCTTCATTATGTTTTTTTTTCAAATGAAAAGCTTCCTCCCCCCCCCCATCTTTCCCCATCCCTTCTGTCACCACTACCATGAAATCAAGAAAAATAAAATCCCTCTTACAAATATTGGGTTGACCTCAACATTGCCCACCTTGCTCATGTCTATAGAAAGTCATGCCTCAATCTCTGCCCAAGACCATCATCTATCAGGAGGTGACAGCATACATCATCACACCTTCTCTGAACTTAAGAGGTGGCCACATACCCCCACACACAACTGAGGGTTCTCTTTCTGTTCTGAGATTCCAAGATACTCATTAGATCTTGTAGTTGGTCGATACATTAAAAATTGGCATTGATGAAGGATCTACTGGATGTCAGGAACCATCTCAAGCCCTGTGAAAGGCAGAGTCATATTCTCAAAGAGCTCACAGTCTAACGGGGGAGACAACATGGAACAACTATGCATATACAAGACAGAGAATGTGGAAATGAGGCATGATGGAAATGGGATTGTGCTGATCCTGGGGTTCCTGAGCTTATTGAAGACAGAGATGGGGGACAGCTAGGTGGCACAGTGGATAGAGCACAGGCCCTGGAGTCAGGAGGACTTGAGTTCAAATCCAGCCTCAGACACTTAATAATTAACTGGCTGTGTGACCTTGGGGAAGTCAACCCCATTGTCTTAAAAAAAAGTCAGGGTCTTCAGGCTTGATGTCTCCCATCATGGAACCCCGGAGGGGCACAGGGCAGGGAGGAAGGAACAAAGTACCAGGTTATAGTGGGACCTTGTGCAGACTACTTGTCCTCTCTGGCCTTAGGTTCCTCCTCTATAAACAAGAGGGAGTTGGAGTAGGTCATCTCTAAGGTTCTTCCAGCTCTAAGCAATCTGTCCCCTCTCTCTAATTCAACTGAATCACTTCTTACTAAATGCTGACTAGATTTAAACCCAGTTGCAAAATTATGTCTAAAGAAATATAAGATCTAGTCCCTAACTTCAAAGAGCTTCCAGTCTAATAAAGGGGATAAGACTCACACATGTCCCAGAACATCTGGTCCCATGGAAACCCCTCCTATCACTCATTTGGAAGTTTGTCATTCTGTGTTTCTTTTAAAATCTTCAGCAGTGGGTAACCCACTCCCTCTCAAGGAAAAACCATTTCACTCATTGTCAGGAAGCTGCTATTGACCTCCAGATGAAGCCTCTTACTCCTCTTGGTCTTGCCCCTGGGTCTAGCAGAAAGAGAATCACTCCTTTATAGGAGAAAGTTCATGGACACAACCCCCCCCCCCAAGTCTTCTCTTCTCCATCCCAGACTCTCCTAGCTCTTAGATATGTCTTGTGTGCCCTCTCTGGGGCGATCTCTTAATGATCAATGTAACATGGCAAGTTCACCAGAAGTAGAAGGCAGTATATGCTCTGTCTACATGAGAAATACAGACAGTAAGAACCATGTGAAGCATATGGCAGGGAGCCTAGTGGGGACTGTTGGAGTAAAGAAATGTTTGAGAAAGAAGGAAAAGGGGAGGAGTGAAAAGGAAAGGTAAGAAGGAAGGGAGAGAGGGAGAGAGGGGGAAAGAGAGAGAGAGGACAAAAGGGAAGGAAGGAAGGAAGGAGGGAGGGAAAGACAAAGAGGAAAGAAGAAATGGAGTAAGAAATGGAAGAAGGAGGAAGATATGAAAAGAGTGGAAGACAGAAAGAAGGAAGGGAGACAGAAGACAGAAGGAAGAAAGAAGGAAAGGAACAAGAGAAGGAAGGTGAAGGATGAAGAGAAGTAAAGAGGGAGAGTGAGAAGGAAAAGAAAGGGATAAATGAAAGGAGGAAGGAGGGGAATGAGAAGGAAGGACAAGGAAAGATGGATGGATGGAAGGAAGGAAGGAAGGAAGGAAGGAAGGAAGGAAGGAAGGAAGGAAGGAAGGAAGGAAGGGGATTAGATGGGAGAGAGGGAAGAGAGACATGTAAAATGGGAGGAGAAGGGAAGGGAGGGGTAAGGGAAATGGATAAAGAGAAAGAGGGAAAGGGAAGGAGAAGGGGAAGGAGAATGGGAAGAGGAAGGTGCAGGCTAGAAGAAAGGAAAGAGTAGAGGAGGGGAGAGGATGGGAGAGGAAAGGAGGGGGAGGAGAGGGGAGGAGAAAGGAGAAGGGAGAAGGAGGAGAAGGGGAAAGGGAGAAGGGAGAAAGGAGAAAGGGAGAAGGGAGAAAAAAGGGACAAAAGGAAAGGAAAGGAAAAGGAAAGGGGGACAAAGGAGTGAAGGAGGGAAGGGGGAAGGGAAAAGGGTAAAAAAGGGGAAAGGGGTAAAAAGGGGAAAGGGGAAAGGGGGAAAGGGGAAAAGGGGGAATGAAAAAGAGAGGAAAAAGGGGGAAAGGAAGGGGAAAAGGAAGGAAAAAGGAAAAGGGAGGGAAGGAAGTCTTCAACAGGATCAATAATATCAGAATAATACTAATAATTGATATTTCTATAGTTCTTTAGGGTTTAAAAAGTGCTTTTCATACATTTTCTTCCTTGTTCCCCACAGCTCTAAAAGGAAAGGACTTTCGCATGTTATTATCCCATTTTTACAGATGAGGAAACAGGGAGGTTCAATGAATGGTCCATGGCCACATAACTGTGTCAAAGCTAAGATTTGATCGAAGTCTTCCTGACTCTTCCCTTGACATGATATTGCCTTTCTTCTAGAAGTGGTTATTGTTGGCACAAACCTTCGGACCTGCTCAGCACTGTCCCCAAGGTTAAGGGGCCACCTCCAGATTGATGGATCCTCATTGATTGGATGTATTCTTGGGATGTCAGCAAGTGTACTTGAGGGGATTCCTTCTGGGCTAGGACTGGACTAATTAGATACCATGGGCCTTTCCAGTTTTTCCCATTTGGAGACCAAGATTTGGGGACCCCAAATGGAAAGCTCAGATTTCCTGAAATCCATTCAAGTGCTCTTCCCCTCAGTTGCCAGGAGGGAAGAGTAGGGTACTCCAGGTTTGTCAGAAACCCCAGAATGGAGACCTAGTCAGGAAGGAGGTATCAGACATGGGAAGCTGCAGTCACACTAAGGACCTTCTGGTTTGAAATGATATCCTTGGCTCCACTTTGGCTCTTTTGATCTGGAAAAATGAGGGCCAGAGGGGGTGGGCTGTAGCTATTCAAGCCTTTATGTCAAGGAGACAGGCTGGGGCACTGAGGAAAAGTAGGAATGGAGAAAATTGAAGGAAAAAAGGAGGACCAAGTGCACTGAACCAGGCCCTCTTGCTTTCTCTTTCCCATAGTGTGGCCATCCTGCTTTACCTGTGCCGCAAATTCAGGGCACCAGACCATTGGTACCCAGCTGATGCTCAGAAGTGTGGACTTGTGGATGAGTACCTAGCCTGGCAACAGGCAAACATAAAAAAGCATTGTGCCAAAGTCTTGTGGTTGAAGGTGGGTGAAGCAGAACTCCAAGCCCAGGAACAGCCTTCTGCTTCTGGCTTTGATTTGATCTCCTCAAATAGCCCTTGACAAATTCAGACAGGGGTCTTTAGAATGGAAATCCCCTGAGGACAGGGACTGTCTCTTCTCTCTTGTTATTCCCAACACTTAGCATAGAGTAAGGACTGGGGAAATACCAAATGATTGACTGATTGATTGCCTGGCAGAAGAGGGATGAATGGGTTTTACAAGAAGACTAGTATCTCTGGTATGAGGGTTGCTGAGTCCTTTTCCCGGCTGCTTTTCACCTTTGGTGTTCTTGCACTTGAGTCACCTGACTTTCACCTGTGGTTCCAAAAAGCTGGAACAGGCACAGTGGCCATACCCCCACTAAACCATTTCAGCAGATGGGCTAAAGCAGGTTGAGAGTTAACTTGGGGGTCTCACACCCATCTCAAACCTAGGCGGGGTGACTACCCCAAGCCTGTGAAGTCTTCCGCTGGTGGAATGGGTGGATGAGAACACTTCATTCCAATGGCAATGAAGGCAGTTGAAGCAAGTGCTGTGGAGCCTTAGAGCTTGGTTGGACATCAAAGGTCATCCACTGCATCTAAAGCCCTCCCCAATCTTGACTTTTGCCTTGCCACTAGATTTTGATGACTCTGGGAGAGAGAATGAAGCCAGCCCAACTCTGCCTCACTTAAATCCAATTTCCACAGGAATCAAAAGATCTCACCCCTACCATTTAACTATTCCTTTCTCAAAGTCCTGTGGCAATAGGTAAGTGATGAAGCAGCAGGTGTAGATACACTTGAGTTTTAGTCACAACCCTGCTCACAAGTGGCCCAGGTCATAGGGTCATCTCCTTACTAGAAGCAGCAATGGATTCAGCAGCCATCTGGGTGTCTTTTAAGCAGCCTTATAAGGATCACCCTGCTGACCTCCTAGCATGCCCTAAAAATTGTCTGCTTACCCAACCCTGGCCTGATTACCAAGGTAGGCAGGGATCCCATGCTATGGTCAAAATTCAAAATAGTGTTCAAAAACATCTTCAAAGAAGGTTCTACTCACCATCCGTGCATGGTACCTGCACATAATCATAGACAATCCAAGATCCAATGGATCTGAAAGACCAGCAGCTCTTGTTGCAAGAGAACTCAGCAGGTATGGTATCCAATAGCAGCCCTGAGGAAAACAAGGCTGACAAATGGAGACCCACTCACTGAAGATGGACCCAGATGCATGTGTTTCTGGAGTGGCCACAGTGATGGGGAGTGCCATGAAGCTGGGGTCAGTTTTGCAATCAAAACTAATCCTTTGCCCCCAAATCTCCCAAATATTGAGTGTAGCTCCTTGGAAAGTAACTGCCAAGGTAAGTGATCAAGTGGGCAAGTCCCTGAAGCCCATTGCCCCACAAAAAATAAAACACAACAAGGACAAACCTAAATATGCAGGGAAGTTTCAGAGGATCACCGTCAGGAGAAGATACCAGACCCTGAGGTGCCTTCTTGAATAAACTGCCAAGCACCTAAACTCTGCTACAGAGATCACAAATCTGTGGCCATGCTGTTAGAATGCCAGACGTACATTTGCCAAAAAACCTATTTTATGGAGAATTCACAAGGGGGTCAGAAGAAGTGACACCAAGACACCCTGAAGATCTCTCTTCAAAACTGGCTTCAGCATGGGAGACTCTGACCCAGGAACCCAGAATGACATGCCCTTATCAAGAGAGTGCTGCCTATGAGTACGGAAGAATGGAAGTGGCTCAAAGGAAAGCAAACAATGGGGGTAAGTGACTTGGCAAAGGTCACGCAGCTAGGCAATTACTAAGTATCTGAGGTCAAATTTGAACTCAGGTCTCCTGACTCCAGGGCCAGTGCTCTATTCACTGCACCACCTAGATGCCCCAAAATGTGAGATACTTGAGTCTAGAGTAAACACCCAGGGTATACTGATCAGGAGGAAATATGGTAGCATTGCGGGGAGTCAAGAGAGTTAGCATTGTCTCAGGGAAATTAGAGGAGGAAGAAAACCTTCACTAGTGGGATGGTGGAAAGAGAGGTCAGGAAGGCTTCCTGAAGGAATGATGCTGTGAGTTGAGCTTTGAAGAAAGTGAGATAGGTTATGGTGGAAGGAGCTTGTTCCAGGAATGAAAGTGGGGTAGAGGGGGAGCAGATGAGGGGTTCATTTGTGGATAACTCGAGGGTGCCAGGAATTTTCATGGAGCAGCCTCCTTGATATAAGATGACTCTTGTCTGGGGTGGCTAGGAGGTGCAGTGGATAGAGCACCAGCCCTGGATTGAGGAGGACCTGAGTTCAAATTTGACTTCAGACACTTAATGACCTAGCTATGTGATCTTGGGCAAGTCACTTAACCCCATTGCCTTACCAAAAAAAAAAGCCAAAGGGGAAAAAAAGATGACTTGTCTAGCTTTTGGTTGATCTGCTCTTCTCTTGCCATATTCTTTGAGTGAGTCAAAGTCTTCACTAACTGAGGTCACTCAGTTGATACCATTTATAAAGTGTCTATTGTATGCTGGTTTAGCAAAAGCTGGGGATACAAAAAGAGGCAGAAGACAGTCCCTGTCCTCAAGAAGTTTACAATCTATTGGGGGGAATCACATGCAAATGAACTCTTTAGAGGATAACTAGAAAGACATTAACAGAGGGAAGGCACTAGAATGAAGAGAAAGGCTTCCTGGAGAAAGGTCTACCTGGAGAAGAGCTTGGTTGGACAAGGCTACACGTGGGTCAGTACCAGAAGAGCTATTTGTGGGGCAAGGCCCTAGAAGGTGGCTAGCGCTATGAGCTTGGGTGGCAGTCACTAAAAGATTCATTCTGGGTCAAGGTCAGGAGGCCCCTCAGGTAGGTTCCTCCTCCCTGGAAGTCTTCAGTAGAGACCCAGTGGCCCCTCCTTTGGGCTACACTGGGGACTCCTGTGGGGCCTCAAGTGACCACTGAGGGCTCTGGTGGGTCTCAAACTCTGAAATTCAGAATTATGTCCAGAATCAAGCTTTACTAAGTTCACTCCATGTCAGAGGGAGGAAGAGAGCTTAGAGAGGTCATGACAAAGTCTAGAGGGGATGTGGAGGACTTCTCTGGGTATGGGCAAGCATGTGTGTGTGTGAGAGATCGTGGGAGATTCCCTTGGAAATGGACATCCTAAATGGGAAAAAGGAGGAAGACTCCCTTTGCAGCCTTGAAAGGATGGGCAAGACGGCCTTCCAGGAAGTGACCATGAAATGCTGACTGCCTTCATCCTAGCTGGACTCTTTCTGGAGACCATTCTTCATCTCCACTGGACAGTGACCTTGCTTCTATACTTCTATATTTGGTCCCACTCTTTCTCTGCCCAAAAATCTTCAGGGGTTCCTTCCATTCCCTGGTTAGTATCAGACTCTGGCTGGACTCTCCCACCCTAGAGCTCTCCCCTCTTTGGTATTGCTAACCATCCAGCCAAACTGGCCACCTGTCTACCGCCCTGCCCTATCTGCCTGCCTTTAGCCAGGATATTCCCTCCTCCTGGAATCATCTTCATCTGTTAAATTTTCCTACCGGTGCTGTGCTGCTTGACCCAAGCGTGGTGTGCTCAGGGAGGGGAAGTGCCCTAGAAGCCCTTCACAGTGCCCCATGGGGCATGTCATGATCTCCGCTGTTCTTCAGACTCACTGTCCCCCTCTCCATCTTGGGCCCTTTGTGTGGGCTGCCTTGCTCTCCCTCCTCTCTGCCACCTCTTCAAATTCTTGATGCTTCAAAGATTTGGAGAGAGGATGATTCTGGGGCTGGAGATGGAACCCCACAACTGTTCCAACTCTTACCCTCAAGCAACACCATTGGTCTTGGTGCAAAGGCAGAGGATGCCACAAGGCTGGCTCTCTCATCCTGGCAGTCTGACCTGACCCTGCTCTGAGCTGCCCAGAGCTCCCCACCCCCACCCCATCTTGACCCATCAGTCAGCAGCTATCACACACAGAATCCATGTGGAGTTGTGAGTGCAGAGAAAAAATGAGCAGCCATTCCAGACCTGGGGGTAAAGGCTTGAGTCTTGCTTCTCCCCATGCTATGGGATGCTTCTTGGAGGAAGATCCAAGCTAGAGCCATGGGGTAGCAGACCCAAGGAGAGAATAATGACACTAAGAAGGAGAGTAGTCTGGCATTTGGAGTATCCTCTCCACCCCCTGGCTCCCCATCACACTTCCTGGAAGAAGCCTTCCCAGACCCTCCTCACTGGGAGGGTCTTCTCTCTGTTCACTAGTCCAGGTATCTCCTAGGTGTTTGTCCACAGTCATTCCATCTGTGAGCTCTGGGAGGACAGGGCCGTTATTCCTCTGAATCTCCAGGGCTTTGCCAGCGAGCCCCAACAGGGCTGTGTCCACTGGTGGCTCATTAAATGACAGAAGTGAAGAAGAAGAAGGAACCCTAGGAGACACTGGGGCCAGAACACCACTGCCCAGGAAGCTCCATACACACACACACACACACACACACACACACACACACACACACACACACACAAACCATCCTTGGGAAGTCTTTACCATGCTGGGCCAGTTCTCCATCCAATTTCTTCCCCATGTCAGGGGACCTCTGCCCAGACTCGGGCCTCAGTGGGGCTGCCCTGTGGCCAGGTTGAAGGACACCCTGGAACTCCTCTGGCACTTCCTACAGGAACCCCCTCAGCCCCCCCGCCCCAGCTCTTTGCCCCTAGTCCTGTCTTCTAGAGCTCTGTCTCTCTGTCTCCCCTTTTGTGCTATGACTGTTCACTAAGGGCAGAGACTTCAGTTTGGGCACTAATAATACTTAATAAACCAGTGCTTCTGGGATCTCTGTGAGGGTGTTAGCAGGCCTGTGGTCCCCAATCTGAAAACCAGTCACAGTCCGCCAGGAGAAGCCAGGAGATGCAAGTGCAAGCAGGGCCCTGGCCAGGGAATGCCCAGCTACTCCACAGTCTCAGACCCCCATGCTCCATTAAAATGTAGCAGGAAGGCGTGGGGGTTCCAGAGCCTGTCTTGTTGGCATCTCGATCTGATCTGTTCATTTTGTGGCCTTGGATGGATCATTTCCCTACTCCTGAGGCTGACTTTCCCTTCGCTGGTCATGGGTCTGCTACCCCATGGCTCTAGCTTGGATCTTCCTCCAAGAAGTGTCCCATAGCATGGGGAGAAGCACGATTCAAGCCTTTACCCCCAAGTCTGGAAGCCATGGAAGGCAGTGATTATCTCCATCTTTCCCTTGGGAGGTGACCCCTTCAGAGCAGGTATTACCTTCTTTGCTTTAGAGGTGCTGATGCCCCCTCCCACTGAGCCTCTGTCCCTCTTGTCATTCAGATGGTGATCCCACACTTCTTCAAATGTCCTGTACCCCAGAAGTGTCTTGATGAGGCCATTACAAAACTGACCCAAAGCCTGGACATGTTGGAGATGAAGTTTCTGAGGAACAAGCTCTTCCTCGCAGGGGACCAGATCTCCCTGGCTGATCTGATGGCTCTGGAGGATTTGATACAGGTACAAGAGAGGGATGGGCAGAGCTAGAGGTCCTCTGAGCCTCGAGCTCCCCAAGAGCCTGGCATGGGAGCCAGAGGTAAAGAAAGTTCTTAGGTGTTACCTGTGGAGTCAGGAAGACATGGATTCAATCCAGCTTCAAACCCTTCCTAGATGGCTGATCCTAGATCTACCTCAGCTTCCTCATATGTAATAGGAGATACTACCAAAAAACCCTCCATTGTTGTAATAAGAGATACTAAAAGTCCCTGCCTCCCAGGATTATTGTGAGAATCGAATGAAATACTGATATCTGTGCTTGGTGGAGCTAGGAGATCCTTAATTAGTCCTAACTTCTTCACTCTTCCCATTCAAATGTCCATTGTTTCAAGTCAGCCCTCTGGAAAACAGTCTTAACCCATTTATTCACACTAAGGATAATGTGGGGAAGGCAAGGTGAGGCTCATGCAGAGATAATGGAAAGAGTCATTAATTGGGGAGACTTCATCCAACCTTGCCTCAGGCAAGTCAACCATATTGACATGCCTGCTTAAACTCCAGGAATAAAAATAAAGGCAAAGACATGAGTCCTACCCTCAAAGGGATCATCAGTCTAAGTTTGTGTGTGTGTGTGTGTGTGTGTGTGTATGCAGAGAAGGGGGGGAATAGCATGAAAAAACTATTCCCAAACAAGCTATCAACAGGATAAGCAAATCCCAACAGAAGGAAGATATTAGCATTCAGGGGGTTGCTGAAGGTTGAATTTTAGCAAGGCTTTGAAGGTACTCAGGAGGGAAGGAGAGGAGAAAGAAAATTCCAGGCCTAGGAGAGAGTCAGTGAAAATGCCTATGTGAGGCCAGGGTCATTGGGTCATAGAGTAGATGGAGGGGCATTTCAGCTGGGGACCTTGGGGAAGAGTCTTCATTTTCCCCGAGTCTCAGTTTCTCTGTCTGTAAAATGTTGGCTCTTCTGGTTCTATATGATGAGCTTATGTGTCGTTTGTGTTGTTTCCTTTGTAATTCTCATATGAATGATGGCATGACTTGAACATCATGTTGATTATAGTGAGGAGAGTGTTGAATGAGTTTATGAAACCAAAGGAATGACTCTGTAAGAGTAGAATTCCTGGAAATGTGACAGGTGCATAGGAGAAGAGAGTTCCATTGCTAATGTTCACACTAAGCCTGAGCTGCATGGGGGCAGGTGGACCCTGGTCTCTTGTTTCTTCTAGTCCCCTAGATGCCTGCATAAGAGCCCTAGCTCAATCACTTACTACCCAAGTGATGTTGCGGGAGATCCTTCATGTTCCTCATCTGTGGAATGATGCCATTGGAGCAGGTGACCCTGAAGGCCTTCTTAGCCCTAAAGCTAGGATCTTATTTTTTAATGCTTTAATTTTTTTCCTCTAATTCTTTTTTCTTTACATTCATTCCTTAAAAATTATTTTCCTCCCTCTCACTCCTTCCCTATCCATTGAGAAGGTAAACAAAATGACATCAATTATAACTGTGATCACTTACAAAACATATTTCCACATAACCTATGCTACCCTAAAAATGCACAAAAACAATAAACATGAAGAAAGTGAAAAAATTCAGTTGGCACTCAGATGTCAGCAGATCTCTCTCTGGAGAGGGATAGCACTTATCATGTGTCCTATGGCATTGTCTTGGATCTTAATCTGGGTAAGAAAAGCATTCACAATTGATCATTCCATAATGCTGTTACTGTATACAATTTCCTGGTTCTGCTCATTTCAGTTGCATCAGTTCACATAATTCTTCCCACATTTTTTGAAACCATTCTGCTTATCATTTCTTAAAAAAAGCATTTTATCATATTTTATGTGTCATAATTAGTTTAGCCATTCTCTAATTGATGGACATCCCCTCAATTTCCAATTCTTTGCCATTATGAAAAGAGCTGCTATAAATATTTTTGTATATGTAGATCCTTTTTAAAAAAATCTGATTTGTGTATAGACCTGGACATGATATTGCTGGGTCAAAGACTATGCACAGTTTGGTTGCCCTTTGAACATAGTTTCAAATTGTCTCCAGAATGACTGGATCAGTTCACCACTTCACCAACAATGCATTAGTATACTTGCTTTCTCATACCCTTTCTAGCATTTGTCATATTCTTTTTCTGTCAAATTAGCCTCTCTGATAGGTAAGAGGGTATCTCAGGGTTCTTTCATATAATCCTACTTTTAAATATTATGAACTGAGGTCTTCTTATAATTCAAAAATTCCCTCCTTGTAGGTATTCCCCAGGGTGCTTGGCATGTGTTTATACTCTTCTAGGACTTACTTAATGAGAGCCTCAAAATGCATATGGGCCCCAGTACTGCTGCTCCATCCTCCTTCTCCCTGGGTGGTACCACATATCTTGGGATAGATTTAAGGTGACTGATACTAAAGAATTTGCAAAAGAATACTGATACCAGCTAAAAGAAAGCATTCAGAAAAAAAGGTGGTCATTGAAGAGCAAAGATAAATGTGAGGATGTCTCTGCTCCACATCTCTAGAGAGTATGAACAAAATCCCAGATGTAGTGTTTTTAAAAAGTACCCTGAAGACAAATAATCCAAATTAGATGTTCTTGGTCTTTATATCCAATTGCTAGATTTCTAACCCCATTTTGTCATCTGGAACTCCTTTGCAAGCATGCTGCCCTTGGAAGGTCCATGATGAAGTACTCAAGGTCTTCAATGAACAGTGGGGAAAGTGTCTAATAGGGAGGGAGGCCTTTGAGGTAAAGAGGCTTACATCCTGGGTAGGCATCAGTCATCAGTAAGCATCAACTAATATGTCAGGCATTGAACCAAATGCTGGGCCCCCAAAGGAAAGCAAACACAGGCTCTTGCAAAGCTGTGGTAAGGATCAGATAAGTCTGACATACAGTAGGTGCCATATTAATGCTTGCCCTCATGAAGCTCATATTCTAAGGAGAGAGAAAATATGGACATAATTGGGTAGATACAAGACATGGACAGAGAAGAGGGAAGACAGCTTAAGAGGGAAAGATTCCAGTAGCCAGGGGGAAATCAGAAAAAGGTCTCTTTCTAAAGATGCATTTTGAGCTGAGTCTTGAAGGAAGTCAAGGAGAAGTGCAAAAAGAGGCATTAATACAGCACCCATAGGCACTGTGCCAAGCCTTCCTTTGATCCTCACTACAATTCTAGGAGGTCCCTGTTATGATCCCTATTTTTACAGTTGAGGAAACTGAAGCAAACAGAAGCGAAATCATTTAGCCAGTAGGAAGTCTCTAAAGTAGATTTGAATTTGGGTTTTCCAGACTCCAGGTCCAATCCTGGAGGTTTCCTCTTCCCTTAGGGATTCTAAGGGAGAGAGTGTTCCATACATGAATTGCCAGGATAGAGATCGGAGGAGGAACACCCCTGTGAGAAACAGAAAACCAAGTCAAGAAGTATTCATTAGTGGGGCGGCTAGGTGGCATAGTAGATAAAGCACTGGCCTTGGAGTCAGGAGTACCTGGGTTCAAATCCGGTCTCAGACACTTAATAATGACCTAGCTGTGTGGCCTTGGGCAAGCCACTTAACCCCATTTGCCTTGCAAAACCCTAAAAAAAAAAGTATTCATTAAACACCTACCCAGTATGGTATAGGGCCTACCTGGCAAGAACAGGCGACAGTCACTGTCTGATGCAGAGGCACAAATGATACAGTCAGGTTCAGTTGGACATGACCAGCATTAGCATTAGTGTTAAAGGGCATCAGGAAAGATATGGAAGAAAGCCAATAGATAGGATGGAAGTAGGGAGACCCCATCGCTGGCTCACAGAGTACATGGAGGGAAAGAAGGTGGAAGAAGACTGGAAACATAGCAAGGGGCAGATGAGGAAGGACTTTAAATTGGATCTTCTTGATAATAGGGAACAAGGGATTCCTGCAATGGGGAGAGGGCACGCATCCTGGGAAGGTCCATTTGTTGGCTAAGTAGAAATGGACTGGAGTGCAGGGAGACTTATCAGAAGGCTACTACTGCCTGGCTCCAGGTATAGGGCCATTGGGCAGGGAGATGAGTTCAATAAGCCAGTCAATAGAGATAGGTGGTAGGATGGATAGAGACAGGCAGTGCAGGTGATTTCAGGAAGATGTTGGCCCCCTGGACCCAGCCAAAGTCATGAAATGGCAGTAGAACTTTCAGACCTGCCCCAAGTTCTCAGGCAGCTGCCCATCCTCATGCTTGATCCTGTTCTCTGTATCTCCACAGGTAATCAGTGTAGGCTTCAATGTCTTTAAGAATTGGCCATGGATAAAAATATGGATGGGTAGGGTGGAGGCCACTTTAGGCCATGAGCTGTTGGAGGAGACCCGAAAGTCAATTATGAATCTCAAGAATACTCCTTCCCTAAGCTCTGATACAATGAGAAAATTCGATATAATGAAGAGCATGCTGTTTTGAGCTGAGTAGGACAAGCTGTCATCTGGAGCTGGCTGCTACTCCACAGGCTGGCCACACTTGAGGCAGCTGTGGAGACCCTGGAAAACCCAGGCAGTCTGTCTAATACCTTAATCAAGAATGGACAATCTTCCAACATCTGGCAAAGTTCTAGAACATCATTAAAGGGATGATGTGTGAGCATTTAGAAGGAGCTCTGGTGGTCCATGGTGTGCAACCTCTGTTCCCTTGCCTGTGTGGAAAACCACGATAACAGGGTCTATTCCCCCACAATCAAGAATCAGAGCTCCTTGACTGTAATGCAGCCCTCATATTTGCCTCCTTCCATGCTGGAGATTGGGGGATTGGAGTCCCTAGAAGTCAGAGCAGGTGAGTGCTTTCTGATTATCCCTTTTCCTATGTTGGTCTCATTTCCTGTCTACTCAGGTTTTTGGGGGTCTGTCCTGTCCTCTGCTGTCCAAAGAAGAGTCCTTAGCCTTCTTTGCCAACCACTAAAACTGGAATCAATCTGCTGTAATTTTCTTCTGAGATCATTTGCTGCTATTTCATCTACTCTAAGCAATGGTCCTTTCCTTTCTTGGATACTCCTGTTACCCACCCCCATAACTTTTTCAAAGTAGTTTCCTTTCTATCCTTATTTCGAATGAATGAATGAGTTTATCATATACTACTATATATCTACACCAATATTTTTGCTTTCTCAGTACTAAGATAAAGGCATAGATAGAGGTATTTTCTTTAGTGAAAAATAGCAATTCCTCTGTGACTAGAGAGGAGGACAGAGTGAGTGATAATGCTTTGATCTGAGAAATGGAGAAGGAGCTTGAGACTCTTCCTATCCAGTGGTCTTATTATTTGGTGCTAAAATGACCTTCAACATCAAAGCAAAAGCAAAGAAAAGAAAATGTTTCCAATTTTGGAAAGAAACTTGAATCTTAGAATCTATTAGCTTTGGCACTAGAAGGCAACTCCTCACTATCTCTTTCTATTCTACTCATTATTTGTGCTGTGCAAGATAGAAATTCTGCTCATATAATTTTATTTCTCTTTAAAGCACTCCAGAAGAGTGTTCTGGTTTTATGTATGATTAAATTCCACAGATTCATCTCATCAAGTGTAGGATCCTTTTCTTTCAATTGCCAGTATTAAAAGATACCTGAATACATTTACTAGATCTGGACCATATCTCTTTCTGTTGTTACCATTTTCCCCCACTGATTTATCTGTTTATGTTCAAAGTCTTTGAGATTTCTTTTTCCTGGAATCTCTTTCCCAACCCAGATCCTTTATGGTCCTTATTTCTCACTTCTTATTTTGTTCTTTGGAGGTTGGATTTCAAACCATCTCATAATTCTCATAATTCACCCAACTGATTTTTGGGTGGTCAGAACTAGTCCTAGCTGGCAGCTGGTAGAGTCCTGTTCAGCTTCCCACAGTGCAGTGTCCTGACCCTTTGTTCTTTGGTTCTTTGGTCTGTTGCTGGATGTTCGGACCTTTGCAGTACTAATGCTGCTGGTCTGCAGACCCTTGCAGGTTTCTGCTCTTAAAGCACCATGGCCAAACTGGCTGTCAAGGTCGGAGCTGGGTGGGTGGTGGGGTGCTGCAGTCTGGGGATGGGTTTTGATGCAAGCCTATACCATGAATGTGAATCTGTTAAAGGAGGAGGTGAAGCTGCCCTAGAATATAAACAATGGTTTTGTTTTATTTATATTCTCAACACTTAGCATATAGCATATCTGGAATATAGCAGGTATGTAATGTTCCATCTATCTTTTAATATGGGAACACAGCAGGGTTTTCATATTAAATGCTGTCCTCTGTGTATGTGTTGAGGACAGCTAGGTGGTGCAGTGGATGGAGAGCTTGACTCATCTCCATAAGTTCAGACCCAGCATCAGACACCTAACCTGTCTGCCTCAGTTACTCATCTGTAAAATGAACTGGAGACGTAAATTTCAAATCACTCCAATATTTTTGCCACCCCACATAGGACTGCAAAATGACTGAAGAACCAGGGTATATGTGCTGGGGGGGAGGGGAGGAAAAACTCAATCAACATGTTCAATCAAGGCTTTGGGAATTTCTAACACCAAGTCAGATCTTTGTCTTGAACAAAGAACTATGTAGCATGTCTAAATAAAGGGTCAAAAGAAAGGTTTTAAATCTAATAAACTGAGCGTATCATTCCTAGCCTCTGGATATCACTAAAGGCTCCACCTAAATCAAAGAGAGGTTTTTTTAAGTCACCATATCTTAGTAGATCATGGCTAAGCCAACTACCAATGGTCCTGAAATGATGTAGCCTAAAAAGGTGGAAACAGGGAGCAAGGCAGGGGAAGGATAGTTCTAGTGTGATGTCAAGAGGCCAAGAAAAAGAGGTAGAGATTAGATCACACACACACCCAAGGAGGGAGCAACAACTTCTCATCATGGAGCCTAATGTAGGACAAACAGCCTAACATCACCAGAAAACATGGACCCCCATGAGGCACTGAAGACATGGGCTGCCCCCTCTGAGTGTCTTGGCCACAGTGCCAAAGCCCACTACAATCAAACACATGTACTCACACATGTTCATGCACATACAGGTGTCCATATATGAATTTGGTCACAAAGTTTGCAACATGGTTTTATATACATATACAGACACAAGTCCATGTGTGTATTTACATACACATCTACACATGTATAGACACTACACCTGTGTGTATGTACATAATAGACTCATGTGTAAACACATATCATATCACACATGCCATTTCTCTCCTAGAATGTAGCCTCTTCTCATTTTCATTCTAGTTAGCTCCTCTTTTCCAGGTACATTCATTTCCAATGCCTTTGGCTCCTCCACCAATGCCACCATAGTCCCTAAACTCATCCATAGGAAATCTCGTCATCTTGTAAGAGCCAATCAGACTTGGTACTCACAATTCATGATTGATTGGAGGATAGAGCCATCACCTCCTTAATCTCCATTTAAGAAGAGGGACACAGAGCAGATCTCTTCAGACTTCTCACAATCTTCCATATGACTCTACTCATTTTGGATTTCTTTGACTTCTCCAGGCCAAGTACATTCCACCTCTCCATTCCCCCCCCCCCCTTTTCATCTTTCTTTTCTGAGATGTTTTTCCCCTGTAAACTGAGGGCAGGGACTCTCTTTTTCACATTTGAATCACTAGCACTTAGCACGGTACCAAAAATATTAATGTTTTCTATGACTGAGTCTTATTAAATCTATCCTTCACCTTCATCAAGTCTTATAGTCCCTCCATGGTATTCTCCAAGGTCATCAACCTTGTTCTGGTTTCACTTTCCTTGCTTCCCAACTTTGAATTTTTAACCATTTCAGCTCTACATTTGCCTTTACTCTTCAATCTCTTATTCCCTTGCCCTGATGCCACTCAGATTTTACCCATCTGTAACCCTAGATTATATTTAACATATATATCCTTTGCTCCTACTTATCTTGTATTAACCTGAAGGGAATGGAATAGGGATGGGGATAAGAAATAGAAAGTAGTCTGCTATGGCAATACCATAGGATTATGTAATTAAGACTAAAAAATAGAAAGGGTCAAGTTGCCAAACAAAGAATGTATATGATGCATACACCATGTAACTCATTGTAGATGGCTAACCATGTGCTTGGGAGGAGCCTTTTTCATTGGTTAAACAGATTAAAATAATGGCATCTTCACTGATAATAGATAGCATTTATATATAGTGCCTTTTTGTTATTATTCAGTCATTTTAGTCATGTCCAACCCAATTTGAGGTTTTCTTGGCAAAGATACTAGATCTAGTTTACCATTTTCTTCTCATTTTATAAATGAGACATTGAGGTAGTGTTAAGTGACTTGCTCAGGGTCATACAGCTAGTGGCTTTCCCAAGGCCACAAAGCTAGGTCATTATGAAGTGTCTGAGGCCAGATTTGAACTCAGGAAGATGAATCTTCCTGACTCTAGGCCTGGCATTCTATTCACTGCACTACCTGACTGTCCAGGTAGTGCTTTAACCATTGCTAATTCTAGGACCTGTATCTATTATTTCCAATTTTTTTTCATTATTTAGCTTGCTCCCCATTAGATTATGAGCTCCTTGGCAGTAAGGACTGTCTTTTGTCTCTTTTTGTGTTCCAAGAGCTTGGCATAGTGTCTGGCACATCATTTTGGAAAGACATAGGGCACATGACTGATCAGAAAGTGAGGCTCTAAATATCCAATAACATGAGTAAGTTTCTCTCTTCAATACCAATTCTAAGGTGTTCAGTATGGTGGCCCCAATAGATAGAAGTTTTTCCATAATCAATTCCATTCAAATCATTTATTAAACAAATGTGCAGAGCATTTTACTGGATCCCAGCAAAAAAATACCAAGATTAGATAATATATAATGCTCCATGATTATTGAGCTTAATTAATGCCCAGTAAGTGAGTTGGACACATGACATACAAACTAACCCTATGCAGTGGGTATTCCAGATGTGACGGTCATCATTTTACAGATAATAAACTGTGCCTGGGGGGCTTAGATCCTTGTTCAGAGGTTGGTGGTAGGAGATGAGTTCAGCTCTCCACATATCAAGCACCGATTCTATTAATATTCTGCCTTGGCCTACTGGGCCACAGGCTGTAGGGATGGAAAAGAGGAAAGAGACATAAGATATATTGTGACAGCAGAGTTGAGAGGACATGGTGACTAATTAGATGGGAGATGTATGGGAGAGTAAAGAGTCAAAAGCAATGGCAGTTTTTCTACATGGGAGAGTGGGAAGATAAGGGTCTGCTCAGTAGAAACAATGATACTTGTCTAAAGTTTCAAAGATCACAAGGGAACATCAATGGTAATTTGCTTAGAAGTGAAACCAGAAGCCCTGGAACTAAATGAGATTCCCAAGGGGAAGGAACAGAGATGCAAGGGAAGAAGGCTAAGGACAAAACCTTGGGGAAATAACTTAAGGGCTGAGGAAAAGCTGATCCAAGGAGAAGTTAAAAGATGAAGAACTAGCATGACATGATAAAGTCCAAAGTGCTGGATTTTGGCTTAGGAGCTCAGAGTCCTATGTAGACTTGGACTCACTGGCAGAGGACAGGCAAACCTTATAATACCCAAGAGCCTCAGATATATAATTTGTAAGGTAAGACTAATAATGCTTCTATGATATGCCTCATACTCTTATAGTGATGAAGTATATTGCAAATCTTAGAGAGCTATCCAAATAAATGACTGATTAGACTTGATATTAACCAAAAGAGAATGCAGTATCAGAAGCCATGGAAGGAGAATGTACTCAAAGGGAAAGGGTGGTTGATAATGTAAAAACAACAACAAAAACTATTGAACCAAAGGATTAAAAACTGGGAGGGTGGGGCTAGGTGGCACAGTGAATAGAGCACTGGCCCTGGAGTCAGGAGGACCCCAGTTCAAATCTGGCCTCAAGACACTTCATAATGACCTAGCTTTGTGGCCTTGGGAAAGCCACTTAACCCCATTGCCTTTCAAAAAAAAAAACCCAAACTGGGAGGGAGAAGGTTACTGTTTTTGGCTTCAGAGGTCAACAGCAATCTTTAGGAGAGCCATTTTAGTAGAGAAATTACATTGAAAGGTGTTACAATGGTAAGGAACTGGAAACACTGAGTAGAGAGATCTTTTTTTAGTGGTTTGGAAGTAAAGGAGAAAAGGGAAGGGAGCTGGGAGATGGATCAGGTAAAGAGTCAAAGATAGACTTCTGCATGTTTCCAGCAGGGTGGAATGGATGCAGAGACAGAAATGCAAGAATAAGAGATGACAGGAGGGGCAATGGCCTGGGGCTGGGAAGAACAGAGCAGAAAAGAGTTATTAGCTTTGGTAAGAAGTCAAGATCCCTCTTCTCCATGACTAATAAAGGGGGAGCAGAATTAATTATTCTGATAATTGCAGTTGAGTAAGAAAGCTTAGTGAAATCTTTCTCACCTTCATACTGTTTCCTTTAATAAAACATTATATACAAAATTTTCAACTGAACTTTGGCTTAACTGGTTTAGGGCATGAAGAAGACCCTTCCATTAAAGTTGCTCATGAAACTCATCGTCTTATCCAGTTGCCTATTGTATTGAGAAGCCGGGACTTGTCCAGCATCACCCAATCAGTAGGTATCAGAGGCACCATACCCCAGGATCTTCCAAACTCAGATAAGCTCTCTATCCACTATAGCACTGCTTTGGTACGTTATCAACAGAACTGACATCAATATAAACAACTGAACCTCCTTTGCAACTATTTACATTTTAACAAATGAAATTTAACCTATAATAAGATATAAAAACTTTTCAATTCAGCCCTCTATATCTCCATCAGGATTCTTAGTTTTCCATTCACTGTTATCCTTATTTCATCCTCTCATCTGGTTACCAGGATACATTTTTCCTCCTGTGTCTTCATTATATACTCAGCATAATCCACACTTCTGTTCCCCAGACTTGCCAGTCTTAATTGCAAGATAAAATTCCATTTATGGACCATACTTTATTCAACCATTAGTAATTAGACATTTTATGCCACATGTTCATGCAAACAATATTTCATTATTCTCACAAATCTCCCCAAAGGAAGGTAAAATATGCCAATGTGCTTTAAAAAAAGATCATTAAATTTGGCAATTAAGAGATCATCGGGAATTTGAAGAGAGCAATTTAAGCTGAATGATGAAGCCGAATGCCAGAGTTCAGAGCCAGTGAAAGGAGAGGGAATGAAAACAGTGACTGTAGATGCTGTTTTCAAGATTCACCTTGAGAGAGATATAGGACAGTTTCTACTAGTGATGATCAAATCAAGTGAGAAGATTTAAATATGGGTGAGATACGATGATGTTTGTAGCCAGTAGAGAAGCAGTCAGTAGAAAAGGAGATTGGAGAGAGTAGAGATGATAGAGGAGGTATTCTGCTGGGGAAGATGAGGCAAAATGAGATCAAGGACGCAAGCAGCATGTTCATTAATAATCTAATCAAAGATGCAAATGCAAACAGCACTGGGGCAGCACCTCACACTAGTAAAAATCAGGAAAAATAATTCAAAGGAGAAACTCAATGCTCAGGAAGGAGTGAAGAGACAGGTACTCATTCATTAGTAGTGGAGCTGCAAATCTATAGGATCTCCTGAGAGAGCAAAAGTAACATTCTTAAAGCTTTACTCCACTATGAATTTGGAACAAGAATCACAGAATCTCAGAATTGAAATCTAGATCAAACTATCTACAGACAGCAACTCTCCAAGCCCATCAACAAAATTTTCATTTAGACTGGGCCTGAAGACATCCAGTGAGGGGAACCTGTTACCTACCACTGAAAGTGACCCTTTTTACCAATGAATTACCACCTGAATTGCCATCAGGTTTTTCCTCAGGTCAAGCCCAAATTTTCTTTTAAAACTTTCCTGACTGCTTCTGACTTTCCCTCTAGGGACAAACAGAGCAAATCTAATCCTTCTTAAATGCCCCATGACAGTTATTTCCTTCTGTAAGCCTGTTCTTCTCTGGCCTAGATAGTCTCAGTCTTTTTTTCAGGTAGTAATTGTGATGTGACCTGGGGGCCAGCATTCCTGTAGAGCCTACTATGAATCAAGTACCATGATGAGCACCACACAAATAGTTTCATTTGATTCTCACAACTCCTAGGTTTCTAGACCTAGGATTCTGTGACAATCCAAATACCTAAGATAGGTTGCCGACTGGTCCAGGGGATAGATTGGACCTTCAAAGGAATGGGAGGCCCTCCTCTGTTCCAGGTAATGCCTCCTGCCAGGCATGAAGGGAAGCTATGTGTCAGAAGCACAAGGCTGAGCCAAGTGATAAAGAGAAGATCCCAAGACTCTAGAGCTGAGATGGCAGGGAGAAGGGAAGGTCCTCTGGAGGCTCAAGTTGTTTAGTTTGTTGTTGCCTGAAGCAGCTTGACCTCTACCCCAGATTCTGAAGCCTTTCAGATACTATGCTACCCTCCTCCCCTACCCCTGGCTGGCTTCCCCCATTTTTGCCTCTTTCCTGGGCATTCACTCTGCCCACCTTTCCACAAGTTTCCTTAGTTCTCTAGGGCTATCTGTGTTTGGAGGGGGTTCCCTTCAACTCCAAGAAGGGAAAGACTTCTTGTGTGACCTTGGGCAAATTATCTTCTTGGGTCTACTTCCTCATGGGTAAAGAGGGTGTTGAGCTGGATGATTACTGAGGCCCCTTTTTAGCTTTACATCTATGATTTATTATATTATATGACATTCTCTTTGGAGAAAAGCCTTCCCTCTCTCATTACAAAGGTTTTCTCTAGGATTAATTATCTGACATTTACCAAATTTTATTTTATGAGAAAGGGAAATTATCTGATGTTTAATAAGCTCTGTGGTATGAGAAAATGCATTCTCATACCAATTACATTCATAAGAATTCCCTCCAGTATGAATCCTTATTCCTGAATAAGGCATGAACTATGGAAAACTTTGCCAAGTCCTTTAAATCAATAAGTTTTCTCTCCACTATGAGCTCTCTGATGTCGACTAAGTCCTGTGCTCCAACGAAAGGCCTTCCCACACTCACTACATTCATAAGGTTTCTCTCCAGTATGAATTCTCTGATGTCGAATAAAGTGAGAACTCCTGCGGAAGGCTTTCCCACATTCATAACATTCATATGGTTTCTCCCCTGTATGAGTTCTACAATGTCGAGTAAGATGTGAGCTATAGCGGAAGGTCTTCCCACACTGATTGCATTTGTAAGGTTTCTCTCCGGTATGAATTTTGTGATGCTGAGAAAGGTGTGTAATCTGGCGAAAGGCCTTCCCACATTCTTTGCATTTATAAGGCTTCTCTCCAGTATGAATTTTATGATGGCGACTAAGTTCTGCCCTCTGACAAAAGGCCTTCCCGCAATCATTACATTCATAAGGTTTTTCTCCAGTATGAGTTATTTGGTGTTCAGTTAATTCAGTATTCCGGAGGAAAGTCTTTCCACATTCATGACATTCATAAGGTTTCTCTCCAGAATGAATTTTCTGATGTTGAGTAAGGCCTGAGTTTTGGCAGAAGGCCTTCCCACATTCACTGCACTTATAAGGTTTTTCTCCAGTATGAATTCTATGATGTTGAATAAGGCCTGAGCTCTGACGGAAGGCCTTCCCACATTCATTACATTTATAAGGTTTTTCTCCTGTATGAATTCTATGATGCTGAATAAGTCCTGTACTCTGACGGAAAGTCTTGCCACATTCATTACATTCATAAGTTTTCTCTCCAATATGTAGTTCACGTTTTTTGATAAGTTCTAAATTATAATTGAAGGATTTTCCACATTTATCATACACAGGAAAGATCTTCTTTGAACACATATTATTAAATTTTCTTAGCTCTGAATACAGTCTAAAGCTTTTCTGCATGTCATACTCACGGAGACTTTTTTCAATCAATTCTCTCTGATGTGGAAAAAGGACTGGTTCTACAGTAAAGCTTCTCCCATATTTATTATATACATTTCCTCTTCCTTGATTGGGAATTTTAATTTGGATGACTTTTACTTGTTCAGAATGTCTCTCCTCTTGGCTCAGCTGTCTCTTTAATCTAGCATCATATTCCCAGGAATCTCTCAATTTAGAGACATAGAGACCATCCTGTGTGAGTGGATTGGACAGTTCTTTGTCCAGTTTTGGAGATGAATCTTTGACTTCAAGCCCAGTGTCCCAATCTGAAAGAAATAAGACATTTAAATATACCCTCTTACAGAATGTATGTGTTTCCCCCCTTTCTGTGTACTTTTAACAGATTTTTGTCATTATCATTAACATATAGTCAACATGCATTTTTTAAATTCTGCATCACCTTTATTTTTCAGGTGTCATTTCATATGGTATGACAATATCCAATCACATTCATATATCACATTATTTTCAATTATCCATTCAAAAGGAGATGTACACTGTTTCCCTTCTTTATCTAACATGCGGAATGCAACTAGGATCATTTTCATGTAGGCAAATCTCAAAGACACCATGCTTAGGGCACAAAGTGTGGGATAAGCAAGTTAAGGAATATGAGTAGTTTGGCATTCTTCTTCCATAAGTCCTTCCTGCTTTCCCAAGAATGCACATTTCCTAATGCATAGCTCTACCAACAGAACAATAGCAAACTTGCTTTCCTTCAGCACTACTGGCATTTCAAGGGCTCTTTTTTTTAGGTGTATTCTGCTATATTCTGCTGTATTTTTTTAGGTGTATATTCTGTTATAGAGACCTACATGGTTGCCTAACAATCATCTAGATCTACTTAGTGAGAATGGCATGAAGGCATTTAAAGGTTGCTCCAGTTCTCAGGTCCTTTTTACTCAGATAATAAAGATCCTTGTGAACAGGTCCATGGATGAAGAGAATGAAGAGAATTGTTTAGTCTGAAGAAAAACATTTGGGGGGGAGAGGGTAGGGGAAGGAAGAGTGGGAATGAAGCGGAGTCCGCAGCATGATGTCACCAAAAGGAAAATCCAACTTGTTCTACTTGACCCCAGAGACGAGAACAAGAAACCAGGCTTGGTCAAAGAAAACCTTTTCAAATAATCGGATTCAACCAAAAATGGAGCTAGAAACTTTGGCAGGCAGTTGGTTTCTCTGTTCTAGACAAACTCAAGCACAAAGGCCTGAGCTGGATGACCAATTCAATACCACCTAAAGTGGATTCTCCAGTCATGGGCAGGACAAGACAAGTCACTCCAGTCCTTTCGCATTCGTCAATTCCATGGACTTTTCCAGGAATCCAACACTGTTGGAATAACCAAACTCAGAAAACACTCATCAGCGGTTTGAATTCCAGTGAAATAGTTCAGGGGTCTGTTCTTGGCCATGTGCTGTCTGACACTTCTATCAGTGATTTGGAGGAAATCAGAGAGCGTTCTTGTCATTGTCACCATCCTCTCTAGAGTCTATTCTTACTAACATGTCTGTACACCTTAGTCATTTGCTAGTTCATCATCATTCAAATGTCATATCTGTGTCCTCACCAGTCTAGTCCAGACCCTCACCACCTTTCATTGTACTATATTCAGTAAATTTTAAATTGGTTTTCATGCTGCTAGTATTTGCTGTCCGTAAACTATCCTTTCCACATAGCTAACTGAATTGATATTCCTAAAACACAGATCTGACCATGTCATTTTGTTATTCAAAAATCTTCAGTGGCTCTCCAGTAAAATACAAACTTCTGAGTGTGACTTTTAAAGCTGATGACAATGTAGTTCACACTTACCTTTCTAGCCTTATTTCCAAGCCCTTCATCTCATTCATAATAAATGTTGTTGTTTCCTCATAAATAACATTTCATTTTCCACTAGAATGGAATGCATATCCTCCTTGTTTTTATCTTGTGGAATCCCTTGCGTATTTTAAAGTTCAGCTTGGGCATCATCCACATACAAGGCCTTTCCTAATTTCCCTCACTAAAACAACTGATGGAACTTTAAAAATAATTCATATTTACTCACATGTATACATGAAAAAGATACCCAATAGGATGTCAGCTTCTTTAGGGCAGTTTTTTTTTTGTCTCTGTGTCATAAATGTCTTTCATAGTGCAGGAGTTTAATAAAAGCTTCCTGTTAATACTGTCCTGAGCCCTTTTTCTATTTTTCTACATTTTCTCCTTTTCTTGCTGACTTCATAAGCTCCCAGGCATCTCCAAAATCAACATATCAAAATCATAAATCATACCTCTCTTCAAAAGGTCCCTAATTCTGTCCAGAACACCACGATCCTTGCAGCCCTGACTCTTTCTCTCTCAAAGTCTCCATTCAATGAGTCCCTATGTCTTTTCCATTCTACTTCCACAGTATCTCTCAAACCTATCCCCAACTCAAGACAATATCCTATTGCAGGCCAGCATCACCCCTGTCATGGACTATTGTTGTAGGCCTCTCTACCTTCAAGGTCTTCCCTACCCAAAGCATCCTCCACAGAGCAGCCCAAATCTTCCTAAGCACCAGTCTGCCCATGTCTCTACCCTGCTAGAAGTCTTACAGAAAGCCCCACTGACTCTAGGATAAAACACAAAGTCCCCTATGCCGCACTCTGGCAACCTTTACTCACTCTCATCCTCCTGCCCTCTGAGTCAAATGAAACCAAGTACTATTCCCTGCTTATGTTCAACATTCTGCTCAACTCAGTTCGAGCATCCACCAGGTCCATGAGGTACCAGGAATACAGAGACAACAATACTATTCCCAGTGTTCCACAGACCTCCAAGCATTCACACAAGCCTTAGGCCATATTTAAATGTCTTCCCAGATCTTACTTTCCTTCAGAAATCAGCTAAGGAGTGATCCAGCCTCTTCAAGACAGGGCTATTTCGTTTCTCTCATGATGTCACCAGCACCCAGAAGAGTCCCAACCACCTTGAGACATGAATGTTCTCCCTCTCTTGGAAATGCCAGGATTTCAAAATGCCTAGAGAGAGTGCATACATATACCCTTCACACCTTCATCTCATATTACTTATTTTTACCTACTCACTTTCTTAGTCAAACTAGACAGAGAACTCCTACACTCACAGAAGGCAGAGGACTTTTGTTTTTCTGTCACCAAGACAAAAGAACAGAAATAAATATATAGGAGATGCTCAAAACATCGTGTCAGACTGAACAGAAAAGTTCGAAGGAGTTTTTAAACTGACAGTAAGATCCCAATAGAGATTGTGTCAGTCTAGAGACTGGGCTAAATCTAGTTAGAGGAAATTTAATAGCAATGACTATAACACCTTACATTATAAATGGATTCAAAACAAATCAGCTTCACAAGTAAAAGATGGGGAAGAGGGGCAGCTAGGTGGCGTAGTGGATAAAGCAACGGCCCTGGAGTCAGGAGTACCTGGGTTCAAATCTGGTCTCAGACACTTAATAATTACCTAGCTGTGTGGCCTTGGGCAAGCCACTTAACCCCATTTGCCTTGGAAAAAAAAAAGATGGGGAAGAATTTATCGGAAATTGCACCCCCAAAGAAGACTGTCCTCTCACATATGGGTAAATAAAAGGGATTAGGGAAGAATAGGGTATTTCCTTACATGTGGTATAGCTGCAGAAACAACCTAAAAAATGACTACATTAAAAATAAATAACAAAGCAGGTAAAAGAAATGCATAATGTAAGCATAAGCAAATAAGTTTAAAAGACATCTATTCATAAGAGCTGCCAGGTGATAGAGTGGATGGTGTGTTGGTCCTCAAGTCAAAAAGACTCACCTTCCTGTGAAGCCTAAATCTGCCCTCACTTATTAAGAGTGTAACTCTGGGTAGGTCACTTCACTATGTTTGCCTAAGTTCCTCATCTGTAAAATTATCTGAGAAGGAAATGAAAAACTACTTCAATTCTCTGCCAAGAAAACCCCAAATGGAGTCAAACAGTTAGTCATGACTAAAACAAAGGAACAAACAAAAATCTATTCATAGACAACATAACGATATGTTTAGAAAACCAAAGAAATTCAAGGAAAAAACTGATCAAGACAACAGCAACACCAAGACAGGAAAAATAAGAAGCCCTATTAAAATCACTTATACATCTAAGACAACCAGCAAAAAACCAGAATGGACAGAAAGAGAAATATCATTTATAACAATGACAAAATATAAAAAGTGCTTGGTATTAAGCTATTTGGAGACACAGAAGAACCATGGACAAAGCCAAAGGGAAAAAACCACACCTAAACATAGGCAATATTAAACAAATGGAGAAAATATGACAGAGTAACAAGGTACAGGAAGCTTCCTCTGCCACCTCAACGTCTCTGAACAGAAGCTACCCAGAACATTCTGGTCCAAAAAGTGGTTGCAGATCCAGCCCCAAGGGGCCCAAACCTGGGTCAGGTGCAGTGACAAAGTCTGCTGGCACCTCTGTCATTCTCTACCACAGTGAGCCCGCTGTAGACCACGCAAGGAGCAAGCAGAGGCCAGTAGCAGCAGAGGAGGTCGGATTGCACGACTGAGCGAGTCTCCATTTCATGGGGCAGCTTTAGCAAGAGAGGAACCAGGGCATAAATCCAGACCAGACGGTGGTCTAGTCTCGGGTGGAGCTCTCTGGCTGGCTGAGAGAAGAGTGAGAACTTCAGCCAGAGCTGCTCTGACCTGAACCAAGATCTCAGAGTTCAGACGGGAGACTAGCAATCAGAATTTTTCCCAGACCATGCCTTACATCCTGGAACACTCAATACTTCAAGAAAAACAACCTTGGAAGTGTAGAGTCTTCTTCCACCAGTGGGCAGGGTCTGGCCCTGAGGCAGGAGCTTCAGTAGTGACACTCCTGTTACCAAAAGAGTCAGACACTGTGCTAAGCTCTTGATAATTGGTATCTCATGGAATCCTCACAACAATCCTGGGAGTTGTTATTATTTCACTGTTGAAAGAACTGAGACAGACAGAGGTCACAGAGCTAGTCCAAGGGTCTGAGGCCTGAATTAAACTCAAATTCATGTCCTGGTCTGCCATTCTATCCACTGCATAATCTTGCTATTTGTAAATGTACACACACAAAAGGATTTCAAAAAAGTCTTCAAAACAAGCCTCAAAGAAAAACATAACAAGCTCAAATTCAACTGGAATTTTTTGAAAAGATGAAGCAAGATTTGAGAGAAAAATGAGTTAAAATATTTTTATAAATGAGTCATGGAAAAAAGATTTAGAAGAAGAATTAACAGTTTAGCACAAAAGATACAAAACCTTGCCCCTGTTAACAAACTCTCTGAAAATAGGATAGATCAAATAGAAGCTAATGATTCCATTAGACATCAAGAAATATGAAAACAAAATCTGAAAAAAAGAAGAAAATGTAATGGCAAAAACAAATGACAAAAAAACAGAATGAAGAGTGATTGTTTCAGATCATTGTAGTACCTGAAAACTATAAGCAAAAAAGAGCCTAGACATCATATTTCCCAAAAATCATATTAGAAAAACTGACCACACTTTGTAAAACCAGAGGGCAAGTAAAAAATAGAAATAATCCATCCTCCTAAAAGAAACCCCAAAAGAAAAATTTCCAGGAATATTCATTCTATACAAAATTCAGAGGAGGGAATACAGAGGGCAAATTAAGGGAAGAAATGACTAATTCTAAGCAAAATAAACTATCTGAGGATGTACAAAAATATTTATATCAGCTCTTTTGCAAACTGAAGGAATGTTCATCCACTGGGGAATGACTGAACACATTGTGGTATATGACTGTGATGGGATTTATTATGCCATAAGAACGGATGAAAGGATGTTTTCAGAAAAACCAGGGGCGGGGCAGCCAGGTGGCACAGTGGATAGAGCACGGGTCCTAGAGTCAGCAGGACCTGGGTTCAAATCTGATCCCAGACATTTAATACTTACTTAGCTGTGTGACTCTGGGCAAGTCACTTAATCCCATTGCCTTGAGTAAAAAAAAAAGGAAAAAAAAGAAAAACCTGGGAAGACTTGGATGAACTGATGCAAAGTAAAGTGAGCAGAACCAGGAGAACAATTTATATAATAATAATAATATTGTAAAAACAAACAATTTTGAAAAACCTCTGAACTCTGATCAGTGTAATGAATCAACAACAATTTTCCCAAGGACTCATGAAAAAAACATGCTGCCCATCTCCAGAGAGAGAGAGAGACACAAAGGGCTCATATTGCAGAATAAAAAATTAAGGGGCAAATGGGAGGGGAAAATGGCTAATGTAGAAATCTATATTGTTAGTCTAATTTTATTTTTTAAATGAAACACTTGGGGGGGGGAGGAAAAATGGTGGATTTTTTTATTGATTCTAAAATTAATTTTAAATAAATAATTTAATAGTGAAAGATCTACTACTTATAGCTAGGTAAAGCTAATGTAATAATGATAGCAATACCAATAATAACAAAATCTAAATATTAACAGGTTCTTTAACATGGAATTAAATAAAATGGTAAGAAAATTTATGTGGAGAAGTAAACAGAAAAGAACATGAAGAGAATTATGGACAAGAAGGGGAAGGGGAGAAAGAGGGACCCACTCCAACAAATTTGATTATATAAATGAATGAATTTGATTATATAAAATTTTTGCATGTTAACAAGTCAGTATCTCTCTGCTAAAAAAAGAAAGAACTCAGTTGAGAGAAAATCTTTGCCATAAATATTTCTGCTAAATCTTTGACATTTAGACCAAAGGCAATGACATAATTTATAAATAGAACGGATGCATTTCAAAAAATAAAAGTTGAAAGCATATGAAAGTCAGGTCTACCCCAAAAGAGAGGAACACAAGTAGTCCATAACCACCAAAAGCAGTACAAAATCTCTAGTAATGAAATACAAATGAAAATGCAAAACACACAAATGGAGATGTATTTAAAATATAAATATTAAAGGACAGCACATGATTCTATAGCTGTTAAGTTGAGAACTGGGGTATCTTCTGAAAAGCTGTAAAAGCCCCCCCAGTTTCTGACAGATGGAGGAGGAAATATTCAGAATCAGTCATGCTAGATGCATGGTTGGGATGCAAATTTAATAAATGTTAAGGACAATGTAATTTTTATTTTTTTATTTTAGGCTTTTTTTTTTGCAAGGCAAATGGGGTTAAGTGACTTGCCCAAGGGCACACAGGTGATTATTAAGTGTCTGAGAGCAGATTTGAACTCAGGGACTCTTGACTCCAGGGCTGGTGCTCTATACACTGTGCCACCTAGCTGCCCCTACATACATTTTCAAAAGGAAGAAAAAACCATCCCCAGGGAGGTAGGGCAGTTCATGCAGTAGGTTCTGTGTTCTGATTGAAGGATGCTCCAGAATCCTTGTGCCCATCAGGCTCCTTTGTCTGAGGGAAAGGCTGGGGAGCCAGTCTCACCCCCACTTTTGGCACTCCCCCCCTTTATCTCTGGAGGCTTAAGGTCTCTGACATCAATAAAGGGGGGCTCTCTGGATTCATAATATTTATCCAAGTGTCTTCTACATATCTCCCAGGTAAAACTATTCAAGTGCTGAACTGCCCTGAATAACCAGTTGTTCCTGATGTTCCCCACTTGGCTACCTGTGTCCCCAAACTCACCTGTATAGCTGCCTCCAGGGACTCCACTCTCTGGCCACCAAGGGGCTCCACTTTGCTCCAGCTGACAGATCACATCCGGTTTGGAAACTGTAAGGCCTGCTCATTAGAAATGGCAAAGTGATGGGCAGCGAGGGTCCCTTCCCGATTCCATCCTCTCTCCCTCCCTCCCACCCCTCCCAATCCTTCCAAGGAGCAGCAGGCTTGAGGGGGAGACCCAGAAGGCAGAAGAGGTTTCTAAAACCTCTTCTGGTTTGTCTTCTTAGGAAATAGTGGGCGATGCATCACAGAGTGGCACAGGGCTCCTCACTAACAGGATGGGGATCTTCTGAGTCCTCAACTAGAGGAGAGATTATCTGTCTTGAGCAAGCAGTCAGTGGGGGAGACCCCAATTCAGGACCTAAGCTGATGGCTTCCAGTTCTAAAAACCAAACGCTTTTCATTTGGATCCGTGGAGCATGAGGGCCCTTGGCTCCTAGCCCTATCTGGTCTGGGCTGACCCAATTATAACTACCAAACATCAATGACCTTCTATGGCAATCACCAAGAGAGGAAGCAAAAAGGGGGCCCAGAGGAGCCTCCTTACCCAGGCACAGCAGGTTGCGGTAGTTCTCCAGCATCACCTCCCGGTACAGCTCCTTCTGGGCGGGGACCAGATGCCCCCACTCCTCCCAGGTGAAGTCCACGGCCACATCCTTGAAGGTCACGGACTCCCAAAACACCCAAGAGGCCCGTGCTTGGCCGGCAGTCATCCTTCCCAGGGACCTGGGAAGGAGAAGGGAAGATGGTGGGGCTGTTAGGGGGCCTGCTCACAGCACCTGCGGCCTGGGCCCCAAGGGATGTGGGTACTGAGCACCCACGAAGGGCCCGAGATGGGGTGGGGTGCTGCCGCCTCAAAAAGAAAACTGGGTCGGGATGTCTCCATCTACAAAGGACTTCGGCAAGAGTTGGGGCTGCGAGGGCTGCTCTCCCCGGTTTGGAGAAAACCGGGCTCAAGGAAGGCTGAGGGGGCTCTTGGATCCAAAGCTGGTAATGTGACCCCTAGACCTGACCGGGTTCCTCATTTGACTTGCTCCCCTTGCGTGGATCTCCCCAAAGGAGGCCAGGGGGTGCCCACGCGGGACCGGCACCCACAGCCTCCTCCAAGAGGCATCGGGGGAGCCACCCTCTCCTCCGACCATCGGGAACCACTTGTGTCCGACAGCAGACTCGCCCTGGCACCCAGGTGGCGGCGACTGGCACAAGCCGGCCAAGCGCGGCAGATGCCCAGTCTCACCCATTCCACCCGACCCCCTAAGCCACAGAGGCGGCGGCAGAGGTGACCGTGAAGGGAGAATTCGTGGGGGACGGCCAGGTGGGGGGGGGCCGGGTGGGGGACAGCCAGGTGGGGGGGCGGCCAGGTGGGGGGGACGGCCAGGTAGGGGGGCGGCCAGATTGAGGACAGCCAGGTGGGGGACGGCCAGGTGGGGGGGACGGCCAGGTGGGGGGGCGGCCAGGTGGGGGACGGCCAGGTGAGGGGGGCGGCCAGGTTGGGGACAGCCAGGTGGGAGACGGCCAGGTGGGGGGCGGCCAGGTGGGGGACGGCCAGGTGGGGGGCGGCCAGGTGGGGGGCGGCCAGGTGGGGGACGGCCAGGTGAGGGGGGCGGCCAGGTTGGGGACAGCCAGGTGGGAGACGGCCAGGTGGGGGGCGGCCAGGTGGGGGACGGCCAGGTGGGGGGCGGCCCTGGAGGTCCCGCCACCGTCGCCTTGCCAAGAAAAAGAAGATTCCGGCCGGGGGCCTCGGCCTCTCCCGGGCCCCTCCAGCAGGGCCCGGCCGCCCCCAGGCTCCGGGGCTCCGCGAGGCCGGGCCGGGCCGCCCGGGGGGGGGGGGGGGGGGGGGCGCTCTCTGCACTCACCGTGGGGGCGGGGGCAGGGAGGCGCCTCCGATTGGCCGCCGCCGCTCCCTGACTGCCCAATGGGCGCAGCCGTTCGTGGGGGGCGGGCCCGGCGGGCGGGGGGGGGGGCGCGGGCCTGCCGGGCCCTGCCCTCGGGGCGGCCTCCGCCGAGGGGGCCCGAGAGCGGGAGAACGGCGGCACCGGAAGCGGCGCCTGCCGCCGGGGGCCGCGGGCAGGAAGTGACGCCCTCGGACGGGGGGCGGGGCCGGGAGGAGGGAGAGGCGGGCTGAGCCTGCCCTGCCTGGGGGCGGGGCCGGGGCGGGGCCGGGGCGGGGCCGAGGCGGGGCCGGGGTCCTCCACAGCCCCCCAGACACGATCAGAGCCCGCGCTGAGGCCCCGGGCCCGAGGGGCAGCCGGCCGTGACTCGCCCAAGCCCCCGCGGCCCGTGACAGGCGCGTGTCCCGACCCCGGGCCCCGCATCCAGGGCCTCATCCGGCCGGGCCGGGCACGGCGCCCCGCCCAGAGCCGCCCCAGAGCCGCCCCAGAGCCGGGGGCGAGCATCGGCGTGGGCACCGCGGCCGTCCTCCAGGGACCTGCAGCCTGCCCGGCCCGGGCGGCGCCGGGGAGTCTGCCCGGCCCGGGCGGCGTGGGCCCTGGGCTCGTCTCACGGCCCTCCCCGGGCCGCCTGGGCGCCCCTTCCCGTGGGCCCAGCGCCCCGCGGCCCACTGGCGGCCAGCTGCTGTGGGAACACATTGCTTCTCCTCCTTTTGCCCTTCAGCACATAGACCTGGCCGTGGCGTGGCCGGACCAAAGCCGGGCAAGCTTAGGGCGCCAGATTGCTCCCCAGAATGGTGGGATCCGTTCACATCCACTCCCCCTTCCAGCATTCAGCATTTCCTTTTCTGCCATTTTAGCCGATCCGATAGGGGTGAGGGGGTGCCCCAGTTATTTTAGTTGGCATTTCCAGGAGACGGTATTGTAAGGATGTGGGAGCCGGGTATATGCGTGGGCACTAGGCAAGAATGCAGAAGACTGGGTCAGATGGGACACTAGTGAAGCGGGAGAAGAACATTGATCTCATGGTTTTACCCGATCCTTACAACAACCCTGGCGGGGGGCGGGGGTTCCACCTACCCTCATTTCATAGACAGAAAACAGGTCCAAGAGAAATGACTCGGGGTCCCACAGCTAATATATGTGAGGCAGGATCGGAGCCAGATTTTCCTGGGTCCAAGTCTAATAACACTATCCCTGAACCACTGGAGAATACAGGAAGGCGAGGAGTCGAGGATACATAGAGAAGAGTTGGCCTTGACAAGGAGATCCACCCTTCCATTTGGTAGAAGAGGGAAAGAGAAGATAGTGGGGTGAAGGAATGGCCTCCCTGCAGGGAAGGCGCAGTTGAGACTACAAAGCACAATATTGTAGCTGACCCTGTCCGTTGGCCCGGCTCCCTTTGGCTTGCATGAATATGAGTTGGAGGCAGATGGAGAGCGCAATCCAGGGTTGGAGCTTCATGTTTGGGTGACAGGACACGAATGCAAGGGAGAACAAAGCAGAGGATACGACAGAATTGAACTGCTTCCCTAAGAGGCCAGGATGGGGGAGGGAAGAGAGGCTAGCAAGTGCAGAGAGCATGAAGACCTTGGTTAGGGGCTCTAAGGCAGAGGGCAAGCTGAAAGACAAGATGGTGATCAATGGAGTTGTTCAAACAACACTGGTGGGAAATCAGAAGATCAAGGATGCAACCATCTCTGTAGGAAATAGGGAAAGGAATAAGCATTTGTATACCTATGAGATATAGGGTACTCAAAGAGGACTAGCCCTCTCCTGTGAGGACCCCACCCTCTTTTCCCAAGAAAGTCCCTCAGTAGAAAATCTTATGGGAACACTCTTTAGGGAATTTTTACAGTGAAGGGTCCATTATCCCATAATTCTCTATAGACTGGTCCCTCAGATGTAAGGAATAGCTGAGCTCTCACTTGGGAAAACCAGGTTGAGGGTAACCAAGAGGCCTCAAACCCATGAGTAAGTTGAGGGGCTGTTTACCCTAAGCATGTGAAGACTTCCCCAGTGGAATAGGCAGATGAGAATAATCTGTTCCAATGACTAAAAAGGCAGCTGAAGCAGGGATTATGGAGCATTTAGAATGAGTTTAGACATCAAAGACACCAAGGACAGCCACCACCTCCTGGCCATCAAGAGCCATCTTTACCTTTGTCCCATCACTGGATTCTGATGAGTCTGGAAGAGAGAGTGAGAAAGACAGTGTCTGCCTCACTTAAATCTACTCTCACAAGTCAAGCTATTTCCCAGTGACATTATTGTTCTCTTCAAAAAACTAAGGAGAAACAACAAAAATGACAATATGCCAGGCACCGTTCTGAACTTTTTACAAATATTATTTCATTTGAGCTTCACAGTCCTACAAGGTAAGTGCTATGATGATCACCATTTTACTTGACTCTGAAGGACTTTGGGATTGATTGGGAGATAAAGGAGATACTAGCCCAGAATTGCAGTAGCTCAAAAGAAACCTGGGATGTGCAAATCTAAAAACATGTCTACTTGAGGAAACTGAGGTCAACAGGTCAAGTACCCAGGGTCATACAGCTAACAATTTTCTGAAGTCAAATTTGAATTCATTCTCCTAACTCCAAGTGCAGACTCCTATATATTGCTGACAAGGAGTGGAGGAGGAGAAAGAGGTCATGGGAGCTGAGTAATTGGGAGGTGGGGGGTGTTGAGAAGCATCACTATGTAGGTTGGCTTCCCTGAGTGTGAGGGGAGGCAGATGCTGAGCCCAACACTAACTCACTGTGTTAGTGTGGAAAGCAGCTGAGAAGGTAGCAGTCTCTTGGATCTGGAGCACCAGAATTGAGTGATGAATCTGGAATCAAAGGGTAACCTCTTATGGAAGAAAGGACCAGGAACTCAGGGTCATGGCGAGGGCTCCAGTGAGTGCCAGGGAATGGCAGGAGTAGGGAAGGAAGATGCCTGAGATAAAAGGAAGTGTCAATAGTGAGGAGTCAAGGATGACATCGAGGTTGTGAGCCTGAGGAACTGGGAGGATGATATTTGCCTCTGCAGTAGGATGGAGGGTAGGAAAGGATGAAGACAGATAATTTTCTGTTTGGGACATGTTTAGTTTAAAATGTCTACTGAACATTAGAGATGTCTGAAAGACAACTGGAGTTGCAAGGTTGGAGATCAGCAGAAAGGTTGGGGCAGAATGTGTAGATTTGACAGTCATCAGCATGGAAGCTGACGAAATCACCAAGTAGGATGGAAAAGTGTCCAGGACAAGATTCTGTGGGTCTCTTAAAGGACATGATCTGCAGGAGGATTCAGCAAAGGAGACCAGGGAATGGCTGGATAAGTAGAAGGAAAACCAAGAGAAAGGTTTCTGAAAACCTAGATTGGTTGGGTTTTGTCCTTCAATCTCAAAGAGAACCAAAATGACATTACCATGGTAGAATCAAGGTTCAACTGTGTCTGACTGTGGCTGATGAGACCAATTCAAATCCTGAAGGCTCTACCACAGGTCAGGCACAAATAGTTCTTATGCACATTTAGAGTAGAGATGTCTTTAGATTTGCACATCCCAGGTTTGAGCTACTACAATTCTGGGCTAATATCTCCCATATCTCAATTCCAAAATTCTTCAGAGACACCTTGAGAGTGTCCTTGTATCATTTGTGATCTCCATGTGGACACTTACCTTGTGTGAGTTCTCGGTAAAGTAGTTGCTTACACAAATGTACATTTGCCAGCTCATTGGCGTTTTCTCCTTGTAGTAATGTTTGAAAACTTGGCAGTTTAGCTCAAGAAATGGCCTCTGGTGTTTGGTGATCTTCAGAACTATTCAAATGGAAGTAATTGTTTCCTGACAATTGTAGATTGTCCAGGTTCCACAGACATGGGAGTCAATACACCAAATCCATAGACCTTCAGTTTGGTAGGCAGTCTAATGCCTCTTTTCTCTCCCTTTCCTTTGGGGTGTGGAATAGCCTTGAGATTTATATGTCTGTTTTTTATGTCAGCTTACTAGATGCACTGGACATAAAAATAAACCTGTGTGTGGAAAGGAGCCATTTGGAGCCTGCAGTGAATCAAAGTCCTGACCACTCTCAGACATCTTTGCTGGTATTCTGTGTCTGACCTCGCTGAACCTCTCTGTTGTGGTTTTCAAAAATAAATCTCCCCTTCCTATCTTGGGCTGTGGGCACCTTTGTATCTTGTACAAAGTGCCTCAGCACTAGTCTGATTGTCCTCCAGATAAAACTTTGCAGCTTAGACTCCTCTGCCTTTTGAGGAGCAGGCTTCAACTACTGACAGGAGTCTCTCAAATACTAAGCTAGTTCTGGCAATGCCTGTCAACCTTATCTTCTAGGTATACATCCCTGGAAAGTATACTGCCAAGGTCAGTGAATTTACCAACAGTATTCCAAAGTTCTCCATTTGCTCTAACCAGTGGTTCCACACAGGAATGGTGTGGTACTGGCTGAAGAACCTGTTGTCTGGGTGTTAACCATCAGACAAAATGAGCACAAGAGGCAGAGAATCCATGCATACTTTGTGATATCTCAGCTTCAGAGGTGACATTGAGAGCACAATCCTCTGCAAACAAAAAATTGCACCCCAACTCTCCATTTTAGTTTTGGCTTCCAGCCAAGTTAAATAATTCACACCAATGTGGTAGCTGATCTTGACACCATTTTTGCCTACATTGAAGGCATCCAACAATAGCTAAAAGTATCCTGCTAAGAAGCATGCAGGCATGCACACTACCCTGAGTTACTTCACTGGTGAGAGCATCATCTATTATCGAGAACCTGTGCAAGTTATCATGAAACTGAAGTTAAGTACTGACAAACCTCTCTGGGCAACCCAAAGTTTCAAAATTTGTTTGCTCAGAGAAGTTCATCGGTACTGAAAATCTATAGAAGAGAACATCAAGAAGGAGAAGATGATTAGCAGTGTCAGAAGCAATAGAGAGGGCAAGGAAAATGATAATTGAGAAAAAGAAAGATATGGTAATTTAGAAATCATCAGCAAAGGATGATGGAGGTGATAGTGGTGGTGGTGGTGGTGATGATGAGATATAACTTCTTCATACAAATCTTACAAGAAGGTAATCTTAGGAAATCATCTCTAAATCAAAATTAGATGAAATGAGAAAGAGATAAATAAGTCACCAAGTTGTCAATAAGAATTTTATTAATTATTATGAACCAAGAACATAGTACTTGGGATCCATAAAAAGGGGGGGAAGAGGGGCAAAAGACACTCCTTACTTTCAAGGAGCTCTAATGTCTAATGGTAGAGCCAGGGTGCAAACTACAAAATAGAGACTAAATTGGAGATCATCTCAGAGGGAAGGCACTAAGATTAAGGAAGATGAGCAAAGATTTGTGCAGAAGAGACTTTAGCTCAGACTTAATAGAAGGGAAGTCCGAAGGTAAAGATGAGGAGGAAGAATATTCTGAGTATGGGAGATAGCCACTATAAAGATCTGGAATCAGGAAATGCAGTACCTTGTGTAAGGAACAAGAAGGCCTGTGTCACTAGATCCTGGAGCCCATTGGGTTACTGTGAAATATCACCACAGGCTGCAAAAATTGAATATTGAGCAACATATGGGTAGTTGAAAGAAAAACAGACCATATACTAATTTTCATGAACTGGCAGAAAACCCAACCTTTTTCTACACATAGAAGCCTTCAAATATCCAGGTGAACTCAACAAAAAACTGGGGTCTATTTCATAGAAGAATGTCATCTCAGTCTTTCTCCTTACCAGAGTGTTCCCAAAGATGTTTTCATTGATTAAAATGAAAATGAATTTATCCCAATATACTTGTTTAACTGATGGTCATTTTCACCACCATCCAAAAAACTGCATAGAATATTAAATTTAGAATAACATAAACATAACTTGTCTATAAAACATTAAATATATGTAAATGATGTTATGAGAGTGACTTGTCCCAATAATGTTTCTATCTGAAACCTACTGAAAAAAGATTAGAATGAGATGATGATCATAAGAAGGCATATTGAGCACTGGAGGTATGAAACTGTGATGTATTGTGGCAGGTACCAAATGCCTAGAAAGCTACCCCATCATCATGATGATACCCCAGAGTTTATTGTGCTTTATCTTCCATATTACAAATACAAACCACATGTTTTTCTTGAGAATTAAGCAAAAATACTGAACTGGAAGAGGAGCATTATTTCAGGCAAAGGTATTGCTTACAAGGGGGAATGAAGAGAAATGAGGACTTCAGAAGTACCTCCTCTCTGCCAAACATGGTGCTAACCACTATCTACAAATATCATCTCATTTGACCCTCACAACAACCCTGCAAAGTAAGTGCTATTATCTCCATTTTATAGTTGAGGAAACTGAGGCAGAGGCTACATGACTTGCTCAGGGTCACACAGGTAGTAAGGATCTAAGGCCAGATGCCAATCAGCATGAGAGAACATTTGCCCATAACAATTTACAAACAATATTTGAACAGTTGACACAACACTAAATGGTCCTAATCTCCAAAGCCCAGGCAATGAAAAGTTTTCAAAAGAAGGGAACAGGACCGGGTACAGGCCATCCCTGGGAACTTTTCTGCTCCTGGAGTCATCACATGAAATTTTTCTGCATCTAAGAAGAGCTTAAATTGAATAAGAATTCAATTAAAATAAGTAGTCATTTTATTTAGTCCAGAGAATAGAAAAGATGAATAGCAGGCAAACAACACCTTGGATCAAAAACAAATAAGGAAATGATAACAGTAACGTCATCCCTGTTGTGTTTTCTGTTACTATAGGTGTCCCATCTAGCTTACATTAAAAAGAACCTAAACAATTAAACATATACCAAAAAAATAGTTATTTCAATAATCTATGCATTTTAAATATTAGGAGAATATTAAGCAGGGTAGTCACTCATCTCAGGACTGTTTATTTGGAGTAGTGCATTATTTAATATATTAAGATTAGATTATTAAGATTAAGATTAGATTATTAAGATTAAGATTATTTATTACTCAACAACCTGATGCTCTGGGGAAAAAATCCTAGATCAGTAGAAAACTCAGATTCAAGTCCTACCTTTCAATATATACAAATGGTATGACCTTGAACAAGTCACGTAATCTCCCATGTTCAGCAGGAACAATAATGTAGGTCTGTCTCAAACCTAGGTCTTTTATTTTCCAGTCCTTTGCTTCCTTTTACAAGTTGCATCCTCAGTGTGCCACATTTACCATAAATCCCTTCTAATCATATATCTGATAAGATCCACAAATAACTTAAAATTAGAAGAGGGAACAATAGGTGTCAGTCATTATACTCCAAAAGATTCCAGTGAGAGAAAATGTAGACATACCTCGGAAAGAGAGTAGGTTTGGTTTCAGAGAACCACAATAAAGTAAATATTGCAATAAAGTGAGTCACATGGGACAAATAAAACTCTAGTATTGTCTATTAAATGTACAAAATTATTATGTCTAAAAAACAATGGATATACCTTAATTTAAAAATACTTTATTGCTTAAAAATGCTAACAATCATCTAGGCCATGAACAAGTCATAAGCTTTTTGCTGGTGAAAGGTCTTGCCTCCATGCTGATGGTTATTGCCTGACTGGGGTGGTGGTTGCTGAAGGTTGGTCAGGCTGTGGCAATTTTGTTTGTTTGTTTGTTTGTTTTGGCAAGGCAGTGGGTTTAAGTGACTTGCCAAGGTCGCACAGCTAGGTAATTATTAAGCATGTCTGAGGTCGAATGTGAACTCAGGTCCTTCTGACTCCCCCGCTGGTGCTCTATTCACTGGGCCACCTAGTTGCTCCTGTGGCAATTTCTTAAAATAAGATAACAGTGAAGTTTGGTTCTTCCTTTCATGAAAGATTTCTCTGTAGCATGTGATACTATTTGTACTTTATCCACAGAAAAATCCTCTCAAACTCTGCCATTACTTTATCAGATCAGTTTATGTATTCTTCTTCGATGTCCTTGTGTCTCAGGGAATAGAGAGGCCCAAGGAGAAAGAGAGAAATGGGAAAGCAACAGTCAGTGGGGCAGAACATACACACTTATCAATTGTTTTCTGTCTTATGTAGGAGCAGTTTTTGGCACCCCAAAACAATGGTAACGCCAAAGATCACTGATCAATGATCTCTATTACATATGTGAGACATTGCAAAATGTGACACAGAGACATGAGGTAATCAAATGCTGTTGGAAAATGGCACTGAAGGACTTCCTCAGCAAAGGGTGGGCCACAAGCTCTCAATTTATATACTTTTTAAAAACCTGTAATATCTACAAAGCACTAAAAATCTAATATTTCTGCTAAAGAAACTATATCTCTCCATCAAAATTGCTAAGGTAGTCAAGCCAACCACATAAAGTTGGAACTCCCATAACACAGACAAGGAAGGGACCTTGAGAGCTATCTGGATATTGCATACAATATCATGGGGCTAGTGATGTAATCACAAACTGAAGATGTCCATTGTCAAACATGGCTAATGCAGCAGCTTGTTTTGTTTGACTGTGGATGTTTATTAGGAAAGGCTTAAGAATAGTAAACAGTTACTTCCTGATCCACAGCAGGCCCCTCCACCTTTTGAAAGATAAAATTATCATTAAGACAAGCTAAAAAGTTGCTTTTTTTTCAGCAGTTCAGCTGCTTTCGACAGAACACTCTTGCAGTATTGGCAGGCTAGGTAAGTCTCATGTCATGATGCTGGCATGCCTCTCTGACCCAGGTCTGTGATCTTGGTGCCCAAACCCTGGACTATTTCTTGTGAATGTCTCACCTCCCTTCTCAGCAGAAGTAAAGGACCAGGGAGGTAGAACACAGAGTAGACAGTCAGATGAGACTGACATACTGGTTAATTTTACCAAATGACTCTGCTTTTCTTTATAATCAAATATCCCATGGGAAATGAAGATGATGTAAAAACATAAGAAATATATATATAAATTTTAGAAAGAAAACAAGAACTTGGCCACCACCAAGCTATACTTATCAGTGGCCAGGCTTCTGGTATCTGGGGAGGGTCTTCTTCCTGGCATTGTTACATGTGTTCAGGAAGCAGGGGATCAGAGGGGCCCATACCTCTTGGGGCTTCAGGGTATGGGCAAACATCTCCAGCCTTGTGGTTTGTGCTAGAATTTGCCTCCAGGAGATACCCGAGCTTTGAAATCTTACTTCTCCTCTTAAGGCTCAGGTCTCCAATTTAACCTGCTGAGATTAGGTTTCAACAGACTCAATATTCCAGCTTGTTCTTCGTTTCCTCATTTATTCCTTCCATATTAAGGGACCCTTTACCCACATGTCCACCCTTGGGGTCCTGGGCACAACTCCTGCTGGTCATTGTCTGCAGAAAGATGCTTTTAGCTGCACTATGCAGTCTTTTAAGGACAACTCTACCTTTCCTCTCATCTTTCCAGTTTCCAAACTTACCTATCATTGTTGGGGGTCACAGCAGTCCTCCCCAGACACACAAGGTATCATCCTAGACTCCTCCCTCTCTCTCACTCCCCTCTCCCCCATACATATTATAGCCAAGGCCTGTTGATTTGATCTCTGTAACCTATTGTTACATTTGTCCACATATTCCTCCTTTCTTCCTCTGTACTGCTTCTGACTTAGGCCCTCTTCTCCTTCTGTTAGCTCCTGGAGACCAGGGATTTTTCTTTTTGTCTTTTTTTTTTGCATTCTGAGACATCCATCTACAGAGTTTTCCAGAACTTTGGGGCAAGATTAGCAGTGGCAAAGGAGACTGTCAGTGAGGCTGTTCAATGAATCAGCACTTATTAAGCAGTTACAAAGAGGCAAGAGCCATTCCCTGTTTTCCAAACTCACATTCTGATGGTCTAATGGAGTTCATGCCCAGGGAATATCTTGGTGGGGCAGGAGCTTGCTAACTAGAGAGAGAGAGAGAGAGAGAGAGAGAGAGAGAGAGAGAGAGAGGCTGACTCTCTGGGGGTCACTTCCACAGTTGCATTTTCCGAGGAGCCTTCCTCCGCCCCACAGTGCCACTCTAAACATCTCCATAAAGGCTAGTCGGCCAGGCCCTGAGCTGGTAGGGCTGGTCAGCTGCTCCTCACACAGGGAGCTCTGGAATCTAGCGATAGGGTCACAAGGCTGGAAAGGCAAGTGTTGGTAGAATGCAGACTTCCACGCGACAGATGAGGAAACTGAACTCAGGACCCGTCACTTTCCAGACGCTGGCCCAAGGGCTGCCACGAGTAAGGCCTGGCCCCATGCAGTCGTCTCGGGGGGCTTCAGGGTCTCGGCTTTTTTTTTTTTTAGTCTGTGGGCAGCATGACTTGGGGTGCCCGGGGTTGCAAGCACGAGCTTACAGAGCGCCAGACTCAGCACGCGCCGGGCCTCGAACTCCCCGGCCCGCCGAACTACGCTTCCCAGAAGGCACAGCGGGAAGTACGCCAACTTGAGCGACGTCACTTCCGCTTGCCCGACCCCTTTCTGTCCTGCCAGTCACTTCAGTCCCGCAGGGGTCCCCAAGCTGGGAATCTGTTCCCCGGAGGTGAGGCGGGGCCGCCTGGCCCCTGGGTGGGAAGGGGGAGCGGCCGGACGGGCTGCCGGCCCCGCGGGGCCCTCCCGGCCCCCCCGGGCGCGCTCAGCCCCGGGCTAGCCTGCCTTGCTGAGCGGGCAGGAGGGACGCGCGGTGCGCCTGCGCACTGCCCTCCCTCCGCCCCTTCGGCTTGGAGAAGCGCCTATTGGTCCCCTGGGAGCCCCGTGGGCGTGCCCTGCCCACGGCCCTCCTTTTCTCGGCTTGAGCCAATGGGAGAGGCCGCCGCCCCCAAGCCCCGCCCCCGCCCCACTCCCGCCTCTCATGGCTCCCCTCCTCCCCACAGAGGACCCTGCGGCCCGCGGCGACGCGCGAGGAAGGGGCGATGGCGCCCCCGGTGAGTGCGGGCCCCCGAGGGGCCGGAGCTGGGGGAGGGGAGGCCTGCAGGAGCCCGCGCTGCAGGGCCGGGGTTCGAATCCAGCCGCCGCAGCCCCGCGGCCCAGGCCCTGGGCAGGAACCGCGCCCCCACTCCGCCCACGGCCCCCCGGCCCCCCGCCCTTCGTGCACCCCCGACCCCTCGGCGCCCCGCCCTTCGTGTACCCCCGCGTCGTCCCACGGCCTTCGCGCCCCCCCCGCGCCCCCCGCGCCTCGCGCACCCCTCGCCCTTCGCACACCCCGCGCCCCCAGGCACCCCGAGCCCCCCCCCCCCGCGCACCCCTTGCCCTTCGCACACCCCGCACCCCGCGCCCCCGCTCACCCCTCGCCCTTCACACACCCCGCGCCCCCTCCCGCGCCTTGCGCACCCCGCGCCCCCCGCGCACCCCGCGCCCCCGCACCCCCCGGGCCCCCTCGACCCCCCGCGCACCCCTCGCCCTAAGCGCACCCCGCACACCCCGCACCCCCGCGCGCCCCTCGCCCCTCGCCCGGGCGCGGGAGGTTCCCAGCCTGTTTGCAGATCCCGGCCGCAGCTTCTGCTCGGGAATTTCGGAGGAAGGAGCAGGGCTTGGCTTGAGCGGCTGCGGCCGGCCTCCTGCGCCTTTGGTCCCACCCCCACGGCGGTTCACGGGTGGATGCCCCCGGGGAAACCCTGTGCATGAATGTTTCAGGTATCCGTGACCTTCCGGGACGTGGCCGTGGACTTCACGCGGGAGGAGTGGCGGCACCTGGGCCCCGCCCAGAAGGAGCTGTACCGAGAGGTGATGCTGGACAACTACCGGACCCTGGTCAGCCTGGGTGAGGAGGCCCCCTTGGGCCTTGAAGCGGAACGTGTCCTCCCGGTGTAAATGCCGAGGGTGTTCCTTGTTTAGCTGGGATTCTTTGGCAGGTTGAAAAGAGAAGTGACTGAAAAATGCTTTCGTGGCCAAGAAACAGGATTCTCAACGGTCCACAATAAGGTTCTGGCTTTTGTTAAACCGGAAACTTGGACGTCATTGTCTCTGTACCTTCAAACCAGAGTATCTCCCTAAATGCCTAATGCAGGTCTCTGAAGACCAAAAAATTCCAAATCATCTTAGCAAAAAGTTGTGCTATATGAACCTATTTTCTTTCGTAGCCCAAAACTGCACTGTGACCCATTTCCCTATGTTTCTTGGGGACACCCCCAGAACATCCTTCAGATGTCTCCTGTACTGCCCTCTGGATTATCCTAGCATTCCCACCATTCCTGGACGGGGGTTAGGGAGAGGTAGCATTCAATTCTGAGGGATCTCTCACTCTCTACCACTTTACTTTTTCCATCGACCAGGCTTTGTGGTTGCCAAACCAGATGTGATCTCTCAGTTGGAGCGAGGGGAGACACCTTGGATCCCGGAGGGCCGATTTCCAAGAAGCAGCTGTCTAGGTGAGTGAGTAAAAACCAGTTGACTGGATTATTTTATACAATAGCTCAGAGAGGCATTCCTAGTGTGTGTAGACAGGGAGCTAGTTTCCAGTTCTATTCACCCGTGAAGAATGCCTGACATCATCTCTCTTGTAGCATAGCAACTTCCCCAAACCCTGAACTAGCTGACTTTTCTCATTCCTCTGGCTCAGAAAAAGCTCAGAAGGGTTAGTTCTTTCTTTCCTTTCCTTTAGTCAATACTTTATCATAGTATCCTTGAATCTCAGAACAGAAAAGGATCAGATCCTTACCTGTTCCAACCCATACCTGAATGGGACACGCTTCCTAGGCTTTCTACCAGTAATGATGAACGCATTCTCTACTGACTGTGTTTCCTAAAAACACCAACCGGAACATCCTTCAGCTGTCTCTTGTACTGCCCTCTGAATTCTTCTAGCATTCCACTATTCCTAGAGAGAGAGGAGGGCAAAGGATTAAATTCTGAGATGTTCCTGTCACTTTGTACATGTGTACATGAGATCATGTTTACAGCAGCGGTACTTGGGCATTTTCTGTTTATCTCTTAGGTGAGAGACTATACCAAACTAATTGGATATTTCTGCATTTGCACCATCCCAATAAGAGATTAATCCTTTTATCTGTAAGTTCACGGAAACTTAGTTGATGTCATGTAGAGAGGCATTAGAGCAATGTAGAGAACAAGGGAGAAAAATCAGCATCCCTAAAGTGAGTGCCTATGCATAGGCTGTCAGGAACAAAAGCTTGGGGTGTCACCCTAAGACAGACTGATGGGCTCCATGATGGAATGTAGAATTAGATGGATTCTAACCGTGCCTAACACGCCTTTCCTCTGTGATTCTGAATAAGACTTGAGTGCTGTCACAACACTATGCTTCATGGCCTCCAAGCCCTGTCCAACCCTGAATATTCCATCCTGTGATTATCTGTAGAAGGAAGTCTGCCTAAATAGGATCCACATAAAAACTGCTTCAGCTCCATTCTAGTACAAGAAAATGGAATAGAAACAATAGTTGACTGATGTAAGGATGAAGTGGAGGTGAGAAACCCCTTCATTTTTTCCTGATTTGAAGTGAGAAATGTGGCCAAAAACTTAAAAAAGCCAAAGACAAAGGAACTTGTTCCCTAAAAAAGCATGGGTTATTTGACATCAGACTGAAAACTTTGGAGAGAAAATTTATGAGAATAAAGTTGTTGAATCTACTTTTTTGTCCTGAGAAATCATTGGACTCAACATCAGTTTGTATCAGAGAAACCTAGAATATGTTATTATTGTTGAAAACTCTTCATCCAGAACTAAATGTATTCAACATTGCCTGTCTTGCTTCTCTTGAGAACATTCTTGTAAATGTTAACTTGAAAGAAATAAGAAGAAACATCCCCCTTGTGATATCTTTCTCTGTTCCCTAGTTTTAGAATTCTGTTATTTTCTTTGCCCTGTGTAATTATTGAATGACTTCTGATCTTGTATTTCTCAACAATGCCATCCTTTTCTCCATATTTCTTTGCATATCCCTTTAAATTTAGTGGGAAAACCCAGTTATGCAGGTTAGACAATACAGGCTTCTTTTCAGCTCTGTTATTACAAACAATATTTTTGAATTTGGTTGGTTTTATATGAAATGGCCTTTATTTTCTTTCATTGCTTCCCTTAGAATACCCCCCCCCAATAGGAACATCACTAGGTCAAAGAATTTATGAACTGTTTTGTACCTGTTACTACTATGTATTCACACATTATATTCCCAAAGACTTGGCATCTAACTCACATCACTACAGAATGGGTAATAAGTGAACATAAATCAGGCTATAATCCATTTACCGGTAGATAAATGTTTCAAGCACATCAGAAGCCATTTCATTTTTTTAACTAGTATTTTATTTTTCCTCAATTACATGTAAAATAGTTTTCAATATTCATTTTTAAAAATTGAGTTTAAAATGTTCTCCTTCCCTTCCCAGCCCTGTCATTAAAACAGGCAATTTGATATAGTTTTTACATGTGTAGTCATGAAAAAAATTTTCATATTTATCATGTTGTAAAAGAAAAAAAGATCAAAATAAAACCCCCAAAAGCATAAAGAAAGTTTTTTTTAAAGAAAGTTTTATGCTTTGATCTGTACTCAGATATCATCAGTTCTTTTCTGGGAATGAATAGCATTTTTCATCATAAATCCTTCAGAGTTATCCTGGATCATTGTATTGCTGAGAATAGCCAAATCATTCATAGTAGATCAAATAACAATATTGCTGTTATTGTGTACTGTGTTCTAGTTCTACTCATTTCACTTAAAATCAGTTCATGTAAGTCTTTCCAGGTTTTTCTGAGAGCATCTAACTCATCATTTCCTATAGTACAATGGTATTCCATCACAATCATACCACAAATTGTTTAGCCATTCCCAGTTGATGGGCATCCCTTCAATTTCCAAATCTTTGCACCAGGAAAGAAGTTCTTTTTTTCTGTTTATGTATGTACACACACACACACACACACACACCCCCTTATAAAAACAATGATTCTTGACATATCCCTACTAGATAGATAAATAGATAGATAGATAGATAGATAGATAGATAGATATGTACTCCTAATTGTTCTAATAATGACAAATTTCTTAGTATTATTTATTCATGTAGGAATGTATACAGGTTACCCTTATGAAGTCCCCATGGTTTGGGCAGCTAGGCACAGTGGATAGAGCACTGGCCCTGGAGTAAGGAGGACCTGAGTTCAAAGCTGACTTCAGACACTTAATAATAGCCTAGCTGTATGACCATGGGCAAATCACTTAACCCCATTGACTTGCAAAAAAAAAAATCCCCATGGTTTCTCTTTCCTAATTACCTTTTTATTCTTCTCTTGAGTCTTGCATTTGAAAATCTGATTTTCTATTCAGCTCTGTTCTTTTCATCAGGAATTTTAGAAAGTCCTCTATTTTATTGAATATCCATCTCCCCACCCCCAAAGGGTTATACATAGTTTTTTCTGAGTGAATCTTGATTGTAATCCAAACTCCATTGCTCTCTGGAATATCATATTCCAATCCTTCTTTGTAGAAGCTGCTAAATCTTGTGTTACCCTGACTATAGCTCCATAATGCTTGCAGTATTTTCTCCTTCACCCAGGAGCTCTGGAATTTAGCTATCATATTTCTGGGAGTTCTCATTTTGGGATCTCTTTCAGAAGGTGATCAGATCAGTCCATTCTTTCAATTTCTGTTTTACCCTCTGCAATTTTCCTTTTGTTTTAAATTTTTTTTTTAATTTAAGATCATGGCCATGCCTTTGACTTGTCCAAGGTCACACAGCCAGGCAATTATTAAGTGTCTGAGGCTGGATTTGAATTCAAGTCCTCCTGACTCCAGGACCAGTGTTCGATTCACTGTGCCACCCAGTGCCACTTCCTTGGTAATTTCTTGAAAGATCATGTGTAGTTATTTTTTTTTAAATTTTGATCATAGCTTTCAGGATGTCCAATAATTTTAAAATTATCTTGCCTGGATCTATTTTCCAGGTCAATTGTTTGCATATTATCTTCCTTTTTTTCATTTTTTGTGGTTGTTTTATTGTTTCTCTATGTCTCGTAGAGTCCTTACCTTTCACTTGCCCATTTTTTTAGGAATTATTTTCTTAAATGAGCTTTTGTTCATCTTTTCAGTTTGGCCAATCCTATTTTTAAAAAAAAAATTATTTAAGGCAATGGAGTTAAGTGGCTTGCCCAAGGTCACACAGCTAGGCAATTATTAAGTGTCTGAAGCTGGATTTGAACTCAGGTACTCCTGACTCCAGGGCCAATTCTTTATCCACTGTGCCACCTAGCTGCCACCACCAATCCCATTTTTTAAGAAGTTCTCTTCAGTGAATTTTTGTATCCTTTTCCCCATTTTTTCAATTCTGCTTTTCAAGGCATTCTTCTCATTGACTTTTTCTACCTCTTTAACATTTGTCCTAGTCTGTTTTTGAGCTGTCATTTTCTTCAGTAATTTTTTTGTTCCTCCTTTATATTTTTTCATTAATTTCTTGCATCACTCTCATTTTTCTTCCTAATGTTTCTTCTACCTCTCTTAATTGATTTTTTCAAATCTTTTTTGAGCTCTTTGATGACCTGAGGTCAATTTATATTCTTCTTTGAGACTTTGGATATAGGAATTTTGATTTTCCTGTCTTCTGAGTATGTTTTGAATTTGTCACCATAGTACTTTATATAATCAGAATTTTTTCTGTTGTTTGCTCATTTCCCCAACCTATTGCTTGACTTGTAACTCTTTGCTAAAATGGGGCTTTGTTTCTAAGATGGAAGGCAGATTGTCCCAAGCTTCAGGGGTTTTATGTAGCTATTTCCAGAGATACTTCTAGGGACCTGTAAGTTTTCAGTTCTTTCAATGTGGTATTATCTAAGGAGAGAGAAATTATTATTACATTCCTAGTCTGTGTCCTGGTTTGTGAATAATGAGAAGCATACTCTTCTGCCTTGAAACTATGATAAGGGTCAAACTCTGGTGTGCTAGTGCTCCTCCTTGCCCTGGGATTGGCAACCAGGACAAAGACCTGGATCTGAATATGTAAAAGCAATTCTGCCTCTATTGCCAACCAAGAGACACTTACAATCTCCTTCTGGTGGGTTGTTTGATTCCTTTACCATCTGTAGGCTGAGAGATCTGGAAGCAGCCACTGCTGATTCAGTCATTCATGCATTAAGCTGTGCTGCCCTCTTAGACCTTTCCTGCCAACCTTCTAAGTTGCCTTTGGTTGGAAAATTATTTCATCCCAGTCTTTTGTAGGTTATCCTGCTTTGGGATTTATTCTATGGTCTTATTTAAAGGTGTTTGGAAGAGTTTGGGGGAGAGCACAGGAAAATTCCTGCCTTTTCTCTGCTATCCTGACTCTGCCCAAACAGACATTTCTTGATTTTAAAAAAAAGGAGACTCCAGAACCCAACAATAATTTAATAAAATAGTGTTAATTTATCAAGGAACTACAAATTAAAACATCTTTGAGAAATATTTCTTTGTACCCACCCCCAAATTATCATAAATAGATTTTTTTAAATAGAATTATTTCAAATGGTATGGAAACACAAGATGATTTATACTCCTGGTAGAGCTATCAATTGATGTAGTATTTTTGAAATAAATAAAATAAAACTGCTTTAAAACCCTTCATTTTCTTTCACCTGTGATTACATTATTAGGACTCTACCCTATCATAAAAGTCATAAGCTTTGCTATAGAAATTTTTCTGGCTACTTTGTTCTCCTCTGATGATTGCAGAGGGGATTGCCTGAATAAATAGTGGTATAGCAATGAAATAGAACTTGTCATAAGGAAGGATAAATAGAAATACAGAAAAAATATGTGACTCCTAAATTACACAGACTGAATAAATACAGCCATTGACTACAGCTTTGGAATGAATGATATCAAGATAATTAGGAAACAAAATAGAAATTCTTAAAAGGAGAAAGAAGTTATTTACTATTTTTATTTCTTTCAGATTCAGACACTAGGCTTCAAATCAAAGAGTTAACTCCAGAGTTTGGCCTTACAGTGGAAGAATCATCCAAGAAAAGACTCTTGAGGGATGCTCCTTGGATCTTGATGTTGAGGGGAGGCTGGGATTGTTATTCAAGGTTAAAGAAGCAGAACAAGGACGATCAACATTTAAGCCAAATAAAAATCACTAAAAGGAAATCCTCCAATGAAGTGAGTGTCCATGACTATAAAGATGACAAAAGTTCTTGTCTACTGCCACCGAAGCGATTTTTTGTAGGAAAGAGTCTTCTTCATAAATATAATAGACAGAAAAAGAGCTTCAGAAAATATTCAGATATAAAACAGTATAGAACTTATCTAAAGAAAATATTTTCTAATGACAGTACATGTCAGAAATCTTTTAACTATAATTTTGACCATATTGAAAAACATAAACTACATACTGAAAAGAAATTTTCTGATTGTAAAGAATGTGGGAAAACTTTCCTCCTAGACACTGAACTTATTCTACACCAGAGAATTCACAGAGGAGAAAAAATTTATGAATGCACTGAATGCAGAAAGGCCTTCCAAAAGAGTTCTTATCTCAGGAAACATCAGAAAATTCATAGTGGAGAGAAACCTTACAAATGCAATGAATGTGGAAGGGCCTTTCACTGGAAGTCACAGCTTACTGAACATCAAAGAATTCATACTGGTGAGAAACCTTTTGTATGTAATGAATGTGGGAAGGCCTTTCTAAGGGGCTATGAAATTATTCGACATCAAAGAATACATATTGGAGAAAAGTCTCACGAATGCAATGAATGTGGGAAGGTCTTTCGCAGGACTTCATGTTTTAAAAAACATCAGAGACTTCATACTGGAGAGAAATTATATAAATGCAATGAATGTGGGAAGGCCTTCAACTGTAATTCACACCTTAATGAGCATCAGAGGACTCATTCTAGAGAGAAACCTTACATATGTAATGAATGTGGAAAGGCTTTCCTCCGGACCAGTGAACTTACTCGACACCAAAAAAAACATACTGGAAGAAAAACTTATGAGTGCAATGATTGTGGAAAGGCCTTCCAGCAGAATTCATACCTTCGAAGACATCAGAGAATTCATACAGGAGAGAAGCCTTATGAATGTAATGAATGTGGGAAGGCCTTTCTCCGGTCCACTGGACTTACTCGGCACCAGAGAACACATACTGGAGGAAAACCTTTTGAATGCAATGAATGTGGGAAAGCCTTCCGTCAAAATTCATACCTTATAGTTCATCAGAGAATTCATACTGGGGAGAAACCTTATGAATGTACTAAATGTGGGAAGGCCTTTGTCCGGAGCACTAATCTTAGTCAGCACCAGAGAACACATACTGGAGAAAAACCTTATAAGTGCAATGAATGTGGTAAGACCTTTCGCTGTAAATCACACCTTATTGACCATCAGAGAATCCATACTAGAGAGAAACCTTATGTATGCAGTGAATGTGGCAGAGCCTTTGTCTGCAGTTCTAATCTTAGTCATCACCAGAAAATTCATACTGGAGAAAAACCCTATGAATGTAATGAATGTGGGAAGGCCTTCTGTAAGAGAGCAGATCTTACTCAGCACCAGAGAACACATACTGGAGAGAAACCTTATGAATGCAATGAATGTGGGAAGACCTTCAGCCAGAATTCATACCTTAGAAGACATCAGAGAATTCATACTGGAGAGAAACTTTATGCATGTCATGAATGTGGAAAGACTTTCCTTTGGTCTCTTGAACTTACTCAGCATCAAAAAGTACATACTGGAGAGAAACTTTATGAATGCAGCTAAAATGGGAAGAACTTTATTCAAAAGACAATACTTATTCCATGTCATAGAATTCATACTTGATAGAAACCTTAAGTATGTAATGAATGTGGGAACATCGTTATGCAGAGCAGTAATCTTAACATCAGAGAAGTCCTATTTGAAAAAAATTTATCTCTAAAACCTTCTGTCTATGGAAAAACACTTTGTGAGTATTTTTAATGTAGGAATGCTTGCAGTCAGAAAACAGATCCAACTATATACATACAAACAAAATAGGATTCTGAAAAACTGCAGAAAAACCTTTTAAATTCAGTGATTGTGGGAAGGCCTTTTGCTTTAGCTCACCTTGTTCACCATCAAAATATTCATATACAAGAAAAACATGAATGTGGAAAAATTATTTCCTTGAGAATATCTGTTAATTGGCATCAACATATTAATGCAAGGGAGAAAACATTAATGAAAGGATGCTAAAAGGTAAGGACAGGGCTTTTTCAACTTTAGAAGATTCAAAGATGGAACCAAAGTGATGGAACAAGAGGAAAAAATACAGGCTAACTCACCTATTCAATCTGCACAATCATCTAGTAAATGCACTAGACCAAAAATTCTTATTTTATAAAAATGCAAGAAAAAGTTATAATGAATCATTTTTCCAGCTCATGGAGACTTAGGGAAACGGAAATAGTAAAATGTCAGAAGGCTGAGAAAAAATGAGATGTCAGCGAAAATAAATGGTCTTGGAAATCACCCACAATCATTGTTCACTCTAACAAAAAAATGACTTAAAAAGCGTAGATATGATTTCAGAAAATCTTAAAAACTACCTCTAGGACCAGAGGGAAAAATTGATATAGAATCCACTGGTTCCCTACTGAAAGAAGACTCAAAATGAAAACTCCTAGGAATATTGTAGCCAAAAATCAATCCTAGGATTAAAAAAAAATTCTAGCATCCACAAAGAAAGAATACAAGTATCATGGAACCACAATCAGGATTGTACAAGATTTAGTAGCCACCAGGACATGGATTATGATATTCTAGAAGGCAAATAATCTAAGCTTACAGTCAAGAACTTCCACTGTATCTGAATAGAAATTTTGACTTAGAAATGCAGAAGTCAAGAAATTTTAACTTAGAAATGGAGAAGCATAAAAAATAGACATGGAGTATACAATCATAATGGAATAAAGTTAGATTACTTATATTGTTTTATGGAGGGATGATACATGTAATCCTAAAGAGGGAGTCTAATTTGACTGAGGGCCTATGGGTGTTGTGTTTTGATGATCTTGGAATGGAAAGAATGGGAGAGAGGAATACAGTGGGAGGTGGAAAAGTAGAGGAAGAATGCACGGAATCAGACTTCTCTAAATTCTTGACCAAGTTCCAGGAAACTTATTACTGAGAAAATATCCTGCAAAATTCCATCAGCTTTCATACACCACCTCATTTCCCTCTGCCCTTCTGTTTGAAGAGTGGACTCAAGAACTCTCAGATCTCCATTTAATGTGGGAGTTCATCTCGAACATCTCATTTCTTGCCCATTTGCACTACTTTGGGATGTCACTATGGCATCAATTTGGGAGCCTTTCCCCATATCCTGCCCCCCCACCTTGTTTTTTAGCTTCTTTTTGTGTCTTCTTTCCCCATTAGATTGTAAGCTCCTTCAGGGCTAGGAGGATTTTTTTTTTGTATTTGCTTAGCATAGTATCTGGCACATAGCACTTAATAAATGTTTATTTTCTAGAGGAAAAAGAGGAAGAGCAGGGAAATTTATTTCACATAATTGAGATGTGAAAGTAGAAATCTATGGTTCTTGTCCTTTGTTATTGAAAAAGACCACTTTGTTAGAGAAATGAGTTAGAATGTGTCCAGCTGTGAGTGATCAGACCAATAGGAACTCAGAATGCCCTACCAGAGGTTGGCACAGAAAATTCATGTGAACAACCTAGGGTGGTTACTCTAAATTTACATATCTCATGTTTCCTTTGAGCCACCTCAATTCTGCCATGCTCATAGAGTGCAGCACCCTCTCTGATGAGGGCACACCATGCTGGGTGGTCCTGTACCAGTGTCTCAGTGTCACTTCTGATCTTGTGAGCACTTGCCCTGTTTGAGTTCTCCATAAAATAGTCTTTTTGGCAAGCATACTTCTGGCATTTGAACAACATGGCCAGCCCATTGCACTCTAGTAATGTTTGAATGCTTGCCAATTTAGCTTGAGAAAGGACCTCAGTGTCTGGTATCTTATCTGCCAAGTAATCTTCAGAATTTTCCTAAACAATTTAATTGGAAGTGATTCAGTTTCCTTGCATGGGGTATAGGGTGTGTTCAAGGAAGACTGTTACTTATGATGTGAGGGCTTCTGTATTCTGTATCCACCTGAGTCACTTGACTCACCTGTGGCTCCAAGAAGCTGTAGCATGCACACCTCAGTAACTTTTTCAGCAGACAGGCCAAACCTAGTTGAGAGTAGCTGAGGGATCTCAAACCCATCCAGTGAGCTGGGAGGGTAGCTACCTTAAGTATGTGAAGTCCTCCACTAGTAGAATGGGCAGATGTGAACAATTCATTCCAATGGCCATGAAGGCAACTGAAGCAGCCATTGGGGAGTGCTTAGAGCTTGGTTAGATATGGAAGATGCCAAGGTTATCCACAGTATCTAGAGGCATCACCAGCTGTCTTGATTCTGTCTTGCCACTGGACAATGATGACTTTGGAAGAGAGTGAGGTTGACAACTTCATGCAACTCTGCCTCACTTAAATCCAATTTATGCATGAGTCAAAAACATCCATGCCACTTTACCATTTCTATCTCAAAGTCTTGAAGCAGCAGGTGCAAATACCCTGAGAGCTGTAGCACACAGGCAGCCTAGAGTTTAGTGTCTTTCCTAGAAGTAGTAGTGAGATTCAGCAGGCCCTTGAATGTCTAAGCAGCCCTTTTAAAGATTGCACTGCTCACCTCCTGGTGTGAGGAAGGGGCTAGAAAAGGTGCCCTAAAAATTGCCTTACCCAATCCTGGCCTGATTACCATAGCAGGCAGGGGATCCCACCCTGTGATCTAAATACAAAAAAAAAAAATTTACAAAACTTTTTCAAAGACGATTCCACTCACCATCAGTGAATTGTAGGCAATACAAGATTCAATTTCCACAAAGACAAACAGCACTTCTTGCAAGAGAACTTGGCAGGTATCCTATTCAAATAGCAGCATTGAGCAAAACAAGGCCATAAATGAAGGCCAGCTTAATGAAATCAGAGCTAGATCCACATTTTTCTTGAGTGACCACAGTGAAAGGGAGTACCATTTTGTAATTAAAATTAATCTAGTCAACAATCTTAAATGCCTACCAAAAGCTGTGACTAACAGGCTCATGGCAATGAGATTGTGCCTTGAAGGAAGGTAACATTTGAACCTCTCATCTTACCTCAAAGGAGGGAAGAATACATATATGCAAACATAGTTCTGTACAGAAATACGTTTTCCCCCATAGAAAAACAGAAGGGAGGTGGGGAAAATAAGGGGAGAATTAATCATAACCAAAACAATCATTTAAAGAAGGAACAGGCATAAAAAAGACAAAAAAGGATAAAATAGGATGGAGGGAAGTATAATTGAGAATGGGAATGGAGTGAACTCACCTCTAAACAGAAGAGGATAGCAGCTTGAATTGGAAACCAGAATCCAACATGTTGAATTAATATAATTATTCATTAATATAAGGGGATAGAATAGAATCTCTTGTTATATCAAAAGTAAAAAAGTCAGAAGTGGTAATCATGATCCAAGGGGGAAAAACAGTAAAAAGTAAATCTAATTACAAGAAATAAGCTATGAGGAACTATAGACAATGAATCAAAGGTAATACTAAACATATGTACTCAACAGATATCTTAATTCTTAAAGGACACATTGAATGAGTTAGACATAGATAAATCTTACCAAAAAATAAATAAAGGACCTAAAAAGAATTTAGGAAAACCTATATATAATAGTACACTGAGAAATATTGAATGGGAATAGAAAAATATATATCACCACAAAAAAATGACCACATATTAGGGCAAAAAATCCTGACAAATGTAATACAATCTCATAATAATGTAATTGCATAATGTGATCTCTTCCATAATGCAAACATTAATTGGAGAGGGAGTCAAAATAAAGAAAAGACAAGGATTTGCCTGAGCTCTCCCCCAAACCCTTCCAAACACCTTTAAATAAGGCCATAAAACAGCATAACTCACAAAAGGAAGGGGCAAAATAATTTTCTAGTCAAAAACAACTTGGAAGTCAGCAGGAGATTTTTGGTACAACTGAACTCATCCAGTCTTTCTGGAGAGCAATTTGGAAGGGCAATAAAAATGTACATACCCTTTGATCCAGCAATACCAGTACTGGTATTGCTACCCTGAAGAGACTGTGAAAAAGGGTAAAAACATCATTTGCACAAAAATATTTATAGCAGCCCTGTTTGTGGTGGTAAAGAATTGGAAATTAAAGTGAATGTCCTTCAATTGAGGAATGGCTTAACAAATTGTGGTCTATGTATGTCATGGAACACTACTATTCTATTAGAAACCAGGAGGGATGGGAATTTAAAGAAGCCTGGAGGGATTTGCATGAACTGATGCTGAGGGAGATGAGCAGAACCAGAGAAACACTGTACACCCTAACAGGTGGGGTTGATGATTAACCTTGATGGACTCACTCATTCCATCAGTGCAACAACTAGGGACAATGCAGATGGAGAATACCATCTATATCCAAAGAAAGAATTGTGGAGTTTAAACAAAGACCAAAGACTATTACCTTTAATATAAATTTTTTTTTTAAAAAAGCTATCTTATTATGTAATTTTGCTATCTCATATTTTTTTTTATTCCTTAAGGATATAATTTCTCTCTCAACAAATTCAATTTTAAGATTGACCTCTTTTATAAAAACCTAGAGGTGAGTCTGAGCCGGTCTCAGAATTTCAGGAATGATACTTCAAAGGGTTTTGCATTAACATACTTCAGTGCCAAAGCATAAGAGTAGATTCTGGCATCCACCTTGAGATGTTCATCAGCTACCAAGTCAATTCTCTTCAGTAGATCATTCTTTGCTTAAGAAATTCCTTCTGCAAATTCTCTATATCCAAGCTTTGGTAAAGGGCTCACATTGTCACCATCATCCCCAGTAATCATCACAGTCACTATATGTGTGATACAATTTGACAAACCTGCATCTGTACATACAGCTAGAGAACATTCAGCTAAATTACAACTCTCATTACCAGGCAGCTTCCTCCTCCAATATTAGATTGAAGTCTCTGCTTCTTCTACTTCATTTTTGAAGGAAGGTTTCTAATTCTATTCTCAGGGGTCAAGTGACATAAGTGCAATCTTTCTTCCAGATGTCAGCCCTTCTTGAAAATCTTTCGTGTCCTCCCTAAATCTTTTCTTCTTTAGCTTGATTCCCCATCAATAAATTCAATTTTGATCATTGTATAGCTTGGAAACAATGTAAAGACTATCAGACTGCCTTCATTGGGGAAGTGGAGGGAGGCAAGCAAGATGGGGGGGGAACTGTAAAATTCAAAAAACAAGTAAAAAGGGGGGGAATCAGCAGGACGAGTAGAAAGAGCACCAGCCCTGGAGTCAGGAAGACCTGACTTCAAATCCGACCTCAGACACTTAATAATTAGCTGTGTGACCTTGGGCAAGTCACTTAATCCCATTGCCTTGCAAAAACCAAAGGGAAAAAAAAAGTCAGCAGGAAAGGTCTATAGTACCTGGTGAGGGTGGATGTGACTTGCAGGTCACATCACAGCAAACCAAGCCTCACCACATCAGAAGTAGGCCTTGAGAATGACTGAATCAATGGTGTTTGCTTCGAGATCTCTCAGCCTACAGAGAGTAAGGGAGTTAAAAAACTGGTCAAAAGATTTTAAGGGTTTCTGCTGTCAGTGGAGGTAAGACTCTGGTGCTTTGTACATAATCAGATCCAGGTCTCAGACCTGGTTGACAATCCCAGGGCACAGAGGAGCACTAGCACAGAGGAACCACAGTGGAACAGGAACCCTTGTCATGTTTCCATATCAGAAAAGTGTGATTCTGGGTAGTCACAGACCAGAGCACAGGCCAGGAGAGTAGTAAACACATCTCTTTATAAAACCACATTGACTTCTGAGGGTGGCAGAGCCAAGATGGTGACAAGAAGGGATCCTGTCTTATGCGCTCTCTCATAAAACTCATAAGCTAAGGACTTTAACTAAATTTTCAAGAGACAGAACCCACAGAGGGACCCAGGGAGGCAGTTCTCCTACTCAGGGTAACCTGGAAAAAAGCAGAATGACTCTGCTCCCTGGGGTCAGAGGGGCGGACTGCCAGGGGGTGGCCTGCCAGAGCGAAAGAACTTCAGCCTCCCAGAGGCAGTCCCAGTGTGCTGGGAGCTGCGGCTCACAACAGTGGGGGAGTCTCCTGAACTACACCCCGGGGAGCACCGGGCACAAAGTGGGGGAACAGCGGGGGACCTCTGCCAGAGTGAGCATGTGGAGCCCAGCCTTCAGGGCACACAGCAAGCAGTGGCCAGCATAACCAAGTTCCAGGAACAGAAGCAGGCAGAGCCGGTAAGCCAAAGCCCACTGAACCTAAGGAGGGGAGTGAAGAGAGAGAGAGAGAGACTACAGAGCTCTGTCCTCTGCCCCTCGAACAGGACTCTGGGGCTCTGACCACATTCAGATCCTAATCACAGTCTAGGCCCCCCAATAGAATGTCAGGGCCACCCACACCTTAGCCCTGTGGCAGAGGGGGGCACATATGGTCATTCACAGACCAAGAGGGAGGACAGAGCCTCACATACTGAGACACTTGTGGGAGTGACCCAAAAGCTCAGGAAGCACACCAAACCAGGCTCAGGCTGGGAAAATGAGCAAGCAGAGAAAAAAGAGGAACACCATTGAGAAATATTTTGCATATGAGCCCAAGAAGGATCAAAACACTCAGTCTGAAGATGAGGAAGCACAAGCTCCTGCATCTAAAAACTCCAAGAAAAACAGAAATTGGGCTCAGGCTATGACAGAGCTCAAAAAAGACTTTGAAAATCAAATGAGGGAATTAGAAGAAAAAATGGGAAAAGAAATGAGAGAGATGCAGGAAAAACATGAAAATGAAGTCAGCAGCCTAGTCAAGGAAATCCAAAAAAATGCTGCAGAAAATAGCATGCTAAAAACCAGCTTAGGTCAAATGGATAAAACAGTTCACAAAGTTATGGAGGAGAAGAATGCTTTAAAAAGCAAAATTGGCCAGATGGAAAAAGAGATAAGAAAACTCCCTGAGGAGAACAGATCCTTCAGACAAAGAATAGAATTCAGGGAGATTGATGAATTTGCCAGAAATCAGGAATCAATACTTCAAAACCGAAAAAATGAAAAATCAGAAGAAAATGTGAAATATCTCATTGAAAAAACAACTGATATGGAAAACAGACTTAGGAAAGATAATTTAAAAATTATTGGAATACCTGAAAGTCATGATCAGGAAAAGAGTCTTGACATCATTTTCAAAGAATTACTACAGGAAAATTGCCCTGATATCCTAGAAGCAGAGAGCAAAATAGAAATGGAGAGAATCCACCAAACCCCCCAAGAAGGAGATCCCAAAAAAATCAACCTCTAGGAATATTATAGCCAAGTTCCAGAACTCCCAAGCCAAAGAGAAAATATTACAAGCAGCCAGAAGGACACAGTTCAAATATCATGGAGCTGCAGTCAGGATCTCACAGGACTTAGCAGCAACTACATTGGAAGCTCGTAGGGCTTGGAATACAATATACTGGAAGGCAAAAGAGCTTAGAATGCAGCCAAGAATGAACTACCCAGCAAGGCTGAATGTCCTCTTCCAGGGAAAAAGATGGACTTTCAATGAACCAGGGGAATTTCAACTGTTCCTGTTGGAATGGCCAGAGCTGAACAGAAGGTTTGATCTTCAGATACAGGACTCAGGTGAAGCATAGAGATTGGAGGAGAAGGGCAAAATATGAGGGACTTAATGAGGATGAACTGAATGTATTCCTGCATAGAAAAATGACACTGATAATACTCATATGAACCTTCTCAATTAACAGAACAGGTAGAAGGAGATTTTATAGATGAAGCACAGGAGAAAGCTGAATTTGAAGATAAAATATGGTGTAAAAATGGAGTCAATAGAAAAAAAGGGAAATGTAATGGGAGAAAGAAAAAGGAGAGGGGGAATAGGCCAAGATATTTCATATAAGATTTTTCTTTATTACAATGAGCTATTGCAATGATATGGAAGGGTGGAAGGCAAGGGCAAATGAGGGCATCTTTGCTCTCATTAGAGGTGGCTAGGAAACAGCATATATACTCAATGGGGTATAGTCATCTGGAGGAAGAAGGAGAGAGAGGGACAAGGGGAAGGGGTGGTGATGTGAATGATGGAGGAGAGGATGGACCATGGTGAGAGAGTGGTCAGATATAACACATTTCCTTTTTTACTTCTTGCAAGGGGCTGGGATTGGATGGCCTGTTTGGGACCATAGGGCCAGGTGGATGCTGGGCCTAAGGGATGGTATGGAGGCATGGGGCCTCTTGGCCCCAGGGCCAGAGATCTGTCTGCTATGCCACTCAGCTACCCTATGGCAGAGTCAATGAAAGGAGAGAGAAAATATAGTACATGGTAGTGGAGAAATACAAAAGGAGGGAGTTGCAATCAGCAATGGCAATGGTGGAAAAATATGGAAGTAACTTTTGTGATGGACTTATCATAAAGAATGTGATTCACCAATGACAGAGTTGTTGTTGGTGGAACAAAGACTCAAGCACATTTTTTATTATTTTTTTTTTGGGAGGGTGCAGGGCAAATGGGGCTTGGTAGCCTGCCTGGGGCCATATAGCAGGGTGATCCTTGGGTGTCTGAGGCCAGATTTGGACCCGGGTGCTCCTGGCTCAAGGGCCAATGCTCTGTCCACCACCCAGCACCCCTACTATTATTACTATTTTATTTTATTTTGGGTCTTTTTTTTCTTTTTTTATGGTTTTTGCAGGGCAGTGGGGTTCGGGTGGCTTGCATGTCACACAGCTGGATGATTGTTGGGCGTATGGGTCCAGATGTGGGCTTGGGTGCTCGTGGCTCCAGGGCTGGTGCTCCGTCCATTGTGCCACCTGGCCATACCTACAATCATTACTATTATTTTTTTAATTTTTATTTTTATTTCTCTCCCCTTTACTTTATCACTCAATCAAGTCTATATTTATGGGGGTATTTCATTTACTCTTAAACGAGAATATTTTACTAATGTAAAAAATTATTTGTACAAAATGAGAATAAATATTAGATTAAAAAATTAATTAAAAAATAAATAAAACCACATTGAAAGAACTGAAAACTTATAGGTCTAGAAGTATCACTAGAAATAGCTGCACAAAACTCCTGAAGTTTGGGATAGTGTACCCTCCACCCTGGAAGCAGAGCCCTACTTTAGCAAAGAATTAAGAGTCAAGAAATAGGTTGGGGAAAATGAGCAAACAACAGGAAAAAATTCTGACTATAAAAAGTTACTATGGTGACAAGGAAGATCAAGTCATATAGCCAGAAGACAACATCAAAGTCAAAACTCTAAGAAAAATATGGATTAGCCTCAGGTCATTGAAGAGCTCAAAAAGGATTTTGAAATCTTGGGGTAAAAGTATAAATTGATTAGTAAAAGAGACACAAAAAGAAAAATACTAAAGAAAACACACCCTAAAAATCAATAGAGTAGCAACTAGATGGCAAAGTGGATAAGCCCTGGAATCAGGAGGACCTGATTTCAAATATAACCTCCTACCTAGCTGTGTGACTTTGGGCAAGTCACTTAACCCCATTGCTTTGCAAAAAAACCAAAAAAACAAAACAAAAAATCAATAGAGTGATTGGTAAAAGAGGTACAAAATGCTAATGAGAAGAATGCTTTCAAAAGCAGAACTGGCCAAATGCAAAGGGAAATACAAAAGCTCTTTGAGAAAATAATGTCTTAAAAATTAGAGTTGAGTAAATGGAAGCTAATGACTTTATGATAAATCAAGAAACAATAAAACAAAAGAATGAAAAATTAGAAGACAACATGAATTATCTCAATGGAGAAATAAGTGACCTAGAAAATAGATTGGTCTACCTAAGAACCTGATCACAAAAGAGTCTAGATATCACCTTTCAAGAAATTATTAAGGAAGACTGCCCTGGTATTCCAAAAACAGAAGGTAGAATAGAAATGGAAAGAATTCAGTGTTCACTTCTTGAAAGAGATTGCAAAATGAAAACTCCCAGGAATATTACGGCCAAATTCCAGAGCTACAAGATAAAGGAGAAAATATTGAAAGCACTCAGAAAGAAACAATTCAAATATCATGGAGCCAGTCAGGATAACACCAGATTTAGCAGCTTCTAGGATTTGAGGTTTAGAATATAATATTTCAGAAGGCAAAGGAGCTAGGATTACAACCAAGATTCCGAAAAACAGAGTATAATTCCTCAGGGTGAAAAAAGAACATTCAATGAAATGGAGGACTTTCAAGCATTCTTGATGAAAAGACCAGAGTTGAATAGAAATTTTAACTTTCAAATAAAAGACTCAAGAGAAGCATAAAAAGATAAACATGAAGGGGAAATCATAAAGGACTTAATAAAGTTAATTGTTTACATTCCTACATGGGAAGATGATACTAACAATTCATAAAAACTTTCTCATTATTAGGGCAGTTAGAAGGAGTATATATAAACAGAGGACTCACATGTAAATTGAATATGATGGGATGATATAAAAAAATTAAGTTAAGAGGTGAGACAAAAGAATACCCTGGTAGTAAGGGAAAAGAAGGGTAGGACTATCACATATAAAAGAGGCAAGTACACCTCTGATCAATGAAATTGATATAAGATGTGAAGGAAGTATAATAAAGAAAAGAATGGAAGATGTACAATCCATAACTAGCTTTAAATTTTTTTTTAATTTGACAATTAGATAAGGGTTTGCTTTCATGACCTTGCTTGAATTCTGTCTGCCATTTATCTAAAAATTTCCCAGAGCCTAATAACTGACTCTTTCACATAGATGGCCATTAGCTTAGCAGGAATTTGGGTAAAGGGCTTCATCAGAAAACACAATATTGGTGATTTCCCTCAGTGAAATAAAAGAAAAATATCATTAGGTTTTTCATGGTCTGAATTTTTGGAGTTAATACTTCTATCTTTTCCATGGTAGTCTCCATTTTTTTCTACTTAGATGTAAAAATTGGTTATTACTTAATCTTTTCTAAAAACTCTGCTTTCAGACTTCCAAACAAAAATTGCACTCTCCATAATTACCTATAATTTCTCTTAAAAATTATTTATTTTGAGGATTATTTTTTTAAATTTTAGTTCCAATTTCTCCCTCCAGCTCTTCCAGCCATTGAAAAGGCAAGCAATAGATCAATTATACATGTGAAATGATGCAAAACATATTTCCATATTAATCATGTCGCCAAAAATAAAGTCAAGAAAAATAAAGTGAAAAAATAATACTTCAATTTGTGTTCAGAGTCCTTCAGTTCTCTCTGAAGGTGGATAGTTTTTTTCATGAATTCTTCAGATAGAATTGATCAGAGCAGCTAAGTTTTTCACAATTAATCATCATTACAAAATTGCTGTTACTGTGTACTATGATCTCCTGGTTTTACTCACTTCACTGTGTATCAATTCATATAGGCCTTTCAGGTTTTTCTGAAACCATTCTGCTTGTCATTTTTTATGGAACAATAACATTCTATCATATACCACATACAATCTAAACCACAACTTGTTCAGCAATTCCCCAAATGATAGACATATGCCCAATTTCCAATTTATTGCCACCAATAAAGAGCTTCTATAAATATTTTGTACAAATAGGTCACTTTCTTTTTTTCCCCTTGATTTCTTTAGGGTACAAACCTGGTACTAGAATTGCTAGGTCAAAGGGCATGCCCTTTGGTCAAAATTCCAAATTATTTTTCAAAATGTTTAGATAAGTTCACAATTTCACCAACTATGCACAACTACAATCAATATGAGATTATTTGATGCCATGGGGAGGGGGGAGCAAAGAGAGGGTGGTAGAAAAATGTGGAACTCAAAAGTTTACAAAAAAGATGAATGTTGGGGGCAGCTGGGTGGTAATTACCTAGCTGTGTGATCTTGAGAAGTCACTTGAATCCCATTGTCTTAAATTTAAAAAAAAGGATGAATGTTGAAAACTATATATGTAGTTGGAAAAAATAAAATTAAAAAAGTTTATCTCAAAAAAAATAAGAGGCCTTATACTAACTTGCTCCATATAAGGGTGTTTGACTCCAAGACCATCATTCTTTCAGATACATTGCAGCACCTCTCTGTGACATGCAGTATATTTGTGGTCCTAGAGTGAAAACTATTAGGTCTCTTGAATGAAATTCATTCATTAGATGAGCTGACTCAGAGAATGGAAGAATATTAGTACTAGAAGGCTCTTCAGATATTATTAATAGATAATATTCCAACTTTCTCTTTTCACAAGTAAGGAAAATGAGGGCAAATTGTTGAATGACAGCTGAGGAGTGGTAGAGGCAGGTCTTCTATCACCCATCTTAGAAGGGCTCCCCCACATTACAACTGTTGGAAGAGTCTATGAGAAAACAGGCACACTAATATACTGTTGATAAAGGTATGAATTGATCCATCCATTCTGGAAAGTAATATGGAACTGTGACCCAAAAGTAAAAAAGGGTTAGCTCCCAAAAATGAAGTAAATTCACTACATGTGTGATCATTTAGCATCAGTTAGCATCGATATAGAAAAGATTCTTGCGTAAGTTCAGTACAACTGAGTCGATCACCTTTCTGACAGGAGGTGCATGCTTCCCCATAGACCTCTAGTCATGTGGACCAATCATTAGCTATGGGCCAACCTGGTAATAAGATATTTGCCCATCATGGGACTTTCCAGAAGATGTCAGTCAAACTTTTTTCCTTTCTTCTGGTTATAGCTAGATTATGGAAACTCCCCCTCTGAGTCAAGTCTAATATAGCCAATCTCTAGTCAGACCAGTCACAGCCTCAAATCCAATTTACCTCATCAAACCATTTTTGATATTCTATATAATCTACTATCATTGAAACTGTATGAAAGAGTTGCTGTGTCAGAGGGGTCCTTGACTATTGAGGGGCCTTGGATTTCATTTATTGGTACTTGATAGTCATACTAATAAATTGTACATGCTTGAAACTTGGTAAATCAGTTTCTCTTTGCACGATTTTTTATTGTGACAGTTGATGACATCCAGTGGCTATGATGAGACATTTACCCCAGTAATCTCTCTCCAAGGAACTCTCTCTTCACTGGAGGTTGGACTTTCCCCATAGCTTTGAGTCAATTTTTTACCTCTAAGTGAGGGTAAACTTTTGACTGGGAGATCTCTATCAACAAAACAAACTAGGAAAGTCTCTTTTGAACAACCTCACACCTTTCAGAAATGACAAATGCCAGAGGGGGAGAGAGAAATAAGAAGACTAATAAACTGTTGTTGGAGTCATGAACTGGTACAATTATTCTGAAGAACAATATGGAACTCTGCCCAATTTGCCCAAACTATACCCTATTTGGAATTATGCTTATGCCTTCCCTTGACCCAGCAATACCATTACTAAGGATACATCCCAAAGAGATCAGAGAAAGGAAAAAAAAATATTTATATTAGCCAAAGAGTTGGAAGTTGGAGGAATATTCAATTGAAGATTAACTGAATAAGTTGATATCTGATAGTGATGGAGTATTATTATACTATAAGAAATGAGGAGGAGGTTGAGTTCATAAGAAAACTGAAATACTTGTATGAACTGATGCTAAGAAAAGTGAGAACTGGGAAATCAACGTACTGAGAAAGAGTAAAGTAGTAAAATGATCAATTGTGAAAGACTTGGCTATTCCAATTAACTCAATCATCTCACAAAACTCTAAAGAACTCAAGATGAAAAAATGCTTTCCACCTCCAGAGAGAAAACTGATGAACTCTGAAGTACAATTTTCTCACTTGCTTAATTTTTCTTGCTTTTTTGTTATATGGCTCATATGAAAATGCTTTCAATTTCAAATGTATAATTGATATCATTTTCCTTGCCTTGTCAGTAGGTGGGAGGGAGGGAGAGAATCAAGAACTCAAAATTAAAAAAAAGAAAATACTAAAATTAGACAATAAAATTTAAAAATACATCCTTAAAAAAGGCATTGAACATCAAGGCTTATCTTGCTTGAACAGAGCACACAGCTTTCCTGTCATCTCAGTAGAAAAACCAAAGGTTGCTCTCTGAAGCTTCAGAGCCCCAGACCAGCAGCATGATCAAAACTAGAACAGTAAAGCTGGGTTTGGGGTGGCTAGGTGGCACAGTGGATAGAGCACTGGCCCTGGAGTCAGGAGTACCTGGGTTCAAATCCAGCCTCATACACTTAATAATTACCTAGCTGTGTGGCCTTGGGCAAACCACTTAACCCCATTGTCTTGCAAAATCCTAAAAAAAAAAGCTGGGTTCAACAGGATCAACACTGTGTTCTTAAAAGATACCTTTCCCTTGCCATGACTAAATAAGAATCATTTTGTTCATGGTTTGATGGAATACAAGAGTCTCATTTTATGCTGAATTTTGAACCTGACCCATCCAACCTGCTCAGTCAGACTTGGTTCAGAAAAAACATCTAATCACTTCCTTTAATTCTGCCAGCAGAATTAGCAGCCTGTGGAAAGAATTATGATGTTCATATTAATTGGTATATTCCTCTCCACTCTCATTTATTCTATTCTCTCTCTCCTTTCATCCTGGTCCTGTCCAAAAATGTGTTGTATCTGAGTACCCTCTTCCTCATCTTCCCTCTCTTCTATCACCTATTCCCCCCTTCCCTCCCCCCATTCCCCCTTATCTCATTCTTTTCTTCTTATTTTTCTCTAGGGTAAGATAGATTTCCTCACCCTATTAAGTGTGTATGTTATTTCCTTTCTGAATCATTTCTGATGAGAATGAAGGCTCACTCATTCCCCCTTGCCTTCCCCCTTTCCAATATCTTCTTCCCTTGCAGGAATACAAAAGTTCAATATCATTAAGTTCCTCATTGTTAGTCCTTCTCTTCCACCCCCTCTATGGTTCACCAGAGTCCTGTACCTGGAGATCAAACTTTCTGTTCAGCTCTGGTTGTTTCAATAGGAAAGTTTGAAAGTTCCCTGTTTCATTTAAAATCCATCTTTTCCCCAAAAGAGGATGTTCAGTCTTGCTAGGTAGTTGATTCTCAGTTGTAAACCAAGATCTTTTGCCTTCTGGAATATCATATTCCAATCCCTATGAGCCCTCAATGTAGATGCTTCCAGATCCTGTGTAATCCTGATTATGGAGCCTCAGTAGTTGAATTGTTTATTTATGGCAGCTTTTAGAATTTTCTCTTTGATTTGGGAGTTTGGGAATTTGGCTATAATATCCCTGGAAGTTTTTCTTTTGGCATCTCTTTTAGGAGGTGACTGGTGAATTCCCTCAATTTCTATTTTACTCTCTGCTTCTAGGATCTCAGGGAAATTTTGCTGTATTATTTCTTGAAAAATGAAGTCTAGGCTCTTTTCCTGGTCATGACTTTCAGGTAGCCCAATAATTTTAAAATTATTTCTTGTGGATCTGTTTTCGAGGTTGGTTGTTTTTCAATGAGATATTTCACATTTTCTTCTAATTTTTGGCTTTTTTAGAAGAGTTTTATTTCTTCCTGATTTCTTGCAAAGTCATCAGCTTCCTTTAGTTCCATTCTTCATTTGAAGGAGTTATTTTCTTCAGAAAGCTTTTTTATCTCCTTTTCCAGGTGGCCAGTTCTGCTTTTTAAGGTATTCTTTTCCTCATTTGCCTTTTGTTTTGTTTTTTCCATTAGGCCTAAACTGGTTTTTAACATATTATTTTCTTCAGTATTTTTTTTTTTGTATTTCTTTCACCAAGCTGTTGATTTGGTTTTCCTGATTTTTCTGCATTGCTCTCATTTCTCCTCCCAATTTTTCCTCTACCTCCCTTAATTGCCTTTTTAAAGGTTTTTGCAAGGCAA